>NC_079195.1:105544768-105852647 GCF_029499605.1 Hyla sarda
CATACAACAAGACAAAGCGATAATACAGTCCTTTTATATACATACCATGGCCGGGGGAGAAGCGTGTTAATTGGCTCTTTATTTCTTACAGAGTTGTAGTTTGAGGACCTGCAGATCCGGTTCTGCAGGTCACATGTTCTATACCTGGGTCACGTGATCATAGATCACGTGATACCCAATAGTATACTCGTTTCCTCCTAAAGAAGACCGGAAGTTTCAGCAGTGGGAGCCGCGACCACGTGACGAATATCGCCACATGATCGAGGATCACCCGCCGACCTTTCGGAATCATGCGTTCCACAATGGAGCGCATAACTCAAATGCGCATGCGGAGAAGAATAGAATACTCAACGCTTGCGCACCTGGTGTATCGAAGGCCCGATGCGTTCCAGGATGGAACGCACTACAAATTCCTATGGATGAGGTATTTGAGGACTAAAAACCGCTTATCCTGCGGACATGTTTACACAAGGAAGGTATATAATTCATAAAGAAAAACATATTCACTTGAAGACATACAATAATAATAATGATAATGGTATAAATAAAGTACAAATGTAAAAAATATATAGTATATATATATAAATATATATATATATTGGTGCATAAATGTATACACACACATGCACACGCGTTGAGTATTCTATTCTTCTCCGCATGCGCATTTGAGTTATGCGCTCCATTGTGAAACGCATGATTCCGGAAGGTCGGCGGGTGATCCTCGATCATGTGGCGATATTCGTCACGTGGTCGCGGCTCCCACTGCTGAAACTTCCGGTCTTCCTTCTTTAGGAGGAAACGAGTATACTACTGGGTATCACGTGATCTATGATCACGTGACCCAGGTATAGAACATGTGACCTGCAGAACCGGATCTGCAGGTCCTCAAACTACAACTCTGTAAGAAATAAAGAGCCAATTAACACGCTTCTCCCCTGGACATGGTATGTATATAAAAGGACTGTATTATCACTTTGTCTTGTTGTATGCCTGAGGAAGGAGGCGATTCTGTAAGCCCTCCGAAACGCGTCGCAATAAACCCTATTCTACATACCCACGGACTGCCCGGCCATTCTGTAAAACTCTCCTGGAAGGGGATGATGTGAAAGGCAATTCCACCTACACATCTCCCCTAGTGAAGTAAGTCTACCTCAATGATAATATACCATAATATAGTTTGATGGTTATTATCTTCCGAACCGTCCCCAATTGCTGGTTTTTCTACTTGTCTTTTTCCTAAATATACGGACCACGGTTCTGTGATTCCGTCTTACCCTGCACCCTCCCTAAGGGATGTCCATATGACGGAGATTGGTTCAGTTTATAAGCTTGAAGAGGACTCTAGGTGTTAGTGGGGGATCACTGTCCTGTGACCTCCCACATACACCGGGTGAGTACATACCTCTTACACTTTCATTGGTTTTTGGGATTCGAGCGCCGCCCTTTTTCATTTTACCTACTATAATATTTAAACATGTGAGTTATGGTTACATTTGAATGTATGCGTTGAATACAATGTACTTTAAGGGACACTGTGCACCCCCTAGTGGCATAAACTATGCACGTCTACACCTACATACATTTTGCGGTGTATGTATGACAAGAGAAAATAAGTGTTTTCTAAAAGCACTCAGGGACATGGCTATATGCATCAAATCCCAATGTATTCTTACTGCCAATGTCACTTGACACAATGTCACAGAACTATCTCTACCAGTAATTGTTGGTCACTAAATTATGCATGAATGAAATTTGTGACAATTGTCAAAATCAATAAAAGAAAGGGAATATAATGGTGTGATCACAAAATGTTTTAAATAATATAAACTGTTAGAGTAACTTTTTGAATCACGTCAGTCACATAGACTCAGACCTAGAGTATTTTATAAAATTACAAGTAGATTACCTGGAGTTATCCAGTCTTCCTACCTAAACCTTGTGGGAGAGGAAAAGCAACAAAGACACTCCTGTCCTCATATCCTGTAGTCATATCCCGACCTTATATCCTGTCCTCATATCCTATCCTCATATCCCAAACTAATATCCCATCCTTAGGTTGGGCTGACCTATGATAACGAGATTGTAAGCCAAAAATAGAAGGGGATATGACTTGTGGAAGGGGGCGTGGCATGCAAGCTGGAGATGCAGAGCTTGGGGAGTAAGGTGGGGCAGAGCTGTGATTAAGAGATTGTGGTTAAAGGACCTGTGATGTGGGTGTATCGGGTGTAAATGGTGTTTTCATCCCTAGGCCAAAACCAAAAGGGCTGAAAATAGAAGGGACTTGTCCTGTGGGAGGGGTGTGGCTTGTGGGAGGGGCATGGCTTGCAAGCTGGACCGACACACTCACCAGAAGATGCAGAGAAGAGCTTGGTTGCATGGGACTTAAAGGGGTACTCCAGGGAACTAAAGCCATAGCCCATCTTTTCCCTCTCACCAACCTATTTATTTGACTAAATATTATTCATTAGCTATATAGAGCAGTTTCCCTCTTTCAGCTCTTACTTACATGCAGGGAGTGAGAGAAAGATGTCATTATCTGATCCTGCTTGTCTTTGTGTAAACCCCTCAGTGAAACTAGTGCCGACCCTCCTGGAAGACAAGCATCACGTGATTTCTGGCTTCACAGCCACACCTCCCCTCCCCTCTCTCTCCCTGTGTGAGTATTTTGCCAGCAGAGGTCTCCTCAGCACATAACGCTGCTCTTTTCCTGCTGTAGATCTAATCACTGACTGCTACCATTCAGGTCATAGCTTGATTTATTGCTGGGGGGGGGGAGAATAGTTTGAAAGAAAAGACATGTACAGTGTGTTTACAACAACACAGCATGCATACAAATAGTAAAAGCAATTGGCTGGCAGCTATTGCATAGAGCTGCACTGAATGCTGGGAATTGTAGTCTGGGCTGCAAGCAAGTAAACAAAATATTTAGGAGACAACAAGGGCCACAGGAGATGGCAAAATCACATGGATTACTACAGGGGACATCAAACAGGTATTGTAGTGGCTGTTACGCCTAGCGCTCCGGGTCCCCGCTCCTCCCCGGAGCGCTCACGGCGTCTTTCTCCCTGCAGCGCCCCGGTCAGTCCCGCTGACCGGGAGCGCTGCACTGTCATGGCCGTTGGGGATGCGATTCGCACAGCGGGACGCGCCCGCTCGCGAATCGCATCCCAGGTCACTTACCCGTCCCGGTCCCCTGCTGTCATGTGCTGGCGCGCGCGGCTCCGCTCTCTAGGGCGCGCGCGCGCCAGCTCTCTGAGACTTAAAGGGCCAGTGCACCAATGATTGGTGCCTGGCCCAATTAGCTTAATTGGCTTCCACCTGGTCCCTGACTATATCTGACCTCCTCCCATGCACTCCCTTGCCGGATCTTGTTGCCTTGTGCCAGTGAAAGCGTTTAGTGTGTCCAAAGCCTGTGTACCTGAACTTCTGCTACCCATCCTGACTACGAACCTTGCCGCCTGCCCCCGACCTTCTGCTACGTCTGACCTTGCCTCTGCCTAGTCCTTCTGTCCCACGCCTTCTCAGCAGTCAGCGAGGTAGAGCCGTTGCTAGTGGATACGACCTGGTTGCTACTGCCGCAGCAAGACCATCCCGCTTTGCGGCGGGCTCTGGTGAAAACCAGTAGCCTCTTAGAACCGGTCCACTAGCACGGTCCACGCCAATCCCTCGCTGACACAGAGGATCCACTACCTGGAAGCCGAATCGTGACAGTAGATCCGGCCATGGATCCCGCTGAGGTGCCGCTGCCAAGTCTCGCTGATCTTCCCACGGTGGTCGCTCAGCAATCGCAGCAGATTGCCCAACAAGGACAGCAGCTGTCGCAGTTGACCGCCATGTTACAGCAACTTCTGCCTCTGCTACAGCAGCAACCATCTCCTCCGCCAGCTCCTGCACCTCCTCCGCAGCGAGTGGCCGCTCCTAACCTCCGCTTGTCCCTGCCGGACAAATTTGATGGGGACTCCAGACTCTGCCGTGGATTTTTGTCTCAGTGTTCCCTGCATATGGAGATGTTGTCAGACTTGTTTCCTACAGAACGGTCTAAGGTGGCGTTCGTAGTAAGCCTTCTTTCAGGAAAGGCCTTGTCCTGGGCCACACCGCTCTGGGACCGCAATGATCCTGCCACAGCCACAGTCCAGTCCTTCTTCGCTGAAGTCCGAAGTGTCTTTGAGGAACCTGCCCGAGCCTCTTCTGCTGAGACTGCCTTGCTGAACCTGGTCCAGGGTAATTCTTCCGTTGGCGAGTACGCCATACAATTCCGTACTCTTGCTTCTGAACTATCCTGGAATAACGAGGCTCTCTGCGCGACCTTTAAAAAAGGCCTATCCAGTCGCATCAAGGATGTGCTGGCCGCACGAGAGATTCCTGCCAACCTCCAAGAACTCATCCATTTGGCTACCCGCATTGACATGCGTTTTTCTGAGCGACACCAAGAGCTCCGCCAGGAAAAAGACTTTGATCTCTGGGCACCTCTCCCACAGCATCCTTTGCAGTCTACGCCTGGGCCTCCCGCCGAGGAGGCCATGCAAGTGGATCGGTCTCGCCTGACCCAGGAAGAGAGGAATCGCCGTAGAGAAGAAAATCTCTGTCTGTACTGTGCCAGTACTGAGCATTTCTTGGTGGATTGCCCTATCCGTCCTCCACGCCTGGGAAACGCACGCACGCACCCAGCTCACGTGGGTGTGGCATCTTTTGGTTCTAAGTCTTCTTCTCCACGTCTCATGGTGCCCGTGCGGATTTCTCCTACAGCCAACTCCTCCATCTCGGCCGTGGCCTGCTTGGACTCTGGTGCCTCCGGGAATTTTATTTTGGAGTCCTTTGTTAATAAATTCAGCATCCCGGTGACCCGTCTCGTCAAGCCGCTCTACATTTCCGCGGTCAACGGAGCCAGATTGGACTGCACCGTGCGTTACCGCACAGAACCCCTCCTCATGTCTATTGGACCCCACCTCGAGAGGATTGAGCTATTCGTTCTCCCCGGCTGTACCTCTGAGGTCCTCCTCGGTCTGCCTTGGCTCCGGCTTCATTCCCCCACCATTGATTGGACCACCGGGGAGATCAGGAACTGGGACTCTGCCTGCCACAGGAAGTGCCTCTCCCCCCCTCCCAGTCCCGTCAGGCAAGCCTCGGTGCCTCCCCATGGCCCCCGTCCTGGTGTCACACTGCCCCGTGCCAGGCCTCGCCCTCTGCCCTCCCTCCCCATTCCCACTCCTGCTGTACTGCCTGCCGTTGAGGAAACCCTCCGTTCTTTCCCGGTGTCCTCATCCCAGGGGAGGCAGTTACCGGACAAAGAGAAGGGGAGACCTAAGGGGGGGGGTACTGTTACGCCTAGCGCTCCGGGTCCCCGCTCCTCCCCGGAGCGCTCACGGCGTCTTTCTCCCTGCAGCGCCCCGGTCAGTCCCGCTGACCGGGAGCGCTGCACTGTCATGGCCGTTGGGGATGCGATTCGCACAGCGGGACGCGCCCGCTCGCGAATCGCATCCCAGGTCACTTACCCGTCCCGGTCCCCTGCTGTCATGTGCTGGCGCGCGCGGCTCCGCTCTCTAGGGCGCGCGCGCGCCAGCTCTCTGAGACTTAAAGGGCCAGTGCACCAATGATTGGTGCCTGGCCCAATTAGCTTAATTGGCTTCCACCTGGTCCCTGACTATATCTGACCTCCTCCCATGCACTCCCTTGCCGGATCTTGTTGCCTTGTGCCAGTGAAAGCGTTTAGTGTGTCCAAAGCCTGTGTACCTGAACTTCTGCTACCCATCCTGACTACGAACCTTGCCGCCTGCCCCCGACCTTCTGCTACGTCTGACCTTGCCTCTGCCTAGTCCTTCTGTCCCACGCCTTCTCAGCAGTCAGCGAGGTAGAGCCGTTGCTAGTGGATACGACCTGGTTGCTACTGCCGCAGCAAGACCATCCCGCTTTGCGGCGGGCTCTGGTGAAAACCAGTAGCCTCTTAGAACCGGTCCACTAGCACGGTCCACGCCAATCCCTCGCTGACACAGAGGATCCACTACCTGGAAGCCGAATCGTGACAGTGGCTTTGGGGCATTTTTATTTTTCTTAACTTCCCAGGAGCACCCCTTTAACATAAAAACCCAGACTCTCACAAATGAGGGTGGGCTAGGTCCAATTTAACTTTACATATAAGTAACATGTGAACCAAACGCACACACACACATTGAGTTTTATAATTGCCTAATCATGGACAGTAAGATTTAGCATCTAACCAGGGGTGTCCGAAAAATCGGAAAGATCTTGGTAACAGTCACTCCAACAAGGCACACTAGAATGCCCTAAGGGTCAGTGTAGTGAGGCTATCCCTTCTCGCTCAAAAAACACCTGGAAGCTCGCCTTTATAAGAGCAACCCCTGCCCGAAACTACCCCCTGGATCCCTGTTATCCCCTAAAGTTCCTACCCTACTCATTTAAACTGGGGTAAAGTGACAAATAGTAAAGTAAAAAAAAAAATTGGTCCGCAGTGGCGTGTAAATCAAGGCTGCGCAGTCTACAGTGGTAGAGTACAAGGTGTATGGCTAGAGGATATGCTATGTGGCTATACATAGATTTATACCAGACTTTTTTCTCCCCATTGGGATACTTTTGTTTATAAAATTATGTGGCATCATTTGACAACTTGTTCCTTGTCCCCAACCATAAAATTGTTCATGCTGAGTTTTCTGTGGACTATACATAAGCCAAAGAGTATCCTTTTCAAATATTTGTACAGCACAAATATTCCGCAATTATTTAGGAATATTTCCTAACAATAATTTTATTTTACAAACTTGGGTGGGGTTTTATCTTTGTGTTCTTTTGTCTGCAGTATGCAATGTATTGGACAATGCCCTTATGAGGGTTGGAAGCTGAATTGATCTTCAGACTCATGCCCATTGGTAGTTCATGGAAGCTGTATGGCCTTTTACCATGCAGACTCGTGGCCTTCATACTTTGCTATAAAAGGACTACTTTTAGAGACAATGATTGATTGATAGATAGATAGATAGATAGATAGATAGATAGATAGATTCTGATGGAATATGCCATATTTTTTTTTCAACAAAATGAAAACCCTCTATGTGTGTTCCTATGAAATCTGTAGCATATGGATGTATTCATGCACCTCTGTGGGGCACTTTGTCACATCGATTACTTTGAAACTGTTTTTGGGCATATATTTTGTGGGCTTAAAAACTTTTCTTTTTCTTTGAGCTTTGGAACAAACTACTATTGATGCATTCTGGGGTTATTGGTAGGCCAGAGTTGATTTTCATGTGAAATACTGCGATTATGCCTAATTGTACAAAACCATAAGTAGTTTTTATAGTGTTTATACCACATACAACAATACTTTTTATGACATTTGTTTGTGTCTGTGGTGAGAAATGGTGCCTCACTCGTGTCGTGGATAAATACTTTTATACCTAGGCTCCACAGTTTTAATAATTCATTTGTTTGGGTGGATAATACTAATTATTAGAATGCTGCAGCGGTTTTATTGTAAGAAAACTGTAATGATAGCAAAGACACTCCTGATATAAGAATAGCACAAGAGAACTTTATCGATTATGCAGAGTGATAACTGATTAAGTCTTTGAGGATTTTCATTCCCACATATGCAATTAGTGAGTAATTAGAAATCAGTTACTGAAAAAAGTATATTAGCCTCTGTATGTCTACACGGAAAAGGGGCAAGAGACTAGTCGGAGGGGGTAGGGGTCAACATAAGAGATAAACTCTATAAATCCCTATGAATTTTAAGGAGTTATTGGAAAAGGTATAAGGTGAACTCGAAAAAATTAGAATATTATGCAAAAGTTCATTTATTTCAGTAATGCAACTTGTGGTGTCGGGGTGCGATGTGAGGTTTAGGGGCAGATGGTGTTGCCCAGGGGTAGATGGTGTTAACCTCTTATTGTTTGTGACACCAGGGTGTGGTTTGCCACCCGAAGGTAGCACCACTAGTCCTAGGTTAGGCAGGGCAAATAATAGTCCAAGGCCAGGTTAAGGTTAACGGTAGCTTTTACTGAGGTAGACAGATGGTACAGTCTTTACAGTTCAGCCAGGATCCCAGAGAGGTGACCAGTAACACAAGGGACCTCGCAGCTTGCTGGGACATGCAATGACTTGACAGACTTTAGCGCAGCCACACTGACTATAACTGACTTGACTTCACTAAAGATAGTGACAGCAGACAAAGATGACTTGACTTACTGACTTGTGGCTGCAATTCAGGCTTGAGGCCTCCGATTGTGCTCGACACTAGCTCTAAGACATCTGGACTGGACTTGACCTCAGGATCTAAGAGAGTGATTGTAGTACCTCCCCTCTTATAAAGGGGGGCTAAGCAAGGAGCCCATAGGCTAGCTGCGGGTCATCTGGTCATCTGGTGCTCTTTGGGTAACAAAACAGATGACTTAAACATCTGACAACCATTATCAGGTGACTAACAATCATGTGACCATATAAGGTCCTTTACACTAAATATACAACCTAGACACAACATGGGGGAACACTGCAGGAGAGCCCTGAGGACGTACAGGGACTCAACCTGACAGGACTGTAGGCTGGGACATCACAAACCCCCCTACTTAAGCAAAGTCACCCTCGATGTCCGTCCTGGAAGGCTTTGAGGAGCGAAACGGCCTCAGGGCCACAAGCATTCCTGGAGCATTGTAACCAATGTTCATTTCCAGGCTGTTGTTGACAAAATTGATAATGCAATAGAGTCTCTGTATCAATGCCCATACATGCTCTGATAAATTGTATAACTGAATAACCATGGATTACTGGAGAATAAGGATTATGTATAGCAATGACAATATACCTACGACTATAGTATACACATGACTTATGGACTATGGGGGGAATTCATCAAAAGTTACTTCAGAAAGTCATTATATAAGTAGTTTCTTTTCTGCTTTGGTTTTTCTTTCTTGCTCAAAATTTATCAAAATGTCGCAAGGCAGTGGTAAATTTTGCACATGAAAGTCAAACTTTGAAAATCACCTCACAAAGCAAGTTTCAAAAGACAGGATTTTATTTGCTTTGCTGTGCGGTATTTTTTACTTTCGTGCAACTTTTTTTTTGCGAATGTCGCTATAATAAATTCACTATTACTGCAAAGGGAAAAATTGAAAACTTGCTTACCTAGGGTTTGTAACAAAAGTTGCTTATCAGCCACTGCCTTTAAAAAGTCACACGGAAAGTTGCTTTGGCGCACATGCGACAATATATGCGCATAGAATAAGCAAAAAAAGTCCCTTACCAGCTTTGATAAATTCCCCTCTATGACTATGCATATTATGATATTTGACTATGCATATAACATTTGACTATGTATATAACAACACTTTATTCATATGACTAAGACATGACACTCACGGATTGGGTTGCCGGAGACTTTCTGCCCAATGCCTTGGCTACTGGGGTCCCTTGGCATTACACACGTCTCCCTAGTACACTGGTTATATAGACATTTATTAGATAACATTAGACATTTGTTACATTTATTTTTTTAGGTTATGTGCTTTGTGGAAACAGGAATACCTTCTGGCCAGCAAAGAATCCTGAGCAGGTGGACACAAGAAAAATCACATTAGACATTCTAGACACAGGAGACATTGGTATGGACTGTGTGGTTGTGAGTGTTACAGTTTTAATGTACATGAGACGTGTACATGACTTTATGTGTACTTATGAACTATGTGTAGTACACTACTAAACTTTGACTGTACATGCTGTTGGCGATGGGGTGAAAGGTTGCTTCTCCCGACTGTTCAGGATACCCCTGAAAAGAAAACTGCCAGACACCAGAAAACAGGGTAAACCATGATGTTTGGTGTACAACAAAATATATACATTTTATTATATTACAACCATTTTAGTATGGAAACACAAATATATCCCTTGCGCATAATAGTGAGCAAAAATATCTTACTATGGCAGTATTTACACAGATGTCATGTATCGCTCAGTAGTCCAGATACACTATAGAGTTCAGGTTCTAAGAGCTCAGGCTCTGTCAGGTTCCTGAGGAGACACTCGGCCGTAGCCGAGCACAACACTTACGAGATTGGTTACCACAAAACTTTCTTGACTAGTTCATCAGGCCCTGTGCTTAAACGTTGCTGGTAAATCTGGAACAACAAATGATTGTGCTTGCACACAGAAGTCAATTAGTCTCACAACCAAATTTGGTAAGGTACTGTACATGAGTACACAAATAGAACATTTCTTTTATGCAGGGTACTCTTCCATTCCAACCTCGTGGGTCAGACTGTCTTCTAGGTGGGCGCATATACCTAGGACCGCAAGACTGGGCCCCCTCCATGGGGTTGACATGTGTGTTCCATGAGACATGGGAAAAACGGGATTCAGTGATGGTTGGACTCACAGTGACCACCACTTGTACAGCAGCAGCTTGCGCCACTGGTGGAATGGCAGTTGGTGCCTGTTGGGCCGGCCAAACCTCCTGAACAGCTGGAGTAGACCAAGACACTTTTGTTGGTGCCCGATGGTCAGGCCAAACTTCTGGGGCAACAAGAGTAGGCCTGGACACTTCTGTTGGTGACCGATGGTCAGGTCAAACCTCCTCAACAGCAGGAGTAGGCCTGGACACATCTGTAGAAGACCCTTGATGCAGATACTTGGGGTCCATAGCAGGTGACTCCAGATACCACTCTTCATGAACAACTGTCCCCTTAACACTTGGTGGCAGGAGACCAAATGGATCTGAGTCCCAATCTTCAGAGGGGAAATAGGCGAAGGGAATTTGTGTGGGATTCTGAGGTCTGGTGATGGCTGCTGCCCATTCCCCTTGCAGGCTTTGTACAGGTGTGTACTCCACAATCTCCGCGCTCTTCAGAGAATGCATAGCTGGGGGGACATAGTCCCTTTGTACTGCCCTCCTGTTCACTAGAAGGATGCCCCCATGGTGGCAGTCCATAAGGGTGCAAAACCCCCTCCTTTACAGGTCCTTTACACTAAATATACAACCTAGACACAATATGGGGGAACACTACAGGAGAGCCTTGAGGACATACAGGAACTCAACCTGACAGGACTGTAGGAGCATATGCCGTACTGGGACATCATAAACTCATCTGCGGAAGGAAGCATGAAGTGCTCCAAAATCTTCTGGTAGTTGGATGCGTTGACCCTGGATCTAATGAAGCACAATGGATCAACACTAGCAGAGGACATGGCTTCCCAAATCATTGGGGGGATTTGGGGTTTTCATGAGCTGTAAGCCATAATCATCACAATTATGACAAATCACGGCTTGAACTATCTTGCTTTGCATGTAATGAGTCTCTCTAATATATGAGTTTCACCTTTTAAGTTGCATTACTGAAATAAATTAATTTTGGCATGATATTCTATTTTTCGAGTTTTACCTGTAGGACATAGGATAGTCACTTGCAAAAAAAAAAAATTCACCTTGTTAATAAATTCTTATTTTACTGTGGATGAGACTTCGAGCCTATATGTTTCCTCCACTATATCTGCTCCAAACTTTAGAATATATTTTCTGTCCAATCAAAAAGTACATCTTGGGAGTAGGCGAGATGATGAATTTATAGAATATCTATTAAAGGGGTTCTCCCGTGGAAAACTTTTTTTTTTTTAAATCAACTGGTGCCAGAAAGTTAAACAGATTTGTAAATTACTTTTATTAAACAATCTTAATCCTTCCAATACATTTTATGGGCTGTATACTACAGAGGAAATCCTTTTCTTTTTTGGATTTCTCTGATGTCACGACCACAGTGCTCTCTGCTGACCTCTGCTGTCCATTTTAGGAACTGTCCAGAGCAGCATATGTTTGCTATGGGGATTTTCTCCTGCTCTGGACAGTTCCAAAAATGGACAGCAGAGGTTAGCAGAGAGCACTTTGGTCGTGACATCAGAGAAATCCAAAAAGAAAAGCATTTCTTCTGTAGTATATAGCCCCTAAAAAGTACTGGAAGGATTAAGATTTTTTAATAGAAGTAATTTACAAATCTGTTTAATTTTCTGGTTCCAGTTGATTTAAAAAAAAGAAAAAAGTTTTTCCACGGGAGTACCCCTTTAAACTTGGAGTGCCCAACTCTAGGATATTTCTGAACTAACTGAATATGGATAGTTGGCTGGGAAACGGTTTAACTCTTTTCTGAAAGTTATTCATAAACCCTGGTTTAAACGGAGTACTCTGGTGGAAAGCTATTTTTTTTCTAATCAACTGGTGCCAGAAAATGAAACTAGTGATGTTGTCCAAACTTGGCAAATGTTTGTTTTAGAAATTCAGACCTGGATGGCTGTGAGGATCCCCTTTAATTCTGTGTTATGTGATCATAGTAAATTTTCTTAGCCCAAACCATTATAAAATACCCATTCTACGATTATTGATAACTGTGATAACACTCAGTCATGGTTGGCACCCCCAGAAGTTTTGGTCTTGAGACTTAAAGGGGTACTCTGGCCCTAAGATATATTACCCCTTATCCAAAGGATACGGGATAAGATGTCTGATTGTGGGGGTCCCCCCACGCCCCTTTCCATTGACTTGCATTGTGGGGGCGGGATGTGACGTCAAAAGGGGGGCGGATTCGTGATGTCATGATACTCCCCGGGGTCGTGATTCTTCAGACACGGAGTGATCATTGCTTCATGCAGCTGAGACAGGTGGGTTCTGCATGAAAGATTGCGGGGGTCCCCAGTGGCGGGACCCCCGAGAACAGACATCTTATCCCCTATCCTTTGGATAGGGGATAGGATGTCTTAGGGCCAGAGTACTCCTTTAAGATCTCTAAGAATTAAAAGCAGTAATCTTGGCAATCTCAAGCATCCCCACATGAGAAACAGCTTAATGGAGTGGCACCCAGAAGTGGGGCCCATGTTACCATCCTGTAGAAAAAGGTGTTGCCCAAATCAGGTAACCAGTTCATACAGGCTTATACTAGTTACTGAACAGCTGTCATATAGATACACTCACTGGCCACTTTATTAGGTAGGCTGTCCTTATACTGGGTTGGACCCTCTCTTGCCTTCAGAACTGCCTTCATTCTTTGTGGCATACTTTCTACAAGGTGCTGGAAACATTCCTCAGAGATTTTGGTCTATATGGACATGATGGCATCACACAGTTGCCACAGATTTGTGGGCTGCACATCCATAATGTGAATCTCCCATTTAACCTTATCCTAAAGGTGCTCTATTGGATTGAGATTTGGTTCAAGAAACCAGTTTGAGATGATGTGAGAGCTTTGTGATATGGTGAATTATCCTGCTGGAAGGAGCCATCAAAAATAGGTACACTGTGGTCATAAAGGGATGGTACGCTGTCAGGTTTAAACAATGCTCACATGGTAATAAGGGTCCCAAAGTGTGCCAAAAAAATGTTCCCACACAGTTATACCACCACCATCCTGACCAGTATATGCAAGGCAGGATGGATCCGTATTTTCATGTTGTTTTTACAAATTCTGACGCTGCCATCTATACTAGAGACTCATCAAACTGGGTAGGGTTCTTCCAGTCTTCCCTTGTATAATTTTGGCGAACCTGTGCATATTTTAGCCTCAGTTTCCAGTTCTTAGCCAACAGGAATGACATTGGATGTGCTCTCGTGCTGCTGTAGCCCATCTTCTTCAAAGTTTGAGGTATTTTGTGTTCAGAAATGGTATTCTGCATACCTTGGTTGTAACAAGTGGTTATTTGAGTTACTGTTGCCCTTATGTAATATAGAACCAGTCTGCCCATTCTCCTATGACACTAGCACAGCATTTTTATTCACACAATTGTCTCTCACTAGATATTTTCTCTTTTTCAGACCACTCTCTGTAAACCATAGAGATAGTTGTATGTGAAGATACCAGTAGAACAGCAGTATCCAAAATCCTTATATAAGCCCATGTGGCACCAACAACCTTGCCATTTTCAAAGTCACGTAATTCCCCTTTCTTCCTCATTCTGATGTTCGGCTTGAACTTTAGAAAGATGTCTTGACCTAAATCTATTGAGCTGCTGCCATGTGATAGGCTGATTAGCTATTTGTGTTAACAAGCAATTGAACAGGTGTACCTAATAAAGTGGCCAGTGAGTATGTACTAAAATATATATTAAAATATTACTGAACACTGAGGGTTATGGAATCTTATTAAATATTACTAATAATGATATAAGTCATGCAGCTCTTACCTCTTCTGTCATATGATAATATTTCGAGCCCAGGGCTGCTCAAATCCAGCAGGTCATTGACATCCAGCTTGACTGCAACAGTAGTCTAGTGGAAATAACATTTTGTTTTGCCCGTGAACTGCCTTAAAGTGACCTTATTGAATAAGCAGACTTCATTCTTTAACAATTCCACTGTTCAGCCCTCTGCATGGAATGGCATTTTGCTTTTTGTATAAAATAAATGACCTTGCAAATTATCCAAATTTCAGGCGTACTGTGAACACAATTTATAACAACAAGACTCATGCACATTGCTGAGGGGTTCTTTTGGGCCTACGTGTTTGCTTTTTTTCTCTGTGTATTATTTTATGACTAAATCATTGAACAATTCTGGGGCCAAACACAGTGTTATGATTGGTTATATCTGTTGTATATATAGAATTACAGTAAGGATGATGGAGTTTAGCATTCATCTGTGCCAGCTGGGTCACATCCATGATCAGCACTGCCAAGTCCTACACATTAGTTTCTTCCTCAATGACAATACTGGCGCTCAATGAAAATGTGTCGTGCTTGTATTAACCTAATCTGTTAGTGTGATGTCCCAGTACAGATAGACGGTCCTGTACTACCTGTACGCCCTGTCAGGTTGAACCCTGCAGGGGTTCCTCTTGTTTTCTCTCTGTTGTTTTATGTGGTGTAAGTTCCTTTAATGCTTAGACAGGATCCCAAAGTCTAGATAGTAAAGAGGACCTGTGGGAGGTCTCAAGGACCTGTGAGTAAGCCTGTCACATGTTATGCTATGCAGTCACATGATCTGTTGTCACATGTACTCCCACAGAGCACCAGCTTTAACCTATGACCCACAGCTTGACCAATGGGATTTAGTCCAGCCCCCCACTATATAAAGGGGTGGCCATTTGCAATTCTCTCTCTCTTGCATCTAAGGCTTTGCTGAAGCAGCTACCAGAGATCTCGGGTCAAGTTTTCAGCATCTGGAAGACCACAAAGCTTAAGTCTCTCCAGTAAGTCTCAAGTCTATGTCTGCTGTCACTGAAATTAGTACAAGTCAAAGTCAAGTTTATTACAAGTATTGGTCCAGCAAGCTGCGAGGTCCTCTGGGCCGTGGCCACCTCTCTGGGAAATATGGCCTTAGCTGTGAAGATAATTACACCTGTCTTCTACTCAGTAAAGCCTCCATTTACCCATAACTGGTTGTGGACTCTTTATTCCCTACTAGCCTGTGGGATAGCAGAAAATCTGGGCGTGTGGTGTTCCGGAACCAAAAAACCACACTGACGTCATGAACACATAGGGGTTAATACAATCTGACCGCCAGGGTTAATAACATCAGATCCCACCACTCACACCGCAAAACCGTGGTCCTGCCATTCACCTGGTGGTGCACCACATTAGGGTCTATTCACACACAGAATTTCTGCTTGCGGAATTCCACCTCAAATTACAGCCCATAGAATCTATGGGATTCCACACTCCCATTCACACTTCTGAATTTCCGCAAACAAGTCCTATAGCTGGATAATTAAAGGAGTAGTGCAGTGAAACATAACTTATCCAGGATAGGGTATAGGATAGGGTATAAGTTATAGAACACAGGGGGACCAACTTCTAGGACCCCCGCGATCTCCTGAACGTGGCTCCGGCAGTCTGCCGGAACTGGCCTTTCTGCCCCCCGCCGATGGGATACATGGAGGGTCAGCACGCCCCCTTCCAGCAGACTGTGGGGCCCCATTCCGAAGATCACAGGAGGTCCCAGCAGTCTGACCCCCTCTTTTGGATAGTGGATAGAAGAGTTATAAATTTTAAAAGGCGAGGAGGAAAAAATGAATATGCAAAAACAATGAAAAATTGCAGCATTATTAAGAAGTTAATAGAGTATTTTAATAGATATTTCTGCATTCAGCAATACGATATATGTTTTTATTTTTTATTTTTTTTCATTATTTTGTTTGGAAAATGGGAGAAGGGGGGTAATTTAAACTTTTATTCAGGGAGGGTTTATTCAGGGAGGGTTTACATGTATAACATAAGACACAAAATCTAGCCAAGCCTTTTGTGGCAGCAGGGAATGATAAGTAATTTTGGGAGGGGTTGTTGAGACAAAACCTTGCTGACAATGAAAGGACTACACAACATCCTGTCAGGGGTATTTCAAGTAATAAGATGCTGAAGGCAGTACCATTTGTGAAAACATTAGTTATAAAGTGTTAACTAGATGTATTAACGCACCAAGAAAATCTTAATCCTTCCAATAGTCATTAGCTTCTGAAGTTTTCTGTCTAACTGCTCAATGATGATGTCACGTCCCGGGAGCTGTGCATGATGGGAGAATATCCCCATAGGAACTGCACAGCTCCCGGGACGTGAGTCATCAGAGAGCAGTTAGAAAACAACAACTCAACTTCAGAAGCTAATAACTATTGGAAGGATTAAGATTTTTTAATAGAAGTAATTTACAAATCTGTTTAACTTTCCAGAGCCAGTTAATATATAAAAAAAAGTTTTGGCCTGGAATACCCCTTTAACTGTACATCTGTATATCTTAGAATACTAGGTCTAATTAAATAGACTTTAAGATTTCTTTTCACACATGTTATGGTGTGTATTAAGCCCTGCCTATTGCACAGGGCTTTTCAACTAAAATATGTTTTTTTGCCTAGGCCCCTCTCCCCAGGGTACCTTTTGTGACAGTATTACCTTACAGTACTGAGGAATCTCCTTTTCCTCCAAGGTGAGACCTGTGACCACAATAAAGTTGTGGGGCCTGCAAAGATCTGGTAGAGGGAAGATACAGAGCTAAAGCCTGATGGCTGGCTCATCCCCTCAGGCTATGTTCACTAAGCAGAATTTCTGCTATTCAATTCCAAAAAGTAGACTGCAGATTTTTAAGAGTTTTTCAGAATTTCAGCGGAATTCAACCTAAATTTCTATGTTCTCAAAACACAGATTCTGCATGAATTCAGAGTCCCATTAACTTCACGGACTTTACATGTCTTTTTGCAATTTCTGGAATGCGAAATTTCCACCACTGAAATTCCGATGTGTGGATGGGAGATAATGGGCAGTAAATTTGCTGAATTCTGTGGTAGAATTTTTTCATGGACATTCTGCCGTGTGACAAACTACAAAGTCTTCTACAACTAGTGATTGTAGTTGGCTGTGAAATGCAAGGAGAGTGCTGTGCAGGGAAAGAGCCAGCTGTCATTCCCCTTTAGGACACCGGCCCATGTGGCAATTTCCAGATGGGCAGCCCGGCCAATAGTGAAGGTAATGAAGATTGAAGAGTCTCCAGCACTCCTATCTGGCCAGCAGGTAAAATTCATCTTTATTCAGCAAATGCATCATAAAAGTAGCCATGATGTGTTGCCCGGGAACACAAGTAACATAATTCCAGTCCTGTAAATTAAAAATACACTCTGGAAAAACATCATGCCTGATTTTATTGTAAGACTCACGGCAGTAGGCTGTAGCACTCAGGGTAGTAGTGGATCCGCTGGACCTGTGTGGTAGATTATGTGGGCCGTGCACACAGGTACAAAGGATTTCCCATGGGGAACTTGCTGAAGATCAACAGGAGCTGCTGAGATCAATCACTCTGGAGGAATAATATGCCTTGGCGTGGAGTCCAATCCTACGACATCGGAGGACCTGGAAAGAGCATCGGCTTTTAGTTCTTGCTAGCAGGGTGGAAATGAATGAAGAAATTAAATCTGGAAAAGAAAAAAGAGACACCTAGCCTGGCGAGGGTTCAATCGCTGAGCAGACTGGAGATATAGGAGATTCTTATGGTCTGAATAGATGCTGACCGGATGAGAAGAACCTTCTAATAAATGTTGCCACTCTTCCAAGGCAAGCTTAAAGGGGTACTCCGGTGAAAACCTTTTTTTATTTTTAAATCAACTGGTGCCAGAAAGTTAAACAGATTTGTAAATTACTTCTATAAAAAAATCTTAATCCTTCCTGTACTTATCAGCTACTGCATACTACAGATATACTACAGAGAAATTTGTGAAGTTCTTTCCAGCCTGACCACAGTGCTCTCTGCTGACACCTCTGTCTGTGTCAGGAACTGTCCAGAGCAGAAGAGGTTTTCTATGGGGATATTAGCTGCTGAATACTACAGCGGAAATTCTTTTGCTATGGGGATTTCCTTTTACTCTGGATAGTTCCTAAAATGGACAGAGATGTCAACAGAGAGCACTGTGCTCATGATGTCAACAGACAGCTCTGTGTTTCAAACAAAAAAAGAATTTCCACTGTAGTATTCAGCAGCTAATAAGCACAGGAAGGATTAAGATTTTTTTTTATAGAAGTAATTTACAAATCTGTTTAACTTTCTGGCACCAGTTGATTTAAAAAAAAAAAAAAAGTTTTTCACCGGAGTACCCATTTAATAGCAAGGAGTTCTCGATCTCCAATAGTGTAGTTCCTCTCTGCAGGCGAGAAAGTCTTAGAAGAAAAACCACAAGTTACAATCTTGTCCTTGGAGTTTTTCTGGGTAAGAACGGCACTGGCTCCTGTGGATAAAGCATCTACCGCCAAAGCAAAGGGTTTCTCAGAATCAGGTCTTGAAAGCAAGGGAACAGAGGCAAATGAGAGAAGGCCTCTTCAGCCTCAGGAGGCCAAATCTTGGGGTAAGAGTTCTTCTTAGTGAGAGACCGTATCGGGGCAACCAAGGAAGAGAAATGTTGAATGAACTGACGATAATTGGCATATCCCAAAAAGCGTTGAATAGCCCGTAGACCCGTAGGACGAGGCCAATCCAAAACCACAGTCAGTTTGTCCGGATCCATCTGTAGGCCTTGATGAGAGACAATGTAACCGAAGAACAGAAGACTAGATCTCTTGAAAAGGCATTTCTCCAGTTTGGGATAAAAATCATTCTCCCGTAGGCGCTGTAGAGCCAGATGGACATGTGAGCGATGCTCCTCCAAATTGGATGAGAAAATCAATATTTCATCAAGGTATACGACAACACACGTGAAGAGCAGGTCTCGGAAAATGTAATTGACAAATTCTTGGAATACAGCTGGACTATTACAGATACCAAAAGGCATCAAAAGATACTCAAAACGTCCATCTCGGGTATTAAAGGCGGTTTTCCATTTGTCTCCCTCGCGGATATGAATAAGATTGTATGCTCCTCGCAAATCCATCTTGGAGAAGATCTTGGCACCACAAAGACGATCAAAAAGTTCAGAGATCAGAGGTAGGGGATAGTGATTTTTATTGTGATCTTATTAAGACCCTTGAAGTCAATACAAGGACAGAGATAACTATCCTTCGGCCTACTTTTCGCTTAATATGTCAGAATAGTCCTGATATGGAAGAGGCAGACCAGGCATAGGAGGAGGTAAAGAGACAGCTTTAGACTGGATTGGCACAAGACAGTGATTTTGTCAAAACTCCTCAGTGTGTGAGTTCACCAGATTTCCAGTCCAGTTGCGGAGTATGACGTTGAAGCCATGGGAGACCAAAAAGAAGCTCCGAAGTACAATGTGGGAGCACATAGAACAAAATTTTTTCCTTATGCAAGACTCCTACTTGCATAACGAGAGGTTCTGTGCGAAATAGCACTGTAGAGTTCAGGTTTTGTCCATTAACAGAGATAACTTACAAGGGCTTAACAAGCAGAGTCACAGGAAGCCGGTGTTTATGGACCAGGGAGGCATCAATGAAGTCACCATCGGAACCAGAGTCCAAAAAGGCAGAAGCAATGAATGAAGTCTTAGCAGCAGTAAAAACGTGGACCGAAGTGGTTAAACGAGGAGAAGTAGAATTCACACCTAGGGTCGTTCCTCTTATTTGTCCTAGATGCGAGCGTTCTCCCAGACACAGAGGATATATAGAACAGTCTTTGAGAAAGTGCTCCGGACTGGCACAATATAAGCACAAATTCTCATTGCGTCAACCGGATCTTTCCTGCTGCATTAAGCGAGAGCGGTCCACTTGCATAGCCTCTTCAGCAGGAGTCAAAGAAGACTGTAGAGGTGGACGTTAGAACACTGGTGCCAAGCGAGGAAATCACCATGTTCGGACAGGTTCTCTTTCCATACAAAGTTCTTCCTGCCTCTCAGCAAAACGCCCATCAATATGAGTGGCTAAATGGATAAGTTCACTCTGGGTAGATGGAGGATCTCGTGCAGCGAGAGCATCTTTGATTCTACTGGACAATCCTTTTTTAAATGTAGCACACAAGGCCTCATCGTTCCAAGCCAGTTCAGAGGCAAGAGTGCGGAATTGAACTGCGTAGTCATCAATGGAGGAGTTCCCTTGGCAGAGGTTCAGTAGAGCCATCTCGGCAGAGGAAGCTCTTGTGGGTTCTTCAAATACATTGCAGAATTCTTCAAGGAAGGCCGGCAGATTAGATGAGAGGATTTGCCCAGACCAAGGCTTTTCCGGACAATAAACTGACCACAAACGCCTCTTTAGCTTGATCCGGCAGGAACTGATCCGCCATGAGCTCAAAATTCATAGAACACTGTGTCACAAAGCCTCTACACAACTTGGGATCACCTTCATACTTCGTGGGTAGGGATAAACAAAGCTTGGATCCAGAAGGAGCTGCAAAAACAGGTGGAGAAACAGGAGCAGGTTGCGGCTGCAGTTGCTGTTGTTGCTGCTGTATGGCAAGAAGCTGTTGCATCAAGGCAGACGATTGATTCAGTTGTTGCGCCTGATGGGCTAACTGCTGCGACTGTTGAGCCACGACGAAGGAAAGATCCGAAACTTCTGACAGAGCTACCTCAGCGGGATCCATGGCCGCATCTTACTGTAAGACTCACGGCAGTAGGCTGTAGCACTCAGGGTAGTAGTGGATCCGCTGGACCTATGTGGTAGATGACGTGGGCCGTGCCAAGGAGCAGAGTTTAAGGTGCCGCTGGTTTTCACCAGAGCCCGCCGCAAAGCAGGATGGATTTGCTGCAGCAGGCGGCACCCAAGTCGCTACACCTGGCATGACTCAACCACACAGGCGGCTGAGGAGATTCGAAGCACAGGAGGGATATGGCAACTTGTGGTCTGGATAGCAGAAGGTCAGGGCAGGCGGCACAGGAGCAAGGTCAGGTCACGGAACATTGAGGTCAGGAACACAGCAAGGCAAGACTACAAACACTTTCTCTAGGGCACTAAGGCGAACAAAGATCCGGCAGGGGTTAGTGGGAGGTGCTGATACTTATAGGATAGGTGCAGGTGTAGATGATAATTACGGGCGCACTGGCCCTTTAAATCTTAGAGCTCCGGCGAGCGCACCCTAGGAGGTGGGGGCACGCACGCCGGCGCTGCGAATCCCAGCCCCGCTGGAAGAGGAGGACAGAGGAGGGGAGAGCTCACGGCCAGCATGTCTGGCCGGAGCGCAGAGCGTAACATTTATTATGTACTGTATTTGTTTAGTAAAGATACATTTTTACTGTTGGTCAGACAGGAGTTCTAAAAACCTTTTAATGTACCCTAAACAAGTCCAGGAGTTGTTTCCAAAAACAGAACATCACATGTCTTTGGGTTGTATCTGATATTGCAGCTCATTTATGCAAACTCGTTTATGTTTTAGAACAGCCAGGGGTGGACTGACAGGTCAGGCACTGCCCAAAGGCCCGGGCCAAATAGGAGGCCCACCTCCATCATGTTCTTTTTTTTTTGTTACAGTTATTTCACAGGGCTAACTCCAGTCCCACTGTTTTTCATACCATCCCAACATTCAGACATAGTAAATTTGTAAAATAGTAAAGACTTTTCAGGCCATGCACTGTAATCTGCAGAAATGGAGAGGGAGAAAGCTTTCCCCGCCCCCTCCCAGTCTGTGTGGCTAAGCTCTGACTGGTGGAGACACTTCTCCCTTAGAAACAGAGCGCCATGGAGCAGCGAAGGAGAAGATTAAACCCCTTTTCCTGGCCACCCTGATCCTACACTCAGTGACTACCCCTGTAAATAACACAGTACTTACACTGTCACTGATAAGGAGGGGAGAGAAGAGGAGAACAGCAGGCTATGACTGATAACACAAAGGAAGAAAGATTATTATTTTTTTTTTCCAGAATTTTATTCTACAGCTATAGGATTACAACTCCCACTGTAGTCTGTCTGATCAGCCTGTGCTCCTTCTAAAGCTGGGTTCACACCACGTTTCGTTAAATACAGTTCCCGTATACGGCTGGGAGGAGGGGACGGGGCTTAATTGCGGCGCCCGCACTCAGCCATATTCGGGAACCGTATTTAATGCATGTCTATGAGCCGACAGGAGTGAACCGCAGCCTCCGGTCGGCTTCGTTTTCGGCCGTATGCGGTTTCCCGACCGCAGGCAAAAACGTGGTTGGCCGCGTTTTTGCCTACGGTCGGGAAACCGCATACGGCAGAAAACGAAGCCGAACGGAGGCTGCGGTTCACTCCGGTCGGCTCATAGACATGCATTAAATACGGTTCCCGAATATGGCTGTGTGCGGGCGCCGTGATTAAGCCCCGTCCCCCTCCTCCCAGCCATATACGGGAACTGTATTTAACGAAACGTGGTGTGAACCAGCCTTACCTTGATCCTGGGGAGGCACACAAACCACACTGGAAGTTGTAGTCCTACTTGAATTTTTACTCTCTAAAATACAGTTACCCTATGACTCTGCAGCTTCTGGATAAGTAAAAGGCTCAGCTGACACGTACTTATTTTTGCTGCAGTACATTTTGCTGCCCATTGACTTCAATGTATAGCAAAATCTGCTATAGAAAATCTGTAGCAGAAAATACACATGTAAATGTACCTTTAGGGTGCGTTCACACCGAGGAATAGGAGAGGAATCCGCGCGTAAAAATTTGTGCGAAAATCGTGCTGAATTAACGTGGAATTCTGCATGGATTTTCCACGCGGCATATAGGAGGAAACTTTTTTTTTTTTGCTCAACTACAACCACCAATTGGAATTTCGCACAAATTCCGTACAAATTCCATGCGGATACGATTTCAAGAGGAAATTTTTTTACCATTGACTTCAATGGACTTCTGCTCATGTATTCCGCAAGACGAAAGAACATGTTCTTTCTTATAGCTGAATGGAATGCCGCCGCAGAATTCCGCAAGCGGAATTTACGCAGTGTGAACAGTGCAGAGTAAAATAGATTGAAGTCAATGGCAAAGCAAATGTTAATTATTTCTAAGTGGAGAATTCAAGACGAATTACTTGAGTAGATTCCCCTTGAATTACTCAGTGTGAATGCACCCTTATACAGAATAAACTGCCAAAATAAAAACCATTAACATTTTGACTTAAAGTATATTGATTTTTACTCACTGACAGTTTGGTGGTATTGTTCAGTTTTGGTATGGTTGTGTTATCCAGTCATGGTATGGAGATATTGTTCAGTCCTGGTATGGAGATGTTATTTATGCATAGTATGGTGGTTTTATTCTGGTACAGCAGTGTTATTCAGTGACGGTATGGTGGCATCCCTCAGTTCTGGTATCGGGTTGTTATTACGTGACGGTATGGTGGTATTTTTCAGTACTGGTATTTATTTAGTGATGGTATGGTGGCATTGTTCAGTTCTATTATCGGGTTGTTATTATGTGACAGTATGGTGGTATTTTTCAGTACTGGTATTTAGTGATGGTATGGTGGTATTGTTCAGTTCTGGTATGGAGGTTTTATTCAGTCATGATTTGGTAGTGTTCAGTTCTGGTATGGCAATGTTATTCAGTCATGGTATGGTGGCATTGCTCACTTCTGGTATGGCGCTGTTATTCAGTGACAGTATGGTGGTATTTTTCACTTCTGGTATGGCGGTATTGTCCAGTTCTGGTATGGCAGTGTTATTCAGTCACAGTATGGGTGTATTCAGATACAGTATTATTTGAGGAAGGGTGAATCTCTGTATACAGATAGGGGTACTGGGGCACAGTCCACCCTAATGACCACCAAGAGTGGGTTGTGCGCTAATAAGAAGCATATATATTTATCAATCATGCTGCTGAATATTATATCTATTATTCATATATAATGTCAGTATATAGTATAAATGCATTTGTGGGGACCAGTATATAGTAAATTTATATGTAGGGTCAGTATGTTGTATAAATTCTTATGTGGAGGTATGGCTCACACATGGGTAAATGGTGCAGGGGGGGCCCCATGATCCTCTATTGCCTCTACTGTCCACCCCTAAGAACAGTGCTTCCCAAATGGCCCTCCAGAACCTCCCAACAGGTCATGTTTTCAGGATTCCCTTAGTCATTCATAGGTGATATAATAATGGTCAATGTATCAGGCATTACCACAATTATATGACCTGTGAAAGACTAAGGAAATCCTGGAAACATGACCTGTTGGGGGTGCGTGAGGACCATTTGGGAAACACTGTTCTAGAAAATTGACTTATTAGTAGATATTATAAAACACAAGTCCTGCTCATCTACAGAATAGAAGTAGTTTAGATCATTTTCATTACATAAAAAATACTAAAACAACATAAATATAGTATGGCATTTATCATTGTCTTTAGACTGTTTTTTGTGTCTAAAAAAAAGGCGCAAGCCGAGTTTATTTGCGCCTTTTTTGTGCCTTTTGGTTTACACATTTCTGCTGGTTTTGAGTTGCAATCCACTGGTTTTGGCAATACCCATGATATGGAAGGGTTTTATGAACTGCGCCTTTTTGTTAAAAGGCGCAAAGCCACTGAAAAGTCTCTAAAACTACACCAGCCCAGACTTAGCTTAGCTTTTTGGTGTATGTGAAGAGAGAAATTTCAGAAAATGTTTACCTGTACAATATTTATGAAATACCCTGTGAACATTTAATAAATCTGGTGCTCCTACACATCAACAGCACACAAAACAAAGGGGTGGAAAAATGCTTCACTTACACATAGAGTTTTGGGATTTTTACTATTTTGTAAGTGATGAAACAAAATAAAGGAGCTGTTTTACAGGCAGACACACAATGTGAATATATTACCTCTACAAATGTAATTCATACATAGTGCGGATACTAAAAGATCCTGTACACTTGATAGACGTAATCCATTAAAGTATTTTATGTTGGGGAATATAAATACTGTATATAGGCTGCAATCTTTATTCCTCCATTCAATTTCAGACCCTTGATACATAAGGGGAGATTTAGCAAGACCTGTGCTGAGAAAAAGTTCACCAGTTGCCCATAGCAACCAATCAGATTGCTTCTTTTATTTTTTAGAAGTATTGTTACAAATGAAAGAAGCGATCTGATTGGTTGCTATGGGCAATTGGTCAACTTTTCCTCTCCACTGCTTTTGATAAATTTTACCCATAGTTTGCAACCTGCTTCTGGTTTCTGACTTCTCCCTTATGTGGCTGTATTCTCCCATGTCTGTTTGCCCAGGATGCTACGGCTTTATTTCTGCACTACTTTCCTCTTCTACAAACATTGAAGGATCTCTTCTCCTTTGCACTGACAGACCATGAAGCTGATCTGTCCTTCCTTAGTACTATGATGCTTTTCTCCATATTCACACACTAATATGCTGTATATTACCTCCACCCATATCCCTACTTGTATCTCTAAAACTAAGACAAGGGAGAGGAAAACTAGGTGGAGCAAGGAGCATTCTATCTATGTTAGAGGCAGCAGAACAGCCAACCTTGTGAAAGAGTTACACAGACTTTGCAGCAGGATACTAATAGAAAATAGTTAATACTTTTTAAATTGTTATTTTTGTGACACTTTGTATATATTTATTGTTGAGTGTTGCATGTGTTGTAGACTCAGATAAGTTTTGCTTTGGTAGCCATCTAATTCTTGTCCTGTTCCTCTCTACTGTGGAACTTTTTGGCCACTGCAGTGATAAGTGCGGCTCCCTTTCCACTGCCATCTTCTGAAAGGATAAATGTCACATCACATTGCGGTGACAACTTCTTCACAGTTTCTTGCATGATTCTAGAGAAACTAAAAAAGAACAAGAAAGAATGAACATACTAAAATATGCTATTAAGTCCTCTGAATATTCTATATCTAGAGCAGCTCAAAAGTTGTCAAATTTGTGTACATTACCAGCAAAGAGTAGTATTTGTAACCATTACATGTATAATTCTTATATACCTTTTAAAAAGTTAAGGCTGTCTAGAGTTTTGGTTAGCAGGGATAGCCTAGGACTTTAGCACTTAAAAGGCTTATGAATCTATTTATTTACACATTCTAAAGTGGTCGGACTGGGGTGAAAACATTAAGAGTGTAAGTGCAAGAGTGGGCACAGTCATAATGGCAGGGGATCTTGGAAGGTGAGTACATAATGGCAGTGTCAGGTGATCATGGAAGGTTAGTATTCTTAGAAGGTCAGTATTAATTATTTCAGTCATCCAGATTCACAGCTCGGTAAAATCTGTAGGCCTGTCTTTTTAACTGAAGATAAATTCACAATTTAGCACAAGGCAATTTCTTAATTTTTTCTCCCAACATTGAGTGAATCCATTGTACTTCTTCTACTTGATTTGGAAAAATATTGCATTATTAATTTAAAATAATTTACTTCCAATTCTTTTTCATGAAGCCCAACAATGCTCAGCTTTAATGTTGACATTGTTGTGTGTCATATCTAGGATTTGTGTGTTTGCTGAAAAGTAGAAAAGCTTAATAAATATCCTCAAGATGGGAATTCCACAATTTTTGCCAGGGACTGCAGAACCTTATCTCAGATGACATGTAACAGTGCCAATTATCTAAGAGCATTATTAATCAAAGGATATTTAAAGGGGTTATCCAGGAAAAAACTTTTTTATATATATCAACTGGCTCCAGAAAGTTAAACAGATTTGTAAATTACTTCTATTACAAATTTTTAATCCTTTCAGTACAAATGAGCTGATGAAGTTGAGTTGTTCTTTTCTGTCTAAGTGCTCTCTGATGACACCTGTCTCGGCAACCGCCCAGTTTAGAAGCAAATCCCCATAGCAAACCTCTTCTACTCTGTGCGGTTCCCAAGACAAGCAGAGATGTCAGAAGAGAGCACTGTTGCCAGACAGAAAACAACAACTCAACTTCAGCAGCTGATAATTATTGAAAGGATTAAGATTTTTTAATAGAAGTAATTTACAAATCTGTTTAACTTTCTGGAGCCAGTTGATATATATATAAAAAAAGTTTTTTCCTGGAATACCCCTTTAAGTGCTATGGAAGTATGGGCAGGGCAAGCTCTAGTGGCACCCAACACAGGGGTTTCAGAATGTTCCCCATCATGTTTCATTCCATGAAGATCACCATGATAATCAATCATCTGCCAACCTTAACCCCTTCAGGACCAAGCCCATTTTGGCCTTAAGGACCAGAGCGTTTTTTGATCATCTGACCACTGTCACTTTAAACATTAATAACTCTGGAATGCTTTTAGTTATCATTCTGATTCCGAGAATGTTTTTTCATGACATATTCTACTTTAACATAGTGGTAAAATTTTGTGGTAACTTGCATCCTTTCTTGGTGAAAAATCCCAAAATTTCATGAAAAAATTGAAAACTTTGCATTTTTCAAACTTTGAAGCTCTCTGCTTGTAAGGAAAATGGATATTCCATTTTTTTTTTATTATTCACATATACAATATGTCTACTTTATGTTTGCATCATAAAATCGATGAGTTTTTACTTTTGGAAGACACCAGAGGGCTTCAAAGTTCAGCAGCAATTTTCCAATTTTTCACAAAATTTTCAAACTCGCTATTTTTCAGGGACCAGTTCAGTTTTGAAGTGGATTTGAAGGGTCTTCATATTAGAAATACCCCACAAATTACCCCATTATAAAAACTGCACCCCCCAAAGTATTCAAAATGACATTCAGTCAGTGTTTAAACCCTTTAGGTGTTTCAGAGGAATAGCAGCAAAGTGAAGGAGAAAATTCAAAATCTACATGTTCTTGTAGACCCAATTTTTGAATTTTGCAAGGGGTAAAAGGAGAAAAAAAATTTATTACTTGTATTTGTAGCCCAATTTCTCTTGAGTAAGCAAATACCTCATATGTCTATGTAAAGTGTTCGGCGGGCGCAGTAGAGGGGATTTTGGAGAGAACATTTTTCTGAAATGGATGGTTTTTGGGGGGCATGTCACCTTTAAGAAGCCCCTAGGGTGTCAAAACAGCAAAAAAAAAACACATGGCATACCATTTTGGAAACTAGACCCCTTGGGGAATGTAACAAGGGGTAAAGTGAACCTTAATACCCCACAGGGTTTTCATGACTTTTGCATATGTAAAAAAAAAAAAAATTACATAAAATGCTTGGTTTCCCAAACATTTTACATTTTTAAAAAGGGTAATAGCAGAAAATACCCCCCCCAAAATTTGAAGCCCAATTTCTCCCGATTCAGAAAACACCCCATATGGGGGTGAAAAGTGCTCTGCTGGTGCACTACAGGTCTCTGAAGAGAAGGAGTCACATTTTGGCTTTTTTGGAAGCAAATTTTGCTCTGGGGGCATGCCGCATTTAGGAAACCCCTATGGTGCCAGGAGAGCAAAAAAAAAAAAAAAACACATGGCATTACATTTTGGAAACTAGACCCCTCGGGGAACGTAACAGTGTTACAGTGAGTACTTACACCTCACAGGTTTTTTGAACAGTGGGCCATAAAAGTGAACATTTTTTTTGCACTATATTGATAGTGTTACCCCAAATGTTTCATTTTCACATTGGGTAATAGGGCAAAAGGCCCCCAAAATTTGTAGAACAATTTTGTCTGAGAAAAAAAATACCCCATATGTGGATGTAAATTGCTCTGTGGACGCACTGCAATGCTCAGAATGGAAGGAGTGAAAATTTTGTCGAAATTGAAGTCGGGGGTCATGTGCATTTATAAAGCCCCCAACAGCAAAAAAAAAAACACATGTGACACCATTTTAGAAACTACACCCCTCAATGAACGTAACAAGGGGTACAGTGGGAAATAATACCTCACAGGTTTTTTGAAAAGTGGGCCATAAATTGAAAAATTAGATTTTTTTTTTACACTAAAATGCTGGGGTTACCCAATTTTTAACATTTTCACAAGGGGTAATATGAGGAATTGGGTTACAAATTTTGGAGGGCTTTTTCCCCTGACTATGAAAATACATCCACATATGGGGTAACTTGCTGGACAGGCGCACAACAAGGCTCAGAAGTCATAGATGTCAGTTTGTATTTGAGGCCTATGGCATATCAGTAGCTGACGTTAACATATATTCCGAGGAAAATACAAAAATGAAACACCTGCATGTGACACCATTACAGAAAGTACCCACCCTAAAGAATGGGTATAGGGGTAAAGAGGACATTTTGAACGCACAGGTGTTTCCTAAATTTATTTTCCAGGAATGGATGAAGGGTAGCTTTTGAAAATTGCAATTTTCAACCTATGCTCTGCTTCATCTTTCTGGGAACAACTAACATGTGACTCCGAATTGTCGCCTGGAAATACGACAGAGCTCAACGAGAACTCTTCGCATTTGAGGCGGATGTTTTTTACGGACCTAACAGTTACATACATTCGGAGGAAAATACAAGAAAGGAACACCCACATGTGAGCCTATTACAAACAGTACACCCCCTAGGGAAGGTGTATAGGGTGAAGTTGAGATTTGGAACAGACGGGTGTTCCCTTCATTTATTTTCCAGGAATGGATGAAGTGTACTATGGGGGGGGAAGAAAATTGCAATTTTAGTACTGATATTCCCAGAATGATGACCCAGAGTACAGCCAAAAGTAAAAATGATGCCCGCCCCAAACCCTATACTCTGAATCATCATTCTGGGAAGGGGATGTGTGGGGCCGTCCCTATTCTGTTACCTCAAATGCGCACCCCGCTTAGGTGGGGAGAGAGAGCATTGCGCATTTGAGGCAACTGCAAACCTCCAATGCTGTTGACTCTGTGTCCCATGACCCATTTTTTAGGGGGAAGAACAAAAAAAAATATTGGGGGTATTGGTAAAAAGGTTTTGGTTTTGGCAGTTTTTTTTTTTTTTCTGGGGGGGGGAGGTTGTTATAAAATTTGGAAGACAATGTACTCTGGACTGGTACATTGGAGTCGAATTGTGGGGAATGAAAATTGGGGCAAAGGATGGAAAATTTTGTACTCCATGGAAGTGTGATACTCCCTGAAGCAGCCTATGCAGAGGCCCGGATGATCGGGGCAAGTGTCGCATTGAATGGTGGTGTCCTTCCGAATCCCCCTCTTGCGACCCACTCTGCATTACTTCTGAGATCGTCCCTTCTTTCCAGTGTGGGGGATCACACCTGGAAAGTGTTGGCCGGGGACGATCCGGGGACCTTAAGTTCCAGAGGTTGTCTGACCCGCTCTTTGGTGGTCACCATAGATGAGGGCCTTTAGAACTTCCTCTTGGAACTCCAGGTATGTCCCTGTGTTGCCAGCGTACTTGTACAGTACAAAAGAGTTGTACATGGCAACCTGTACCATGTAGACCGCAACTTTTTTGTACCATACCTTTGTTTTCTGCATGGCATTATATGACTTGAGGACTTGATCACAAAGATCAACTCCCCCCCCATATACCGATTGTGGTCCAGAATACAATCGGGCTTGAGGACCGGTCCCACGGTACCTCGCACAGGGACAGGAATGCTGCCATTCCCTTGAATAGTGGTGAACATCCCTCTTGTCCTTATACCGGACCAACAACAGGTTCTCATGGGAAAAGGCACAGGACTCACCCGGGGGATAGGAGTCTGCAGGGGATAGGAAGGAAGGCCTCTTTGATTCTTCCGGACTGTCCCACAAGCGAGCGTGGATCTGGCGGCGAGGGATGTGAAGAGAGGGATACTAGTATAAAAGTTATCCACGTAAAGGTGGTAACCTTTATCTAGCAATGGGTGCAAAAGGCCCCAAACGATTTTCCCGCTAACACCCAAAATGGGGGAACAATCTGGGGGTTCAATGCGGGAATCTCGTCCCTCGTACACCATAAACGTGCAAGTGTACCCGGAGGTACTCTCGCGAAGTTTATACATCTTCACACCATACCGCGCCCGCTTGGTAGGAATGTATCCCCTTAAAGCTGATGAGAGACTCATCAATAGCGACCTCCCTTCCAGGGACATAGGCCTCCCAAAATCTGGCCCCGAAGTGATTGATGACCGGCCTGATTTTATACAGACGGTCATACGCCGGATCAGTTCATACTGTATAGGGGTGTGTATGTATTGCCTGACACTGGATTTTTTAACTAGACCCATATGCAGCACGAGGCCCCAAAAGGTTCTCATTTCGGCTGCATCGACTGGAGTCCAGCCACCGGGTCTAGCTAAAAGTGAGCCCGGGTTAGCGGCGACAAACTGTTGGGCATACAGATTCGTCTGTGTAACCATTAGATTAACAAAGTCTTCACTGAAAAAATTACCGAAAAAGTCCTTTTCAGTTAACCCGGCGATGTTAATCTTGATTCCTGAGTCGCCCCAGGGGGACTCATACTAGCATGGGGCACAGGGTCAAGGGCAGAGGAGGTTTGCGGCACCGCACGGCGGCGTCTCCGCCGCCTTGGTGGCTCATCATCAGAACTAGATGATGAGGAGGATGATGAAATAAGGAAGGTGGGGTCTTAATCGTCCTCTGAGCCGCTCTCGGTGTCGGAGGCAATTATGGCATATGCCTCCTCCGCCGAAAACACTCTGCGGGCCATTTCCCTACTCTAATGGGGATACGGATGTGTGTGTGTGGGGGGGGGGAAACTTTATTGGTGTATGTGCTGTGTGTGGTGTGGTGCGATACTACTTCCCTAGCCCGCCCTAACCCTCCCTAACCTAATCTAACTAAACTAACCCGCCCTAACAGAAAAAAAATAAAAAGGGGACTTAAAAAAAAAAAAATGTTTTAAAATGGGACTTCTAGCGTAAAAAAGCCCTTCGCCAAAAAAAGCGTTTATCTAATCAGTGGTGTGCGCACTGATTAGCGCTTGTGGCGGCAGGGGGCGCAGAAGTCAGAGGGGGTCCGGCCACTCAGCCCAGAACAGTGGCTGGTGGCTTGTACACAGACCCCCACACAAAAAACCCGAAAAATAAAATTAAAAAAAGCTTAACCCCGAAAAAAATGCACCTGCCTGAACCCCCAAAAAAACGCTCATCAGTGATAAATCACTGACAGCGGTGGGACAGGCTGCACACACAGGTACGGTCCGTCCACACAGTACACGCCTGCTACTGGTGGCACGGACCGCCTATGGGTGCAAAAAAGCGCTAGAAAACGCGAAAAAAGCGCCAGCACCACAAAAAAAACACTGATCAGTACTACGGGACTGATCAGCGGCGGGTGGGCTTTAACAAACGGTGGCGGACCGCTCTTTTATAACTAAGAGGGTCCGCACACACGCTTAGGGAAAAAAAAAAGAAGATCTGTGCCAAAAAAAAAAAAAGGCTGGCGGCAGACCACAGAGACCCAGCAGGGCCGGGGTCATGCAGCTAAAGGTGCTACGGACCCACGGACACCCACTGAGGTACGCCGAAAAAAAATAATTAAAAAACATCTCTGTGAAATGGTGGGCAGAACGGAGCAACATGCTCCTAGCCCACCCAATCCCCTCCCATTACTATGTGATTGATGTGGCCACTTTGGCCACCCAATCACAACTGTACTGAGGGGGGTGGCCACAATGCCAGCCCCCAGTACAGCAAGGATGGTGATTGGTGGTGTATGCTACACCACCAGTAACCATCTATATCCATGTCACAGGGTAACACGTGACCCTGATGACCCGAAACCGCTGCAGAATGCCGGTAAGTAGTTACCAGCGTCTTGCAGCGATCGTCGGTATAGGAGGTCCTCTGGACACTGTACACTGCCGGGATGTCTGCTGATTGAAATCAGCAGACATCCGGCTCCGATCCCTGCCCGGCGAGCGGCAGGGAACGGAATCAAAGCACATCGTTCATCTGAATTGGGGCCATGATGACCCCCCTGGGCGATATATGCCGAGATGCCTGCTGAACGATTTCAGCAGGCATCCGGCTCCGGTCCCCAACCGGCTAGCGGTGGGGACCGGATTTCCCACGGGCGTATGGATACGCCCTCGGTCCATAAGGACTCAGAATGCAGGGCGTATCCATACGCCCTATGTCCTGAAGAGGTTAAATCAAAGAGTAAGTTTGTCTTTGAAGAGCAGAGATGCTAGAGTCTGTATGTGTAATGTTCTTATAAACCACACAGCCTTGACATTAAAACCATTAATGTTGCAAAGGTTTCCCTGTGCCCCTAAAATTGCTCTGAGCCATAAAGGCATGGATGCATGAGACCTCTGAAGATGCCTAATGGTATCTGGCTCAAAACCCTCAGTGGCTGATTCTAAAGTTCTATACGTTGTGATGTGTGGCAACCATGAATTGAACATTTGTGTATGTACTATTGGGTTCCTTCTCAGTCTATATGTCCACATAACACGTAAAAAAGACTACGTTATTTTTTTCTATCTTTCCACCTAACTCCTCTCCTGGGGTGTGTGTGGATGTACTAAAAGAAATACACAAGAGGATAACCTAAAACTCCCTGCAGAGGACACACCATTTACAAATGAACCACTGAAGACTGCGAGGAAGCAGTACCAACCACTGAAGACTATGAGGAAGCAGTACCAACCACTGAAGACTGCGAGGAAGCAGTACCAACCACTGAAGACTATGAGGAAGCAGTACCAACCACTGAAGACTATGAGGGAGCAGTACCAACCACTGAAGACTGCGAGGAAGCAGTACCAACCACTGAAGACTGCGAGGAAGCAGTACCAACCACTGAAGACTGCGAGGAAGCAGTACCAACCACTGAAGACTGTGAGGAAGCAGTACCAACCACTGAAGACTATGAGGAAGCAGTACCAACCACTGAAGACTGCGAGGAAGCAGTACCAACCACTGAAGACTGCGAGGAAGCAGTACCAACCACTGAAGACTATGAGGAAGCAGTACCAACCACTGAAGACTATGAGGAAGCAGTACCAACCACTGAAGACTGCGAGGAAGCAGTACCAACCACTGAAGACTATGAGGAAGCAGTACCAACCACTGAAGACTATGAGGAAGCAGTACCAACCACTGAAGACTGCGAGGAAGCAGTACCAATCACTGAAGACTGTGAGGAAGCAGTACCAACCACTGAAGACTATGAGGAAGCAGTACCAACCACTGAAGACTATGAGGAAGCAGTACCAACCACTGAAGACTGCGAGGAAGCAGTACCAATCACTGAATCACCTGTTATTTTACTGTTTAGTATCATGTATAGATCATTTCTAGAATGTTGACTGAGCAATACATACAGTATCTTGGTTTGCATATAATAAATATAGCAATACTGATATAACTTACTGTGGGTGTAACTTGTACAAGGTCCCATCAACACCAATAGTAGTTTTAAGATGATCCAGACCACGGTTTTCTCTTATTTTATCTACAACTGCAGCCAAGCCGGCACCACATAACTTTGCTGCTCTCGTTGACACTGCACCACAAACTTCCTTCACAATGATACTGTCATCACATGTACTATCCAAGCCAAGCTGCTGGAGGATCTTTCTGACCTGGAGGAGAGCTAGACGATCACTGTATAAAGAAAAGCCAAAATCATTGATGAGTGTATACAAATGGCATAGGGGCAGAATTACTACAGCCTGACGTTCTACATGTGTTTAGATAACCTGCAGTGGAGTACTCTGCTCCTAATGTATTAAGAGGTGCACATCTTATAATAAACTGTCACATCTTGTGCTGTGCATTTGCCTCTGACTGGACTCTACGCCAGCTAGAAACTGGCATACGTTTCAGCTTTAATGTCCCCTTAACACCAAGCCCTGTCTGCATTCTAAAAACCAAAAAGTTGTGTACTTTTGGACAAAATGGGGGCTTTTACAAAAACATGCCACTGTTTTAAAAGGCAGAAAACTGGCCAATATGGCAAATAAATGTCCTTCCATTGTCTTTACAAAGACAGATAAGCAGAGTGACTATATAAAAAGGTGAGGCTGTATGTTAAGTTATATGGGTACATTAGCCACTCTAAAACAAAACTCTGCTGCTACAGAACCTCTTTTTGAAGATAAAAAGAAGTTTCCGGTTCACAATTTTTTTGATCTACAGTGCGCCCCAATGATTAGGACCAGGAGACTTGCGGGGTGCTCAATACCAGATAGCTTCAGATGCAGCCAATAAATCATAGCAGAAAACGAGAGGCAACTCACCGCATCAGTGCTCCAAAGACTGTTATTTTCAGTGCAGTAAAAACGCCAGCAGTACCGGACCGTAAGCCATTCACAGAAAGCTTTAGTTAGTTTAGTTAGCAACTGTTTCACACTGTTATGGTGCTTTGTCAGACTACGTTTCTCACCTGAGGGAGGGGAGGTAATAAGCTCACGTCACCCATGATGCAGGTGAGAGGAGCGTGTACAAAGAACAAATTACATATAAAACAAATTCTACTAATCTTATGCAACAAACTAGCCAGGGGTCAAGTCTTGGGAAAAAAGTGAGGGAACCCGAGATTTCCACTCAAGGGCTGGTCCTGCAGGACTCCTGCTAATAGGAATGGTGTTCCTGCTGTGGAAAAAGTGCAGGAACTTAGTTCCCACGCATTCCTGCTGGACTTGAAACTGAAACTAGGATGTCCTGAAACTAGGATGCTAAGGTCGGACCTGTCAGTAAGTCCTAAGTTCCTTAGCCCTTTGAGAGCTTGTATCGTGCAGCCTATATAAAAATGTTTGCATGGGCATGTAATAGCATAAACTAGTCCAGTAATCTGACAACATATATAAATGCGGTTTAATAGGTACACCTGCTATATTAATATTTTTATCTACACACATAAATGAACACCAAGAGCAGATCTGCACCTACAATTACCTGCTGGAAGTGATTTCTGTAACCAGTCATGTTCTTTTGAGAAAACTTGCTACGGGTTAATGTGTCACCTATATTGTGGCATCTTTTAGACGAAAATAGAGGTCTCTGTCTACCTACATCCTGCAAATCTGCCTCATTCCTTATTATGAACCAGTATTTGTTAATTATTTCTTTTATTTTGTTTGCCATAGGGCTAAATTTTAAAGTAAAGGAAAATGGGTCACTCTCTTGTGCTGTAGTGTGAGACCTGTGTCATTGAAAGGTTTATGATTTTTAAAAGGCAAGGAGGAAAAAATGAAAGTGCAAGAACAGAAAACGCTCGGTCCTTAAGGGGTTAAGGGACTCCACATCGACAGAGGCAAGAATGAAATGCTCAGGCCACATCATTTCACCTAGAGCACATAGAAACTCCCCTGTAACCCCTGCAGCGCTAGGGAACTTAAAGGGGTACTCCGGTGAAAACCTTTTTTCTTTTAAATCAACTGGTAGCAGAAAGTTAAACATATTTGTAAATTACTTCTATTAAAAAATCTTAATCCCTCCTGTACTTATTAGCTGCTGAATACTACAGAGAAAATTATTTTCTTTTTGGAATGCTCTCTGATGACATCACGACCACAGTTCTCTCTGCTGACGTTATTATAATAATAATAACGCTTTATTTATTGTTGTCCTTAGTGGGATTTGAACCCAAGTCCCCGACACTGCAAAGCAGAAGTGCTAACCACTGAGCCACCATGCTGCCCTTAGCATACATCTGCTATGCATGGTTGCTAAAATGGACAGAGATGTCAGCAGAGAGCACTGTGTTCGTGATGTCATCAGTGTTCCAAAAAGAAAGGAATTTCCTCTGTAGCATTCAGCAGCTAATAAGTACTGGAAGGATTAAGATTTTTTTATAGAAATAATTTACAAATATGTTTAAGTTTCTGCCCCCAGATGATTTAAAGGAAAAAAGGTTTTCACCGGAGTACCCCTTTAAGACTGAATGACAGGTCCGACTTTAGCATGTTTATCGGCTAGTTTGCTGCATAAGATTAGTCGAATTGGTTTTATATGTAATTTGTTCTTTGTACACGCCCCTCTCACCTGTGTCATGGGTGACGTGAGCTTATTACCTGCCCTCCCTCAGGTGCGAAACTGAGTCTGACGAAGCACCATAACGGTGTGAAACAGCTGTTGTAACTAAATCTTTCTGTGAACGGCTTATGGTCCGGTAGTGCTCTAAAGACCAAAGTCTTTGGAGCACTGAAGCAGTGAGTTGCCTCCCGTTTTCCACTCCGATTTACAAGATATGGCAATATAGGGCTTCTCATCCGGATTCTAGACATGTCTTCATAGTCCTTCCCAGCTCCAATATATAAGCCTTTTTGTATATAAGCGAGGCTAAAGTGTCCTTGGGGGAGTCCAGCCTCTCTCTTTATTTACACCTCCTTGCCTTCTGGTTTATGCCTTAATCTTAATCCTTCCAGTACTTATTAGCGGCTGTATACTACAGAGTAAATTCTTTTCTTTTTGGATTTCTTTTCTGTCTGACCACAGTGCTCTCTGCTGACACCTCTGTCCATGTCAGGAACTGTCCAGAGCAGGAGAAATCCCCATAGCAAACATATGCTGCTCTGGACAGTTCCTGACATGGACAGAGGTGTCAGCAGAGAGCACTGTGGTCGTGACAGAAAAGAAATCCAAAAAGAAAAGAATTTCCTCTGTAGCATACAGCAGCTGATAAGTAATGGAAGGATTAAGATTTTTTAATAGAAGTAATTTACAAATCTGTTTAACTTTCTGGCACCAGTTGATTTAAAAAATGTTTTCCACCCCTTTAAATATTACCTAAACCATATGATATTAGAAACATGCTGCTCTTCCCTAATATATCATTTAAATGTGCTTTTTATGGTACAGATTTACTTTACTCATATGCTAAAATATTGGCATGTACAAGATCACAAGACATAACCTTTCTATCTGAGACAGAAATTTGGTTTCAAATATTCCCTTTGTCCTCAGCCGTTCAGAAATCTGTCCTCGAAATAGGAGGCCTCTCTTGGTTAGATCAATCAGAACCTGTCTCACAATTTCTCCAAGGTACATTCCACTTGACATCTTTTCAAAGCTGTGTGAAATATATGCAAAGCTATATTAGTTGTTTGCATACTGCAAGTAAATTAAAATTGTTACATTTTCTATTAATATCAAATATGTACCACATTTAAATGAATCATTTTCATGTCTTCATTCCATGATTCCGATAATTTTATGTAACAAGATGTGGAGAGACCGAAAAGAGAACATATTTCTGTAATATCTTTTGAGCTCAATTTGAAAATCATGTTTTACAATTGAAAAAACAGCCCAAAATGGATGTTTATTTTAACTTGTTGAGTTCTATTAAGCCCATTAGTAGAATGTCCATTTTGTTCACGATCCAATATTTTTATGGCTGGAATTTTTACATTTTGAAATAAAAACATTCTTTTTTACATTTCTCTTTTTTGGCTGTTTATGGTCCCCAAAAAACGTCACTTTTGGTAATTCCAGTCATTATTGGCCAATTTTTTCCCCACTGCAATTTTTTCATAAAAAATGGCAATTTTTTGGAACGACTGAAAATACTGACGGAAACCTTTGAATATAGGAATATATCCAGGATTGAATGTTTGATCTTCAGGCTATTTGTTTCAGGCTGCTGTACAGTAGTAGCTGTACAGTAGATTAGCGGTGTAATGTGAGCGGCCCTCCGTTTGCAATTATGAGACAAAAAGGGGGTCGATTCTGTAACGCTGCAGGTCAGTTACCATTGAAAAGCTATATAATGCAAAACTAACATAGCGTATATACTCGAGTATAAGCCGAGTTTTTCAGCACGATTTTTCATGCTGAAAACACCCCCCTCGGCTTATACTTGAGTGAACTCTCCACCTGTCAATCCCTTCTCAGTGGTCTTCAACCTGCGGACCTCCAGATGTTGCAAAACTACCTAGCTGCGAATGAACGTCCCTGTGCATCGTCGTCAAGGCAACGTCACTAGTCCGGGGCCAGCCCGGAGCGGAGAAGAGGGCCTCCCGGTGAAAATGGACCGCCCGGAACGACTAACCCTTCCCACCGGACGGTCCCTGCAGCATAGATGGCCCAGATCAGCTCACTCTTCCCGAGGGGAGGTGAGTAGAGAACTAAATGGGGGTCTGGATGATGACGGAGGCCGCAGTGGTCTTCAACCTGTGGACCTCCAGATGTTTCAAAAATACAACACCCAGCATGCCCGGACAGCCGATGGCTGTCCGGGCATGCTGGGAGTTGTAGTTTTGCAACATCTGGAGGTCCGCAGGTTGAAGACCACTGATGAAGGGATTGACAGGCGGTGATGATGAAGGGGGGGGGGGGAATGAAGACAGGGTGATGATGACGGGGGTCTGGATAATGACAGGGGGGATGATGACAGGGTGATGATGATGAGGGGGAAAATGACAGGGTGATGATGACAGGGGTGATGATGAGGGGGTGTTAATGACAGGGGTCTGGATGATGACATGGGTGTATGATGTATTTCCCACCCTAGGCTTATAGTCGAGTCAATAACTTTTCCTGGGTTTTTGGGGTGAAATTAGGGTCCTCGACTTATATTCAGGTCGGCTTATACTCGAGTATATATGGTATGCAGTAACCAATTCTGCTGCAAATGTCATTCTCTATTAATTTTACCTTTGTTTTCCAGGATTTAAGGAATTTACATCCACGTGTCTATCATATTGTGTCTGGATGTCTGAGAGACGGCCATTATCCCCAAATCCTCCCCATTCTGTGTTAATACACATTTTCCCTTCATCGCCATCTAAAAATTCAATGTTCTTCATTTCTTCCATATAACAAACATTGCTCCCAGTACCTGGGGAAGAAAGACATATCTCAGATTGTATTGTATTGTTTTTCATTTTTTATTCTATAACATTTAGGGGTATGTATGGTGGCACACAACATTCTTACAAATCCACATTAAAGAGACATATGTGCTCATTATATGACTCTTTAAGTGGATCTGTAAGGTCGTTGTGTTCCACCATACAAACCCCTAAATGTTATACAATAAAACATGAAAAACAATTTATGCATTAGAACATGCCACGAAATTCTTGAGGGGAAAAAACTCCTTTTTTAGGGGAGGAGCCATGAAATGATAAAGTGCAACAACACATTAATAGACATAGAATACACATGAAAATAATGGCCCTGATTTACTATTGCAATCCCAAAATGTGTTGTCGGGTTGTGCGCCAGATTCTGGCACATTGCAGCAGAATTGAAAATACACGACTAACTCTCCATTTTACTGAGAAAACCCAAAAAAGGGGTGTGGCAGCAGTAAAAAAAAGGGATGTGTCCCTGACATTTTCACAAAAACCCTACATGTTTACTAAGGTTCCCACATAAAATGTGGTGAATTTGAGCTGAGGAAAACCCCACAGATCAGAGCATGTGTAAAAAAAAAAAAAAAGCAAAGTGTAGAGAAAAGTGCAAAATGTAGGGAAACCTTAAAGGGGTACTCTGGCCCTGAGACATCTTATCCCCTATGCAAAGGAAAGGAGATAAGATGTCTCACCGCGGGGATCCCACCGCTGGGGACCCCTGTGATCTTGTATTCGCCTGTTTGAGCCTGTATTCACCTGTTTGAGCTTCACGCCTCGGTGCCAGCTCACAAACACCCGTGTGGTGACCACGGGGCCGGAGTATCATGACGTCACGACTCCGCCCCCGTATGACGTCACCCCCCACCCTCGCTATGCAAGTCTATGGGAGGGGGCGTGATGTCACGACTCCGCCCCTGAATGACGTCACCCCACCCCCCGCTATGCAAGTCTATGGGAGGGGGCGTCACGCCCCCTCCCATAGACTTGCATAGCGGGGGGTGATGTCACACTAGGGGGGGGGGGGGGGGAGTCGTGACTTCACGATACTCTGCCCCCGTGGTCACCACACAGCTGTTTGTGAGCTGGCACCAAGGTGTGCAGCTCAAACAGGTGGGTGGCAAATACAAGATTGTGGGGGTCCCCAGCAGTGGGACCCCCGTGGTGAGACATCTTATCCCCTATCCTTTGCATAGGGTATAAGATGTTTCAGGGCTGGAGTACCCCTATAATAAATACCATGGAAAAAAATTGAAGGGAAATAAAACCCATTAACCTAAGAAACCTACACTCCACTCTTAGTAAATCAGGGCCACTGTCTTTGTATGATGGCTGTGAGAGGCTTTACTTCAATGTAGTATGTCTTTGCAGGGCATAGAAGCCAACGTAATTGAGTTCTGTTCTGATCATAGTACACACCAATGCAGCTTTTCTGTTCTCATATTTGATACAAATAATTACCTGCAATGAGTCCAATCTCACAGTCTGGATCTTCATATCCGCATGTCATCATGGTTCCTACTGTGTCATTGACAATTGCCACAATGTCTAAGTCAAACTCCTTTAAAGCAGGAAAGAATACCATACAGATGTTAGTATATATACCATGGCTAATGATTTAGAAGCTAGCGCACAGTCCATAGTTTATTACAGTATCTTCTGCCGAACTCAGGTCATAACCATGTTGCATATTTTATCTCCATCATTTATTATCTGATCATTAAAGGGGTTATCCAGGGGAAAAAAAACTTTTTTTTTAATAAATCAACTGGCTCCAGAAAGTAAAAAAGATTTGTAAATTATTTCTATATTTTCTTTTTTATCCTTTCAGTACTTATGAGCTGCTGAAGTTGAGTTGTTATTTTCTGTCTAAGTGCTCTCTGATGACACCTGTCTCGGGAACCGCCCAGTTTAGAAGCAAATCCCCATGGCAAACCTCTTCTACTCTGTGCAGCTCCCGAGACAGACAGTGGTGTCAGCAGAGAGCACTGTTGCCAGACAGAAAACAACTCAACTTCAGCAGCTGATAATTATTGAAAGGATTAAGATTTTTTAATAGAAGTAATTTATAAATCTGTTTAACTTTCTGGAGCCAGTTGATATAAAAAAAAAAAAAGTTTTTTCCTGGAATACCACTTTAAAACATGAATCTAAGCAGATTTCTTTATTCTGCAGCATCAGATTATACTGAATATCCCCAAAAATCCCCACAAGTGTCACAAACATACAAATGTACCAGTACCTTATATATGAAATGCTAATGAAAAACTGCTATTAATTTGGCTATTCATTGTCTCTTATCAGAAGATACTGAGTCAAATCACAGTTTACATTTGAAAGCGCTGCCTTCTTCATACAACATTCCATGTAGACTTCCGTGGCGAGCACTTGGGTCTTCAGGCTTATATAACTTTTATTTACTGTGCTGCTGTATTTGGACTATTGTTTTATATCTCATAGGCGCTGAAGAGTAAATGTATAAAGAAAAATGTTATGTATTGTGGAGGGGTGAAAAGTCATACCCCTGGTGATCAACATAATCTAATGACAAATGGCGTCCTAAACCAATGATTGCTACAGTATCAATCTAGGCAATATATATGCAACTTTAAAACCTTGCCCCTACATTACCTCTTGTAACACATTGGGAGGCTACAAAACTGAAATCAAGTTCTCATGGGGAGAGAGGCTTTTTTCCTACCCAAAGATCAATCTATATATATAAAACTCAACGTGTGTGTATGTATGTGTGTGTATGTATGTATGTGTGTATGTTCCACAAAAACTTCCAAACGGCTAAAGATATTAACATGAAACTTGGCACACATGTTACTTATATGTCAACAACAAACATAGGATAGGTGATTTAACCCTTACTCACACCCATTTGCCAGGGGTGGGGTTTATGTTTAAAGTACCATACAACTCTATGGGAAATATATGTTACTGCCTAACTTCCAAACGGCTGGAGATATTTCCAAATACTTGATCACATGTTACTTATATGTCCCCTTAAAATATAGGATAGTTAATTTAACCCTTAACTACCCCCATTTGTGAGCGGGGTTTTTGTTTAAAGTCCCATGTAAATCAATGGGAAATGTATGTTCCCACATAACTTCCGTACGGCTGGAGATATTTCAATACCTGGTACTCTTATTACGGGTCCGGATATGAGGACGGGATGGGAGGTCAAGATAGGAGGTCAAGATAGGAGGACAGGATGGTCTGGATAGGAGGTCGAGTTAGGAGGTTGGGATAGGAGGACGGGATAGGAGGACAGAATAGGAGGTCGGGATAGGAGGACGAGATAGGAGGCCGGGATAGGAGGTCGAGATAGGAGGACCGGATAGGAGGTCGGGATAGGAGGTGGAGATAGGAGGACGGGATAGGGGGTTGAGATAAGAGGACGGGATAGGAGTTCGAGATAGGAGGACGGGATAGGAGGATGGGATAGGAGGTCGAGATAGGAGGTCGAGATAGGAGGACGGGATAGAAGGACGGGATAGGAGGTCGAGATAGGAGGAGGGGATAGGAGGTCGAGATAGGAGGAGGGGATAGGAGGTCGAGATAGGAGGAGGGGATAGGAGGTCGAGATAGGAGGACGGGATAGGAGGTTGAGATAGGAGGATGGGATAGGAGGTTGAGATAGGAGGATGGGATAGGAGGACTGGATAGGAGGTAGGGATAGGAGGTCGGGATAGGAGGACGGGATAGGAGGTCGGGGTATGAGGACGGGATATGAGAACGGGATATGAGGTTGGGATATGACAACAATATATGGGGATGGGATATGAAGTCAAAAGCTTCCTCCTTTGTTAAATTTTCCTCCACAACAAGGATGAGGAAGGAAAAAACGGGCAACGCCGGGTACTCAGCTAGTACAGTTCATAAAATTTAGAAGCTCAGTTAATGACAAACAAAAATAAAAAGTAAAAAAAAAAATACTAAAACAGGTGTATTTCATTATTATACTATTTTTTAATTATAAACTTTTAAGCATTTCATTTTTTGAAGATGAATTTAGCAGGTATTTCTACTACCAGGTTTTTTGTTGGATCACGTTGTGGTTTTCCTGGTGATTATAGAATAAAAAATAAAACAATCTGGTATCTAATTCAAAAATAATATTAGCCCTTTAAAGGGGTACGCTGGAGGAACAAAAAGTTTTCAAATCCATTGGCAACATAAAGTTAAATAGATGTGCAAAATACTTCTATTTAAAAATGTTAAGCCTTCCAGTACTTATCAGCTGCTGTATGTTCTAGAGGAAGTTATGTAGTTCTTTCCATCTGACCACAGTACTCTCTACTGTCACCTCTGTCCGTGTCAGGAATTGTCCAGAGCAGGAGAGGTTTACCATGGGGATATGATCATGTTGTGTATATTTCCTGGTGGCAGCAGGGAGCGCTGTGTCTAACTTAAAAGACTAGATTGACTTCCTCCAGGGCACACAGAATTCATTTAAAAATCTGTCACCAGTTGATTTGAAAACATATTTTTTTTCTTCAGAGTACCCCTTTAAACCCACGTATGCATGCCTTATATAGACAACATAATATGAAGGAGTGAAAGGAAGTATGCTGTTTTTGTTTTCTTATTTTAGTGAACATGAAGTGTCAGGTAAGAGAAACCTAGACATTTCCTTCCATGCTGCTGTGTTAACTCACATTGTATATTATTTTCACACTCACAAAACCATATAAAGTTTTATGTATTAACAATATAAACATCATGATTCCCTCCATAAATGTATTTTGAGGCATACTTACATTTCTCCTCTTGATAGCTTCTCTTAACATGTCTACTACATCCTGTCCTTCACAGTCAGTGGCTTTAAAGCCCTTTGTCCATCCAACTAATGTTCCCTATGAAACAAGGCAAAAAAAATCAGTGGCCTATAAATATTTCATAGAGGCATTTATTGTCTCTATGTAGTCTTAAAGGGTTACTCCGCTGCTCAGCGTTTGGAACAAACTGTTCTGAACGCTGGAGCCGGTGCTGGGAGCTTGTGATGTCATAACCCCGCCCCCTGATGATGTCATGCCCCACCCCCTCAATGCAAGTCTATGGGAGGGGGCGTGACAGTCGTCACGCCCCCACCCATAGACTTGCATTGAGGGGCGGGCGTGACATCATGAGGGGGCGGGGCTATGACATCACAAGCTCCCTCTGCCGACTCCAGCGTTCGGAACAGTTTGTTCCAACTGCTGAGCAGCAGCGTACCCCTTCAAAGTAAACCATGCTGCATTCATACATCTACTTAGACTACACAGCATTAGGAGAAACGTATTCATTATTTATATGGGTACTGTCAGGGGAAAGCATAATCTTAATAGAGCATTGCACCTGCTATACTTAGAAATCAACTCTACAAGTCTTGGCTTTGTTACACCTATCAGAAAACATCAGATGCACACAAAAATATACTATAGAAACTTGCTAAATGTTATTATTGTCACAAAAATACAAATAAAAATATACAAAGAGTCAATGGAGAGTCAATGCAAGGGAGCAGAAAGCAGGGTCATTGTTTGGGGAATTCTGGTCTTCATGCTAAAAGAGATAGCAGTTACATACAGTTTACTAATAAAATTCCATAAATAATAGGACTAGTGATAAAGAATGAGTTTTAAGGTTTGACAAAACATTTTCTTAAACACGGAACAGATTTCAATCAATAGAAAATGGCAGCTGTGTTAATTTTTCTTATTTTACTTGCCAAACAACCAATAAGTATAGCTAGACTTATTTAATGAAATGGATAGAAAAAATGACCTCATAAACATTCAGGCGTTGCTTTCTGCCAAAAGGCTCAGAAGTATTGAACACTGGTGGTGCTTCTGTATTAAAATAACAAAGTTACAAATGCAATAATGTGTTTCGAGGGTACTAGCCCTCTTCCTCAGATTGCATCCAATGCAATCTGAGGAAGTGGGCTAGTACCCTCGAAACGCGTCATAATAACACGTGTCTGCAGTAACAGATTACTAGTAGAGCATGTGAGATAACCATACCTTGTCAATTTGATCTTGTTGACATGGGAAAGAAAATGTAAATCCCAGGGGCAATGGGGCACCTTTAATTCCCATGTAGTCTAGGAATTCTGCGATACATTCCACTATGTGGTCAAAGAGCTAGAATACAATAAGATAAATAGCTGTTAATATTAAGTTATAATAAAGTGTTTGTTACATTCAGGGCTGGCCTTAGGGTATTCCACCTATACAGTACCACAGGGCATATCTCCTGTCACTACTGATCATCACTGGCCCACATGCACTTGGTACCAGGATTCTGTATCTTCAACCAACATTTGGTGTCTGACCCTATGGAACAGCAACTACACAGGATGAAGCTAAAAGGAATTTTCCCAACTGTTAAAGTTATCCCCTATCCACAGGATCCCAAGTCTACTGGTGGAATGGAGTGGTGGGTTACAGAATTATTCTCTATTAGAGCTGCTGGAGTTTGGTGTTTAGTTGTCTCTGCGGCTCCCATAAAGAATAAATTGAGCATCGGTTCGCATGCGCAACTAGCTGTTTGGTTTTACCTGGAGAATATAGGGTGCACCTATATTATATACTATGCATGCGGTTACTTTTTGCACACTTACCTCTTCCCCAGTGCCTTGCATTATTTCTAGAGGTATAGCAAAGATCTTGTTGTACATCTTTACATAACGTCTTCTCCTGCTCCTGATTTTGACGAGCAAGACTCGGAAGTTGGTTCCTCCTAGGTCCAGAGCTAGAAAGTTCCCTTCCTCTAAAAAATACATTAGAAATTTTGAACTATCAACCTATGTTCTAAACGGATTTATAACACTCCAAACTATTCCAGATCCAAGGAAAGGGTAGGGGAGGGGGAGGACGGGGAAACTCGAGCTCCACTTGAAAGTAGAAAAAATTCCTTTATTAGTGATCCATAACAATAGAAAAAGATAAATAAGTGCAGACAAAAATCACACGTGCATGGTGAGTTAAAATCTCACGTCCACCGACGCGTTTCGGGCTGTCAAAAGCCCTTAATCCTGGAGCATGGTCTGTCTACCTCGGGCTGCTTATATATACTGGAAACCTATCACTAGGTCACATGATCACAGACCACGTGACCCAAACATCTGATGCTTAATTAACTCTAATCAAAGTACGTCTTAAAATACATAGAACCATAAAGAAAATGTATCCCAATCAGATAAAATCTATCCTACTGAAACACTTACCTGTTCTTTATGAAGATGCAACATTGTACACTATTCTTCAGGAAGAGGTTAATGTTGTGGCTAAAAGAGGTCGCACCCTGCGCAACCAATTGTCCCCTAGTGACTTTCTAAACAAATCTTGAGACAACACGTGGTTGCACTTAAAGGGATTCTTTAAATGTGCTAAAAATAGATGCAATCTCTGCTGATATGCCACCAAATCCAATACTTTTACATCGATGGCAAATGGCAAGAAATATTCTAAAAATCATTTCTAAATTGTGACACTACACATGTCATATATGTGGCTACCTGCAGAGATTGCAAAAAACAATATGTTGATTGTACAACTAAAAAATTGAAAAAACGCATTTGTGAACATATGCATAATGCACACATTGCGGTATTCAACTCACGTTCAATGTCCGGTTTGTCCAAGCACATAACTGAGGTTCATCAGGGCAATCCGAATTCCATTGAAGTATGCGGCATTGAAAGGGTTTCCCCTCCTCAACGAGGTGGAGACTGGTCTCGTTGGCTGTTAAAACGCGAGGCGTATTGGATTCTCATGCTGGAAACTAGATTTCCAGCAGGGATGAATTACAAAAATGATCTGGCGTATATCTATTGATAATGTTGTTCTCAGTATATGCGAGTGATTGGGATACATTTTCTTTATGGTTCTATGTATTTTAAGACGTACTTTGATTAGAGTTAATTAAGCATCAGATGTTTGGGTCACGTGGTCTGTGATCATGTGACCTAGTGATAGGTTTCCAGTATATATAAGCAGCCCGAGGTAGACAGACCATGCACCAGGATTAAGGGCTTTTGACAGCCCGAAACGCGTCGGTGGACATGAGATTTTAACTCACCATGCACGTTTGATTTTTGTCTCCACTTATTTATCTTTTTCTATTTTTATGGATCACTAATAAAGGAATTTTTTCTACTTTCAAGTGGAGCTGGAGTTTCCCCGTCATCCCCCTCCCCCACCCTTTCCTTGGATCTGGATTGTGTTAACCGAGAATATGGCTCGGCTCTGTGCTCTCGTGCTCCCTGCCTGAACACATCTTCCACCTGCGAACTGCATATTTACTGGTGAGCTGGAATTTTTTCTTTTTGTCTTATGACTTTGTGCTTATTACTCCAAACTATTACCTGAGATCACCTAGCTTGTACCCAAAACATTTAGTTTATACTTTATTATGGGTAGAGCTTTAAAGGAGTTGTCCAATTTTACAAAAATGCTGCAGAAATTTAACAAGATGCGGGGGATGTTGAGTGTTGTGTAAAAAAAAAAAAAAAACATTTTAGGGGTTGTTCAGTATTACAAACAAACTGCTTTTTTTGTTGTTGCAAAAACAGTCCCATCCACTGCTTGTGTCTGGTATTGCAGCTTTATTGAAGTTAATAGAACTGAGCTGTAGTACTACACACAACCTGTGTGTAGTAGTGGTGCTGTTTTTTCACGCCCCCTCCCATAGACATAAATGGAAAGAATGTGGCGTGACGACGAACCGAACCCAGCGTTCTGAACAAAAATGTTCAAAATGTCCCAGCGGCCGGACCCCTCGCGATCAGACATCTTATTCCCTATCCTTTGGATAGGGGATAAGATGTCCAGGGGTGGAGTACCGCTTTAAAGTTCTGCTGCCTGTAAGTACTCTCTGTATACAGATTTATACAGCTCCCACTGTGCTCAGTAAGTACTGTAAAAATCCATATGCAGCAGGCTCTCTTCTCCCTTTAGGGCCAGCTTCAGGCAGACAAAATATATTGCAAAACAACAACTTGCCAGCATACTAATAGCTACGCAGACATTCTGGGAGATGTAGTTTCACAACAGCTGGCGAGCCAAAGGTTGGTAATCACTGATTTAGAGCATATGGTTACATTACGTGTGTACATGAGGAATAACACTATTTTTGTCCAATACTTAATTTGTATCCAGCATTTTCACCAATCTTCCTCTCCGCAGGATTCATCTCTAATCTCTAGTAATTGTCTCTGAATTAATGTCATACACTACACAAAAAGAGAAGAGGAAATCCAGCCCCCCTGTGTCTGCCTTTGCTTCTCTCAAGGCTAATTTTAACAGTGAATCTTACTAAAACAATCTTACTTTTTGATACCCCTTGAAAGTTTAGGATGTCCTGAGTCTAGGGGTGTCCTTATTTTATTACTACGCCCCACCCCCATTTCCGATATATGAGGGGTTTTGTACCCTGTCAGATGGGGTGTATTAATAAAATAAAAACACCCCTAGGCCCAGGGCACTTTTTAACTCTATGGACCATTGTCGCTTTATTTCCAATGAATGCTGGGATCTGATTAGTTATCATGGGAATTATAGTTGTTGTCAGTTATACAATGGTGCAGATTTACTAATACTAATTCTTACACAGTGCAAACATAGATTAGACAGTGTAAACATGTGCTAAACATTTTAGGCTGTTTGCAAATCTGGTGCATATGTGGACTGTGCAGTCTAAATATAGACCAACTATTTGTTGGTTTACTTTATACCAAAATGCAATGACATAATTTTGGTGCACAAAGTCACAAGCAAACCATGCCCCCTTCCCCGTAAAGCCATACTCTTTTTTCAAGCAATTCTCAATAGTGTCTTAAACATTTTTTTTAAATTGTGCAAGTCACGTATGCCAGTTTCTTCTGCACAAATGCACCAGAATTCTGGCGCATATGCAATAGTAGATCTGAATGAAGAAAAGAATGAAGATGGCACTTACCACATCAGAGGTAACGGTAATGCTTTATTAGGTGACCGGCAGACTACAGCATAGGGAGGAGGAACGCCAGGAGCGTAATAGCTATTTCGTGCAACAAGTGCACTTCTTCTGTAGTCTGCCGGTCACCGTTTACCGTTACCTCTGATGTGGTGAGTGCCATCTTCATTCTTTTCTTCATTCATTCTGCACTGAATTCCGAAATGAGCACCCTGCCAGAGGGTATACGGACTGGGTGTCCACAGGCATCATTTATTAGGTCCCTTGTAGCTGTGCCAATCGCTTCATCTTTTACAGCAATAGTAGATCTGCTTCCATGTGTCTAGTCCATAATGAAAGATTAAATTACAGAAATTACCTGTCCCATCTGGTGTCCCATAAACGTAAGTCGGTAACATTTTCACAGTTGCGGAGTCATGCGTTTCCTTCCTGAGTCCATATTTTAGCTCCTCCATCATCCGTAATTTAATATCTGCAAGCTTCTCATCAATCTGTAGTTGATTTAGAACTTCATCGATCTCCTTGCGTTGTGAGAGCAACCTACAAGCCACTGCTGTTACCATAGCTGCTCCTTTACCACTACCGCTTTCTGAGAGTAGGAAGCGCACATCACAGTTAGGAACCAGTCTCCTTACAACCTTGTGTAGGCGTTTAGCATACCTGAAAAAGAAATGACTCCAGGGTTATTCTTCATAGTATGCTCTAATGGGGGAGATTTATCAAAACCAGTGCAAATTAAATGTTGTCCAACCAATAATATTGCTTCTTCTTTTTCCAGAGGTCTTACAAAAAAAAAATAATAATAGAAGGGATCTGATTGGATGCTATGGGCAACTGGTCAACTTCTCCTTTGCACAGGTTTTAATAAATATTCCCATTGTGTATGTGTGTAAATGCTTGAATGCAGATCAGTCTCTTAGTTATAGGTTTGGCCATCCTTTGAAGGGGTACTCCGCTGCTCAGTGTTGGAAACAAACTGTATAGAACACTGGAGCCGGCGCCGGGAGCACGTGACGTCCTATCCCAGCCCCCTCATGATGTCACACCCCGTCCCCTCAATGCAAGTCTATGGGAGGGGGCGTGGCAGCCATCACGCCCCCTCCCATAGACTTGCATTGAGGGGGCGGGGTGTGACATCATGAGGGGCGGGGCTATGACGTCACAAGCTCCCGGCGCTGGCTCCAGCGTTCAGAACAGTTTGTTCCAAATGCTGAGCAGCAGAGTACGCCTTTAAGTAAGATCAATTGATCAGTTGTCAGATTTCACCTATACCTATGGTTACATTACGTTTTAAGAAAAAAAAAAAACATGAATAATTAGATGTTTTTTTCTTTTACACTTGATAAGAATACAGTGCTCTGTAACTAAGCCCTAATAGTCACTGTTCTGGTCTGTATCCGGACTAAATTGCATCTATATGTGATTATGAGTAAGAGTCACAAGACTCGAAACTTGTCCTACTGAGCATTCCCAGGGATGCCTCTGTGATTTAATTCATTTGTTATATGATATTTCAATGGATCCTCAATAAAGACGCATTTTACTTCCAACAAGTGCTGGTCTCTTGGATCAATGCGCGTGTGCAGGCCACTTATTATGATATATATATATATATATATATATTGACTTAATTCACATATGATTAGTTACTTACTGGGGATGTGTTCTATAAACGGTTCCATCCATTCCAACTGTTGTCCTCATCCTATCCAACTTCTTGTTTTCACGAAGTCGTGTGAGAATGGCAGCAAGAGCAGCAGCACAAAGATTGGCCGAACGGAATGATACTATAGTGGCGACATGCTGAACAGCAATGCAGTCCTCTTCTGATGGCTCCAGGCCCAGGTCAAGTAATATCTGTCTAGTGTTATACAGCCCTTCCTTATATCTGCAATACAAAGACAAAAGTATAGGCAGGAACTCCTACCACTCATTCACCATGCAGTTTTTATATATGTAGCAAATGCTTACTTTTCCATGGCAGCCACATGACTTGTTTCTATTTTCCCCTTGGTACGGAGACCATTAGAGACCTTGCCACTGAAAAGAAGCCCTTTTTTTGCCATCTTTAGCAGAATAATTCTGACCAGTTCTCCCATGTACAAACCACTGATCATCTTCTCAAATCTTTTATGAAAACAAGACACAATTGCAATTTTTTTTTAGAATAAAATTTTTTTTGAAATCTCACAACTTACATATAATGTTCCGATACAGATGCTCTGAGTTTTAGATAATACTATGCCAGGTGGCACTATGAGAATGACATATGTGTGTTAATGTGACAATATATTATAATACATAGCATTACTCAGATTTTTAATTTAGGATACAGTATCATGCAAAAAAAAAAAAAAGAAAACACAAAACTAAAACCCCAGCCTTTAAGGTCAACACATAATGACAATATTGCTAGACATTTTGCATCTATAGGGTTCTAAGGGTATGTTCACACTACGGAATTCCCCGTGGAATTCCGCGGTGTGAACTTAACATTAGTGTGAATGGGTCTCCGCGAGATCCGTTCACACTGCGGAATTTCAGCGGCTGACAATTCCACCGCTGAAATTGTTCCGCGCAAAGAAAGAACACGTTCATTCTTTGCACGAAAGTCGGCGAGCACTGCATAGCCGTCAATGGTGACGGCACAGTGCTGCGAGGACCTACCATACTGTAGTGTGAACATACCCTAAGACAGAAATCCATTGCTAGTCATCTGTGTAGCTCACAGCTACAGAAGCATTGCAGACTCATAGCTGCAATAGTTTAAAGGGTTACTCGACTGGTGCTGCGGGGGTCGACCATGCCCCTAAGGATGTCACGGCCACGCCCCCTCAATGCAAGTCTATGGGAGGGAGCGTGACTACCGTCACGCCCCCACCCATAGACTTGCATTGGGGGGGTGTGGCCGTGACATCACAAGGGTGTGGCCGACTCCTGCAGCGCGAAAACAGCATTCAGAACATATAGCTCCGAACGCTGGCCAGTGGAGTACCCCTTTAAAGATATTGCACCCCGGACTTAAAGTGTTAAAATCATGAATAAAAACTTTTATGCCATTCATATATGTGAAAAGTTTTTATGAGACCCCCACCGATTGCTAAATATAGCTGGGTAAAGAGTGGCAGTGTGCTTCACTACCTGGCTCAGCGCTCAATGCAGGAGCCATGATCCGTGATAGTCTATGGTCATCTACAAAGTAACGGATTGAGTGCCAAGCTGGGGAATGAAGAGCACTACCAAACGCTTTACCTGGCTATATCTAATGATTGTGGGGTTCTTAGCACGGAGACCCTGACCGAACAAAACTGCACAACTTTTCAAAAGATTTTTTTCATGACAGCAACAGATCAGTATAAGAACAGGGCTGCCCAAATGTACTGATAATTCAGCAATACCACGGCCCTTGATCTTGCAATTCCATCAATGTAACATCTACAATATTTATGCCATGTTGATGTAATCTCTCATCCTTATGTTGTGGTTTCCCTAAAATATCCGGCACAATTAACCATGAACATATAATAAAACACAAGACCATCAGGGAATAAGCATTACGTCACTAATATCATTTTGTGGTGGTCCTACCCCCAGCATCTAACCAAAGGAAAAGTCTCCAGTTTCAGAGTCCTGCAAAACCTATTTAACCACTGACAATGCAGGACAAAAATAGTACTAAAATGGCAAATCTTAGTCTCCCCGACGCCATGACAATCTATTGGCACTTTGAAAATGGGATGTGGGGGGTAGGTGCCTGATGGTTTACAGAGGAAGTCCCTTCCCTTTGTTTAACCACTTAGATTCTACAGTCAAGGCTGATTAGGTATAAAAGACTAGGCTTTAAAGGGGTATTCTGGTGGAAAACTTTATTTTTTTTCCAAATGAACTGATGCCAGAAAGTTAAACAGATTTGTAAATGACTTATATTAAAAAATCTTTACCCTTCCAGTACTTTTTAGCAGCTGTACGCTACAGAGGAAATTATTTTCTTTTTGAATTTCTTTTTTGTCTTGTCCACAATGCTCTCTGCTGACACCTCTTCAGTTCCTGACATGGACAGAGGTGTCAGCAGAGAGCACTGTGGACAAGACAAAAAAAGAAATTAAAAATGAAAAAAAACTTCCTCCATCGGAGTACCCCTTTAAGTTATTTCAGATACTAGGTGCTAGAGCAAGGTGACTGCTGCATTACACAGCCTGTAAATGTAAGTGATGACTCTGGAACAGCTCCTATGCATGTATGAACACAGTAATGTACATTTATGTCAGTTCACAGAAACAACTCCCTTACCACAAGGGGCAGGAATGGGCTGAAGCACTATTAATAGCATTTCAAGAAATTTGGTATGAATCATTGGATAACCCCATTAAGACACTATTACATTGTATAATCATGAGTACTCACAGAGGCGCAACTTGTAGCTTTTGGGCCCCCATGCAAAATCTGCAACAGGGCCCCATGTATCAATTATATTAATGGTCTCTTATGGGCCACACATGCTTTAAAGCCACCTTAGGCACCAGGGTCCCGATGGGACTGCTACCTCTGCACTCCCTATAGCCATGCCCCTGAGTACTCAGTCTATCTTATCTCTACCAACTTTGGCTTATTCAATCCATTAGCACCTGGCAACAGTCATTTTGAGCTGAGAAGTGTTCAGTAGATAGGACCCATCAGCCTACAAGGTGGCAGACTTCCCTTCCCATGGGGACCCTGTGCAGCTCTATCCGATGCTATATGTCTTTTATTGCTTATTGTAAGTCAACCTTTTGTTTAACCTGTTTCCATATCACCTATATAAAAATACTTACAGTTGCTTGCCAGGGTTTACTGATCCTAAATCTATTTCATTGTCAAAATCTGTTCTGATGTCATCTAAGGCACCATCATCTCCAAAAGCTCCCCATTCTGTATTAATGCACATCCTCCCCTCATCTCCTTCCACTAGGTCAATGTTACTCAGATTCTCCATGTAGCAGGCATTTGTACCACTCCCTACACAACAGAAACACAGAGATCAGTATTATACAAGGTATAGGTTTCCTTATATACATTGACTGCCAGATGTTTACAAGCTGGAGTAATCTACTGTATAGAAGACAGTAGCTGCAGAACATTTAAAGGGGTTATCCAGGGAAAAACTTTTTTTTATATATATCAACTGGCTCCAGAAAGTTAAAGGGGTTCTCTGGTGCTTACACATCTTATCCCCTATCCAAAGGATAGGGGATAAGATGCCTGATCTCCGGAGTCCCGCCGCTGGGGACCCCCACATGTCGCCGCTGGCCCGATGGTCGTCTGTAATCAGACCTGGAGCGAACACGCTCGGGGGACTGATTACAAACGGGGTGCCGTGTACAAGATCCCAGGGGTCCCCAGCGGCGGGACTCCGGCGATCAGGCATCTTATAATAAGATTCGATGTGTAAGCACCGGAGAACCCCTTTAAACAGATTTGTAAATTACTTCAATTAAAAAATCTTAATCCTTCAGTACTTATGAGCTGATGAAGTTGAGTTGTTCTTTTCTGTCTAAGTGCTCTCTGATGACACCTGTCTCGGGAACCGCCCAGAAGCAAATCCCCATAGCGAACCTCTTCTACTCTGTGCAGTTCCCGAAACAAGCAGAGATGTCAGCAGAGAGCACTGACAGAAAACAACAACTCAACTTCAGCAGCTGATAATTATTGAAAGGATTAAGATTTTTTAATAGAAGTAATTTACAAATCTGTTTAACTTTCTGGAGCCAGTTGATATAAAAGAAAAGTTTTTTCCTGGACTACCCCTTTAAAACAATAACTGACAATAGAGTGCACACATGATATAATAGCCACACCATTCATTCTTAGGACAATATTTCTACTTTCTCAAGATATTGGAGGTCCCAGTGGTCGGACCCCACCAATAATCTTGTTATCCCTATCCTGTTGATAGAGAACAAAATCTTATTGTATATTATTATCTTATTATATATGACCAACTTAATTTTTAAAATTGGGCATAAAATATAGAGGTTGTCTCCGCATAGACATTTGTGGCATATTGGAGAAATATACTATATTTTCTAATTGACAAGTGTACAACCACCATAACACCAACTTACTAAAAAAAAATAAGTGTCAGCAATACTTAGCAAATATAATTGGCTGACTATGTGCCTTCTAAAAAAAAACATAGCAGACAGGTGACAAAGTGGGGTGACACTTTATTAGTGCCTCTGCTGCTTTCTTCAGGTGACATGTAGGGGTTTAAGAGGAATCAGATCCTCATTCACTGAGCTATGTAGAGCCCCTTTAAAGGGGTATTCCCATGGAAAACTGGCACCAGTTGATTTAAAAAAATAAAATAAAATAAAATAAAGCTTCCCACGGGAGTACCCCTTTAAGGAGAAACATGGACATTTCCACCTATCTTTTGAATGCATCCACTTCATACCAGTGATAGATAATAATGACTGCCTCCATAGGGAGAGACATACAAGTAATATACAGCAGGACTCAGGAGCACTGGTTGATAATAATATTTCAGTAATTGGATACAGCAGTGGTCTTCAACCTGTGGACCTCCAGAGGTTGCAAAACTACAACTCCCAGCATGCCCGGACAGCAAACGGCTGGGAGTTGTAGTTTTGCAACCTCTGAAGGTCCACAGGTTGGAGACCACTGGGATACAGGGTTGTTATTATTGAGTAACCTTATATATCATCCGTATAAACTCCAATTCAAACATTGCTTGAATTCTTTTACCTACAATAACGCCAACTTCACACAGTTGGTCATCATATCCACAGGTCATCATAGTGCCCACCGTGTCATTGACCAAACTCAGGACATCCACATTTGTGTACTAAAAGAAAAACAAATTTAATCAAATTAACACCTAAAAATATAATAATAAAAATAACGCTTATGCCAACAGCAGCCAAACAATCTACCTTATGTGTGATTCAGTTTTAATATGTGATGAATATTACTTCTACAGCTTTCTATAGGTTAAAGGGGTACTCCTGTGGAAAACTTTTTTTTTTTTTAATCAACTGGTGCCAGAAAGTTACACAGATTTGTAAATTACTTCTATTAAAAAATCTTAATCCTTCCTGTACTTTTTAGGGGCTGTATACTAAAGAGAAATCAAAAAAAGAAATGCATTTCCTCTGATGTCCTGACCACAGTGCTCTCTGCTGACCTCTGCTGTCCATTTTAGGAACTGTCCAGAGCAGGAGAAAATCCCCATAGCAAACATATGCTGCTCTGGACAGTTCCTAAAATGGACAGCAAAGGTCAGCAGAGAGCACTGTGGTCAGGACATCAGAGGAAATGCATTTCTTTTTTTGATTTCACTTTAGTATACAGCCCCTAAAAAGTACTGGAAAGATTAAGATTTTTTAATAGAAGTAATTTACAAATCTGTTTAACTTTCTGGCACCAATTGATTAAAAAAAAAAAAAGTTTTCCACAGGAGTACCCCTTTAACCTATAGAAAGCTGTAGAAGTAATATTCATCACATATTAAAACTGTTAGAAGATGGAGATCTTATTCACAGTACATAGTAAGTGGCTTTGGAACATACCTTTTTCTTCCTCAGTGTTTTCCTTAGTGCTTTTACCACATCCGTTTCTTGAACTCCTCTTACTTTATATTCTTTTGTCCAGGATATCAAGACCCCCTACAAAAAGATTACTTTTAGTTCATCAAATCTGCCCATTATGTACACTTTGTACGCTGAATGTATGCATATGTGTATTTTTTCTTTTATAAAGACATTTGGGGCGATTTATCAAACCTTGTGCAAAGAAACAATTGAGCAGTTGCCCATAGCAACCAATTAGATTCCAGCTTTCATCTTTAAGATGCCATTTTAAAAATTAAAGGGGCTATCCAGGAAAAAAACTTTTTTTCTTATATATCAACTGGCTCCAGAAAGTTAAACAGATTTGTAAATTACTTCTATTAAAAAATCTACATCCTTTCAGTACTTATGAGCTTCTGAAGATGATTTGCTCTTTTCTGTCTAAGTGCTCTCTGATGACACGTGTCTCGGGAACCGCCCAGTTTAGAAGCAAATCCCCATAGCAAACCTATTCTACTCTGTGCAGTTCCCGAGACAAGCAGAGATGTCAGCAGAGAGCACTGTTGCCAGACAGAAAACAACAACTCAACTTCAGCAGCTGATAATTATTGAAAGGATTAAGATTTTTTAATAGAAGTCATTTACAAATCTGTTTAACTTTCTGGAGCTAGTTGATATATTAAAAAAAAGTTTTTATGCTGGAATACCCCTTTAAAGAAGCAATTTGTTCGGTATTAACAACTGCTTCACTGTTCCTTTGCACAAGGTTTGATACATTTCCCCTATAAACAGGGGTCAAGTCCTGGAATAAAAAGTGTGGAATTCACCTCAGGATTTCCGCTCAAGAGCTGTCCCTTTATGGTTTAAAAAGTGCAGGAACTCAGTTCCCATAAGTTCCTGCAGGACTTGAACCCTGCCCATAGATCTTTAGACAGTGTTCACAAATAGTATTTTGATCAGTATTTTTAGCCAAAATCATAAGTGGAACCCACACAAAAAGAAAAACTATAATGATAAGATGTAACGGGCAGTGAATGTGGACCCGTTGTGCTACCTAACCAGTTTGGCTTTGAGTCATGCCCGGTAGGGGAGTCTAAGTTCCCCTTTTTTCCTACTCCAGAATGTGGAAAAAGGACTTCTGCTGCTAGAGGACAGCAGGTGACTCCAAAAACACGGTCCTGGCATGGGTAGTGGCTAGCCCAGCAGACAAGATGGTACTGGTGCATGGCACCAGAGGATCAGGCTGGTAGTGTAGTCAGCAGGCGGGTCAGATACAGGAGACTAGGAGAGTCAGAATAGTACCCAAGGAGGAGGCAGAGATGTAGTTCAATACAGACAGGTGGTTAAGGCAGGCCGCAGATGTTTAATCAACAATCCAGGTCGGTAAGAGGGAAACCCTATGGTACAGGAGGGGTCAGGCAGATTAGCATAGTCCGAAAAATAGGCACAAGTCAGGGACTAAGGAAAACAGGTACAGGAAAACGTACTTTCGTTATAAAACAGTACCAATAAAGCTTAGGCACAGGATGTTAGGTGGAACCTCCTTATATAGCCCCTGCCTAATGTGGATAGGTGGGTGAAAACTTTAGAAATGGGCCCACTAGCCATTTAAATCTTAAAGAGTGTGCTTGGCTGGTCCCTAGAGGCACAGCAGTAAGGGGGTGGCAGAATTGGGAGTAGACTGCAGCCCAGAGCAATACAGAGCTGGAGAGAGAGGCAGGGGGCAGCAGATGACATAGGAGGAGAGTGGGCAGTAAGGGCCCTGGGCTGAAAGAGGGGAAACATGGAGTAACAGCGGAAGACACCCAACCCAAAGTTCTGCAACACAGTTTATATTTAAATTCTTCACTTGCCCTTACCTCCCAGTGCCTACTTGACTGACATACAGAACCCTGTACATCATTCAAGAAGGAGTTGGGAATTAAGGGCAAGTGAGGAGTTCCTAATCCTCCCTATTAATATTATCTACTCCCTACCTCTCTTAATTATAAATTATTAATATCTCTTTTTATGTTTGACCCTCCCTTCCTTCGCCCTTAAACTACCTCCCCTTGTACCCATCATTATTGGATCATCAGTATATAACAATACCAATGTCTTTATTAATTGCATTTTTCTCATACAGTAATAAATATATGTATAACTTTTTCATTCTTGCATCTTCAGTTGATCCTTGGATGTGTATGGCCATCTTGTAGTCCCCCATTTTTTGGCATAGTGGTAACGTTTTTCACTTCTCTTCTGTCCTCCTCCTTTTATTACTGGCCATTATTTACCAATAGCACAATGTGCACTTAACACAGATATGTACAAGTGAAACTCGAAAAATTTGAATATCGTGCCAAAGTTAATTTCTTTCAGTAATGCAACTTAAAAGGCGAAACTATTATATGAGAGGGACTCATTACATGCAAAGCAAGATAGTTCAAGCCGTGATTTGTCATAATTGTGATGATTATGCCTTACAGCTAATGAAAACCCCACATCCCCAATATATTATATGATTTGGTGAGCCTTGTCATCTGCTGGTGTTGATCCACTCTACTTTATTAAGTCCAGGGTCAACGCATCAGTCTACCATGAGATTCTGGAGCACTTCATGCTTCCTTCCGCAGATGAGTTGCATTACTGAAATAAATGAACTTTTGCACAATATTCAAATTTTTTGAGCTTCACCTGTAAAGGTTTCCTGGCCGTACTGCTACTACACGCGCCAGCCACGAGGAAACACTGTCAGTGTTGTGCACGCGCCGGCCATATACCAACTGCATACATCGTGTGCGCGCATTACGCGTGTGCCAGATGGACAAGTTTGCCAGCAGCGAGACAACAGCATACAGCGGTGCGCAAGCGCCGGAAGCCAGCTCCTGTGCGCCGGCACAGATATCTCACTAAGGGTGGGTTCACACTACGTTTTTTCCCATACGGGAGCGCATACGGCAGGGGGGAGCTAAAACCTCGCGCTCCCGTATGTCACCGTATGCGCTCCCGTATGTCATTCATTTCAATGAGCCGGCCGGAGTGAAACGTTCGGTCCGGTCGGCTCATTTTTGCGCCGTATGCGCTTTTACAACCGGACCTCAAACCGTGGTTGACCACAGTTTTAGGTCCGGTTGTAAAAGCGCATACGGCGCAAAAATGAGCCGACCGGACCGAACGTTTCACTCCGGCCGGCTCATTGAAATGAATGACATACGGGAGCGCATACGGTGACATACGGGAGCGCGAGGTTTTAGCTCCCCCTGCCGTATGCGCTCCCGTATGGGAAAAAACGTAGTGTGAACCCAGCCTAACACCGCACGATTGGTGTGCAGTATAGGGATAACACCCGCTTGGCTCCTCCCATTGGGGGCGGAGCCTAGTAAATCTGGTTTGGTGCCAAATCCATCTAATTTAAGGAGGAGCTTGATTCTGGCTGCTGCTGCTGTTTGAAGGGAAGAAGCTATCATCCTGTGTCCCCCTCCTTCTACATCAATTACACCAATGGGTCTCAGTGAGTGGTCCTTATTGGACCGGGTACCTTTTGTTTTTCTTGGCAAATATTAATGGTTAGCCACATCAATTGTTATTTACTTATCCACTCCAAGGTTTGTTTTCCTACCAATGTTCCCCTGATGATCCCCACATTTGCTCCTCTTATCTATATTGGAGGGAGGGGGGGGGGGGAAACACATTGGAACTGAGATAAATTGGTTGTGTCCATTGACACAATTCCCTTTTTTTTGTGTAGGAATTTCCATTGATACTTTTGGTGAGGGTTCAGCATTGGGGCAGTGTGTAGTTATTTGTGTACCTTACCTTATTTTTTCTATTTTGAATTTGAGGACGCTTTATTTTAAATGATACAATTAAAGGTTATGTTTCAAAGAGTTAATATTATTCTTACTGTGAATCAAGTGAGGAGTGGGATTATAACAGCTTGATTCCACCTCCTTGATAGTTTGCTGTTATATCCAATGATGCCAACCCCCCTTCCCCCCACTACCTCCTGATTAGACACTTATCCCCTATCATATGTGTAAGGTAAAGTCCAGATTAAAATTCAATAATTATCTTACCTCATCAAGTTTTGTCTGTTTGCATGGAAAAGAGAAGGTTAAACCAAGTGGAAGCTTTTCTGTTATCTGTCTTTTCTTCATAAAATCACCCAGACAGTTCACAACATAATCAAAGAGCTACAAATACAAAACAATAAACATCACTGTAAATTTAGTTTTTCCAATAAATGTTGGCAATTGTAAATTTAAAAGGTCACGCACTGTACTTTATAAATGGCGTATAGTGTTCCGTAGATTGAACATTACATGTGGTTAGACTTACTTCAGCTTTGCTTCCATTTATTATCTCCCCTGGTGTTGGATAGATCTGACTTTCCATTTGAACATTCTGCTTCCCATCTTGAGATACTTTCACCCTAAGAACTTTGAATTTTGAGCCTCCAAGATCTAGAGCGAGGAAGTCCCCCTTTTCTGTGTGGCAAGGAGATTGAGAAAAATTATTCCTAAATATATAGTTGGGGGACGGTCTCTTGCAGCATTATCCCTTTCAAGTGAACAGTGCAGCATTGAAGCACCTTGCTCTACAAGCAACAAGAAAGCATTGATGAGGCAATGACGCAGCGGCCTTTTGAAATAGCTGATGAGCGGGGATGCTGAAAGTCGGACCCCAAATGATCTATTATGGTTGGCCTATCCTGCGAACTGGTCATCAGTTTTACAAAGCTAAATAATTCCTTTAAGACTGAAACATAGAATGTGTTGGCAGATAAGGACCAATTGGCCCATCTAGTGTGCCCAATATTCTGAATCCTCTCAATAATCCCTGGCCCTATCTTAAATAAGGGGTTAGTTAGCCTTGTGCCTATCCCATACCTGTTTAAACTCCTTCACTGTATTTGCACCGACCACTTCTACAGGAAGGCTATTCCATGCATCCACTACTCTCTCAGTAAAGTAATACTTCCTCATATTACCGCATACACCTTTGCCCCTCTATTTTTTTGTCCTCTTGTGGTAATTTTTCTTCTTTTAAATATGCTCTCCTCCTTTACTATGTTGATTTTCTTTATGTATTTAAAAGTTTCTATCATATCCCCTCCAGTCTAGTCTTTTCTTCCAAGCTATACATGTTAAGGTAACTTAACCTTCCAATGAAGTTTTATCCTGCAATCCATGTACTAGTTTAGTAGCTCTTCTCTGAACTCTCTCTAGAGTATCTATATCCTTCTGGAGATACGGCCTCCAGTACTGCACACAATACTCCAAGTGAGTCCTCACCAGTGTTCTGTACAGCGGCATGAGCACTTCTCTCTTTCTACTGCTTATACCTCTCCCTGTACACCCAAGCATTTTGTTAGCATTTCCTGCTGCTCTATGACATTGTCTGCCTAAAATATTAACCCCTAAATCCCTTTCCTCCGATACTGAGGTTAGGACTGTATCACATATTCTATATTCTGCCCAGGGGCATTATTTTGCACTTATCCACATTAAAGGTCAGTTGGCAGAGTTCTGACAATTCTTCTAGTTTACCTAAATCCTTTGCCATTTGGCATATCCCTCCAGGAACATCAACCATGTTACAAATCTTTGTGTCACTAACAAAAAGACCATTACCTTGCCATAAAGATCTTCTGCAGTATCATTGATAAATATATTAAACACAATGGGTCCCAGTACAGATCCCTGAGGCCCCACACTGGCAACAAGACCTTGGTCTGAATATACTCCACTAACTACAACCCCTTCGTTGTGACTTCCAACCCATTTCACCTTATATCTTTATAGTGAACCACCTACCAGATCCATCAGGAGTTGTTCTGACATATGTTGGTAACATCTTGACTGAGGCTGTTGTGTTTGTATCTTTCTTTAGGCCTTTTTCCATCTCTGCTTGAAAACGTCCCATAATATCCAATAAAGTTTCATCGGACAGGCGCAAATGGTACAGGAAGCGATCAACCTGCATGTGCACAGTTACAAATAGAATTGTTTATATTATTACAATAAATAAGTAAATTCTCAGACCAGCAAACCAAGTCCATATTGTTCTGGGGAAATAATTGTGAAAATAATTGTTTACGTTATTACAATAAATAAGTAAATTCTCAGACCAGTGAACCAGGTCTATGTTGTTCTGGGGAAATAATTGTGAAAATAATTGTTTAGCATTGCCCCAGTACCCATCTACCAGCTGATGTAGAATTTAGGTTGCAATGTGGCTGTAAAAAGTATCCTGACAATCAAATCCCATTCGGGTATCGTGAGTTAAACTTGTCTGATGTATCACACTGTTTCTATATTGCTATACACTGAGGTGATAGAATGGTTAACTTTTTTTGTGTCCCATCATCATTGGTGGGAAAATTGTACATGAGGACTGGGTCACTTTGGAACTTCGTTTAGACAGGCTTTTGCTCTAGAATTCTCAGGAAGGAGTCTACAAGAAGAAAAAAAGCAGTGTGAACTAGTTATTACTGACTAGATCCTGCAAGTTAGGTAGCTCTGGTAGTGAAGTTTAAACCTGTTTCATGTTGCTACCTAATTGGGTCAGCTCTGAGTCGGTCACAGTGAATTAGAGCACCGTATTGTATTTAGGAGGAATATTACCCAAGAACTGTCTTTAATCCACACTGATTGGGTATTTATTCCTACATTTGTGTTCCTACTAAGAGAGGGAGAATTGTCTTAAAGCCAGCAAAGATATAGCCAGCAAGAGATAGCAGAATAGCACTTGTACAGCTTCTATCACTGGACTCTTCGTGGGCTTCCGGCCAGAGTCAGCGGTGTGTGGCTGACAAGTCAAGCCCTGTTTAGCTTTACGCCTTGTGATAGGAAATCGTAACACAGGTAATCATGAGTAAAAAAAAACTTTTTCATATTCACCACAGTGGACAAAGCTGTTGAGATCCTCTTCATCCTAAGTGCATCTTAACTGAACTGTGTACCTAATATAGCAAAACTAAAAGTGATTAGAGTGTTAGAGACTTTTCTACAATATTTCTGCCACCAAAGTAACTAAGGGGATTGTGTCCAATTCTCACACACTCAATCCAAAGAATGTGTAATGAGGATTTCCAGTAAGTTGTTCCTGTTTTTCAAGTTTACACCTGTATCTGGATCAAGTTATTTGCACATATCGCTATAGGTACACAGGACCCAGATGCCAGACCATAGTGGATCCAGGGGCAAAGATCATCAATAACAAAAGTTGCGGGATTGTAGACAGAATAATAACTAGACAGAAGACATAGCCTAGGTATAGGTATGCCTAGGAATAGATGAGCTAGGAAAGATGCACACTTTGCTGACCCACTGGAATACATAGGAAGTGCAGAGATATGAGATGTTGTTCTGGCAAAAGTCAGGCCTAGACTGGTTCTAACAGGTTTGGGTTCAATCCTTCTCCTGCCATTAAGAGGTTAAACTAGGGAATTCTCCCACAAGCACTGGTTGGAAGGATCATGTGACCAAAGTGTGGTAGCCATTGGGAGTATAGTGTAGTTGGGGTGTTGCTGTGTTGGAATATGAGGGGTTAATTTAACCCTTGTCACTCGTGACGCCAGGGTGAGGGTTAATACGCTGAGGTAGTTGCTAGGCCTATCGCCACCCTTCCCAGAAACGATAGGTGCGTGCAGAAATAAACGATTGTCCACAGCAGTGCTGAACTTGAACTTGCAGGAACTTTACTGATGAATTGCAGTAACGGTAACAGTCTTAGTAACAGAGTCTATTATCAGCACGGCAGTGACTGACAGTTGCTTAGGACCGATGGGTTATCCTGAGATTAGTAGAATTAGGTTTTGCAGAGATCCGCTGGATTTAGGGGTCTATTTAGGGGTCTGTTTAGGTCCAGTGATCTTGCGGAGTAATAGGGAATTGAAGTAACTCACAGTTTTGGAATGATGGCCGACGCCGCAAGGCTTTGGCCTAGTGGTTGCCGATGACAGCTGCGCAGATCCGTCCTCATCAGCAGCCCACGAGGAAAGAGCAAGATTAATGGTCGCTGCTCCCTTATATGGGCAGGGCCGTTTTGGATTGGTCCATGTCAGCTGTCACTCACCATTACAAAGCATGGTGGGTGATCTCCTGACTACCTCCAAAGGTCCTTGAGTAAAAACCATAGAGTCCTGCGACACTACAACAAGGTAAGTACACTTTATATACATATAGACAATTAGAATTTGAATAATTTTAATTATTAAAGGGGTGACTAGGGGCTAACTATAGATGAGGATCCCACTGGTACCTAGGGACTCTGACTTTGGGGACCTCACCACAAGGTAACGGATGCAATCCGGTACCGGAAACACCACAAAAGCATCAATCATCAGGGTACAGTTATGTACAAAATGGTAACCCTTCACCCTTACTCTGTAAGACTTCAGTGTATGCAATAAAAGTGGTACATGCACGTAAACAGTTACAATAACTTTTCAATACCTAATGCAAATTTTATGCATTAAGAAAAGCTTCAAATCTCAGCCACTATCTTAGGATAGTATTCATCAACCTACACGTAAAGGAACCAAAAACACAGTCTGAAAATTAATGGGACTAACAAAATGCAAACAACCTATTACACAAAAGTCCCCCCCCCCCCCCCAATATACAACGTGACAACAATTGTAGTCTGAAAAAGTGAAATATAAACTTTATTAATACATATATTATACACAAAAACTGGTGACCCCAAATATTCCAATAAAAACACATAGACACAAAAGGGACATGTTAAAACCAATATGAGAGAGGAGAACAATGAGTGATGATGTAATAAAGATAAAATGATAATAAATCCTGGTTATTAATCCTGAAAATTACTGCTCACATAATACAACAGTAGAGCCGCATGAAGCTATAAACAACTTTTATTGCACATATTCCCAAATTAGATTAAAGAGTCCAAGCAAACACTGGGCCAATACAGAAAAACAATGCAATTGCAAAATGGCAAACATATGTACACCAAAGTGTATGATTGTAGTGCCAATACCTGGGATAGTCGCTCGTGTTCCCCCACCTCACCCTCCTAAGGACACTATGGAGATAGACGATTTGTCCCCGATAGTGATTTACTATTTAGGAGTCAGGGAAAGCTGGCTGAGTGGCAACACACAGTGTCAGTGTCACAGCAATGTCACTTGTTAAGTGTCTTAAAGGGGTACTCCGCCAGAAAATATTTTTCTTTAAATCAACTGGTGCCAGAAAGTTAAACAGATTTGTAAATTACTTCTATAAAAAAATATATATCTTAATCCTTCCAGTATTTATCAGCTGCTATTTGCTCCACAGGAAGTTCTCGTCTTTTTGGATTTCTTTTCTGTCTGACCACAGTGCTCTCTGCTGACACCCCTGTCCATTTTAGGAACTGTCCAGAGCAGGAACAAATCCCCATAGCAAACACATGCTGATCTGGACAGTTTCCAACTTGGACAGAGGTGTCAGCAGAGAGCACTGTGGTCAGACATAAAGGAAATAAAAAAAGAAAATAACTTCCTGTGGAGCAAATAGCAGCTGATAAGTACTGGAAGGATTAAGATTTGTAAATAGTAATTTAAAAAAAAGTAATTTACAAATCTGTTTAACTTTCTGGCACCTGTTGATTCCCCTTTAATGGAAATGTACACACTTATGTGAGTATAGGAATGAGAGGAGGGGGGGGGGGGGGTTGATGATAAAGAGACACATTTTACAGGAGTCATGAGGGCCAACCCATATAGCCATCATCATGGCTTTCACAGCATTGTCATTCAGCTGCAGTGGCAGTTTAATATTGACACCTCTGTCCATTATAGCAACTGTCCAGAGCAGGAGCAAATTTCCATAGCAAACCTCTAGCTCTTCCTCTTCCTAGCACAGACAGAGGTGTCAGCAGAGAGCACTGTGGTAAGACTGAAAGGAAATTCAAAAAGAAAAGAACTTCCTCTGTAGCATATAGCAGCTTATAAGTACTGGAAGGATTAAGACTTTTAAATAGAAGTAATATACAAATCTGTTTAACTTTCTGGCATTAGTTGATTTAAATAAATAAAAAAATAAAAAATGTTTTCCAGCGGAGCACCCATTTAAAGTTCTCACATGTTATCATTCAGCTATTCTAGGCTTCTGAATGGTAATCTACCCACCTTTTCAGCAATATAGGAAATTTGGCAGGGGGTGGGTTACATATTTATTACCAACCTACCTACTTAATATGGACGACTATTTACTACATTCTTACCTAGCTTATATGGGAGACTATTTACCCCCTTCCTGCCTAGCTAATATGGGGGACTATCTACTACCTCACTTATACTACCAAGCTAATAGGGGGGTTATTCACAAACTACAAATCTTAAATGGGGTGGGCAGCTATCTGGGGGTTTACCTACAGGGGGCAATTATCTGGTGGGGGGGGTCCTACTTGAAGGGCCCAGTCTTATAGGGGGAGCCTACTGACTATTCTCCAACCCACTTATCTACCCACTCTATTATGTCAAACACTGTGTGTGTGTGTGGGGGGGGGGGGGGGGGGGTGCATTATTACAGTTTGGGACACCAGAGATCTTGAAAACGTGTGGAGCCAGAAATGTTTATTTTTTGACAGGTTTAGCAGAGACGAATCGTAGCTGAAAGAAATCATCACAGCGATGTGAGCTAGATGGAGAAAAGAAAAGTGAACAATTCCGATCAGAAAAGATGTCGTCTATGAGTCGCAGATGTAATTGTAATGTAATCGCTTACATAGTCTGTAGTGGTAATGATGGGGGTTGCTGTTAAGGAGGTATTCCCGTTCTCCATGTGTGGGCATGGCTGAGGCTGTGTTTGGGGGTATGGTTGAGGGCATTGTCAGGGGGCGTGGCTCGTCCATCTTTGCTCTCAACAAAAGTTGTGAGGTATGATATAAGCATGCCAGCAGGCAGACACAACTTCCCACTTCTCTGGCAAGGGCCAGACAAAACAATTGTGCTCAACTTTGGGGACTCCTTTGAAATTTCTAGAGGCTTCTAGCAGTCTGTAGGGGATGTGGATCAAGTTACCAGCTTCTCATACACATGACAAAGAATAAATAACTAAAATATACCAGTAGGTGGCAGCAAAGAATAAGTAAACGATTGCACAGCTATACAGTGTTCCCTCAAGTTACAATATTAATTGGTTCCAGGGCGACCATTGTATGTTGAAACCATTGTATGTTGAGACCATAACTCTATGGAAACCTGGTAATTGGTTCTAAATGTCATCCAAAAATAGGAAAAAGTGAGAATTAAAGAAAAATAAGTAGATAACTAATATAGATAAAGCAAGTCCTTACATATAAAAATAAGAAAGAGCTGCTGGGAGCTGTAAATCACTATGTCAGTGTTTCCCAAGCAGGGAGCCTCCAGCTGTTGCAAAACTACAACTCCCAGATGCCCGGACAGCCGAAGGCTGTCCGGGCATGCTGGGAGTTGTAGTTTTGCAACAGCTGGGGGCACCCTGCTTGGGAAGCACTGGTCTATGTAGAGGACAGGAGCTTCTTCGGGGTCCTGTACAGTACACGCAATGTCCTAAAAAAGTAACATGGAGCCGCCCACACCTGGTGTCCAAAGGAGCAGGTAATCCTGGCCCAAAGAGTAGTACAGTTCAATTCCTATAGGTCACCTAAGTGACCCAAAAATAACCCAATTTCCCATATATTCCCAAAACTTTATTATTAATTCTTAATTAAGCACACATTTAATTTAAAAGATACAGTGTTTTTCCGCTCCTAAGGTATTAGCTGCTATATAGCACTCTCCGTATTTATGATCGGTGTACACCTGCAATGTGTACAACCAATATAGGAGCTAACACTGATGTTTAAAATCAAAGCTCAGCCCCCCTCAACATGTTTCGCTGCTGGACGCAGCTTTGTCAAGAGGTTAATGGGCACTGAGGTTAGCACGCCATAGTCAGGGTTTATAAAAACTCCCCTTGATGACATCATTGAATTAGAAGCTAGTTGCTGATTGATTGACACGCCATCAGTCCTATCCGCTTGCTGTCATGTTGTTTGACAGCCCTTTCACCCTATAGTTGTGATCGTTCATCAGCAAATCAAATTCCCTGATGCAATGTCCACTTGTGAATGGTTAATTCCTTTATGACGTATGTGCGCAGAGAATCCTGCGCCGACACATAGCGCACAGGCGCTCAGAGATTCATTACCTGCGCAATAGATCCGATGCGCGAATACTTTGTACGTTTTTCATGCCGGCATTCCGTCACATATGTATCACTGCGCACAAGAAACTGCGCGAACACTTAGTCATACCCATGTCGCGCCATCATATATATCACTGCGCACAAGGAGCTGCGCGAACACTTGTTCATATGCATATCACCCCACTACATGTGAATTGCTGTGCACAGAGGCTGCGCGAACACTTAGTTCTTATCCGTTGTGTCTAGACAATTCTTACAGGTAAGTATAGTGCATCACTCTTCTTATTAGGATACTAGGACATACCCCAATTTAAATTTATTAATAGGTGATAGGAATCATAATCTTCAATTTATTCATTTACTAGAGGACATAATGACGATAGTATATGTGACCATAATATCGCAGATAGATATAACAGATGGTTTGTCTAGGTATATTATTAATACTGATGTCAATATATCTGCTAGATAAATTTAAATTGGGGTATGTCCTAGGATCCTAATAAGAAGAGTGATGCACTATACTTACCTGTAAGAATTGTCTAGACACAACGGATAAGAACTAAGTGTTCGCGCAGCCTCTGTGCACAGCAATTCACATGTAGTGGGGTGATATGCATATGAACAAGTGTTCGCGCAGCTCCTTGTGCGCAGTGATATGTATGATGGCGCGACATGTGTATGACTAAGTGTTCGCGCAGTTTCTTGTGCGCAGTGATACATATGTGACGGAATGCCGGCATGAAAAACGTACAAAGTATTCGCGCAGGATCTAGTGCGCAGGTAATGAATCTCTGAGCGCCTGTGCGCTATGTGTCGGCGCAGGATTCTCTGCGCACATACGTCACAAAGGAATTAACCATTCACAAGTGGACATTGCATCAGGGAATTTGATTTGCTGATGAACGATCACAACTATAGGGTGAAAGGGCTGTCAAACAACATGTCAGCAAGCGGATAGGACTGATGGCGTGTCAGCCAATCAGCAACTAGCTTCTAATTCAATGATGTCATCAAGGGGAGTTTTTATAAACCCTGACTATGGCGTGCTAACCTCAGTGCCCATTAACCTCTTGACAAAGCTGCGTCCAGCAGCGAAACATGTTGAGGGGGGCTGAGCTTTGATTTTAAACATCAGTGTTAGCTCCTATATTGGTTGTACACCGATCATAAATAAGGAGAGTGCTATATAGCAGCTAATACCTTAGGAGCGGAAAAACAATGTATCTTTTAAATTAAATGCGTGCTTAATTAAGAATTAATAATAAAGTTTTGGTAATATATGGGAAATTGGGTTATTTTTGGGTCACTTAGGTGACCTATAGGAATTGAACTTGAGTATCAACCGGCCATATATTGGTCTACATATGGCCAAAGAGTAGTACAGAACATGTAATACCTCCCTGTACTGTAGGGGGCGCTACCAGACACCAGTCAGTGCATACGCTTCAATAATACAGGAGTTTTACCAGTGAATGCCCATTCTGATTGGTCAGTTCATTGACAAGTTGCACAGATCTGGTCTATCTGTAGCATTGTATGTTGAGTCTGTTTTCAACTTACAATGGTCCAGAAAAGACCATTTTATGTTGAAACTATTGTATGTTGAGGTCATTGTAAGTTGAGGGATCACTGTATATCGCAGTGTAGTCACATGTTAAGCATTATAAAGCAATACAGTACACATTACACGTGCTTAGACTTACAATACCCAGACAGGAGTAAACAGACAGAGCAGAGACTACTGCTTTACTACAACCTAATGTCTTAAGCGGGTACTGGGACACTGCACATACATTTATAACCTACAGCTGTGGATATCTAAGTAAATATGTTTGAATTAAAAGCAAAGCATCCTACATTAGCTGTAGTCAGTAAAGTGTTATTCTGACTTTAAACACTTCTCCTCTATTCTGTGATTTCAGATTGCAGGGGGTCTGACCTTTGTGACCCCTTTGATCTTGAATATGGACATGCAAATCGGACCTTGTAATGATTCATTGCCTATTGAGCTGCCAACGATAGTCAGGTGCTGTACCAAGTGTATGCACAACTCTCCACTTCATTCTCAAGATAGCGGGGGTTCCAACAGTGGACCCCGTGATGTGACACTTGTCTATCCTCTGGATAGGGAATAAGTGTTTTACTTGGAATAACCCATTTAAAAAGACTTGTGGCCTATTTAAAAACATCAGGCTTCATCAGATATAAGGAGCTACTGCTCCACAGATTGCTGTGCTTCTTGTTTTTTATTCATACCCCCCTCCACACTCCCGATAGGATAGCTATAGATGTCTTTGGTTTCGTAGCTCAATATACTTAGCGTATAGTCTACTAATCGGGTTCTCAACAGGAACAGGCTCAGATTTATGCCCTACTGAGAGCAGTGGGCCCGTCCCTTTGACAATCCACAGGCTACATTGAAGAGGGCAGTCACCACTGCTGTCAATAAGCTGTGAACCTGAACGATCTCCTTGTTGATAACTAACCAGTGGTAATGGACAGCTGACAGTTTATGCACCTTTAGGTTGGAGGATGGCTAGAATCTGTACATTCTTGCAGTGCACAGTAGTCAGACCTCCAGGGGATATACCATAAGGGCTCATATATTCCGGGTGGGGATTCCATCTGGAGCGAGCTCGAGCAAAACAAGCCAATGCTAGGACCGCTCGGAAATGTGCCATCCCAGTAGCCGTCAATGCATTTCAGATTGCATTCCGCTGAAAGAATGCACATTTCATTCTTTTGACGGTGTCTGGGCTCTTGAATTTCCAAGACAGAAGTTCCGTAGCGTGAATGGTGCATCAGATCCGACTGAAAACAATGGAAGACTAATGCACCGTATTTTCCAAGCAGAATGCTTGGAAAATCAGTGATGTGAATGGGCCTTAAAGGTATCCTGTCAAAATAATAAACAAAAAAAAAACCTTTTTCCTATGTTACTTTGCTACTTTACTTAGCAACCTGCAACTGATTGTAATGCAAATATGTAGTCAGCCAACCTGATGGCAGCAAGACAATGCAAAATGTATAGAGACATAGGCAAAAAAAAAAAAAATAATAATTTTAAATCAGAAATTTTTATTGAACTTTTTGTGGTATACAAACAAACGACAAAACAAAACCACAAACCCCCTACCCCTTCCCCACCCACACAAAACTCCCACCCACCACCCCCAAGTCCCGTGTCCTACCCTCACATAAGAATAAATAGAAAACTTCAAAATAGAAAAATAGTGCAATACCCGTCCATAAGTTGCATAGACATGGTACAGTCAGAACGGAAAAAATTATATTAAATGATCCACAATAATAGAGAAAGGAGGGTCACCACCCTAAGGAGTCTGCAGAACATGCGGATGAGCACACCCATAAGAGGTATAGGCAAAACATTTAACAGTGCATCAGTGCCAAATACTGAGCCCCTATGCACTATTTCTAAACAGAATTTTAGCAGGATTAGATGTTTTTACAAACAGCAAGAGTCATCCAGAGTTAAATTACCATATATACTCGAGTATCAGCCTAGTTTTTCACGCCAGGCCGACCATCTTCTCTGCAGGGGACCGTCCACATTCCGGTGGGGAGAATGAGCTGGTCTGGGCCGTCCATCTTCACCGGGAGGCCCACTTCTCTGCTCCAGGCCGTCCCTGGACTAGTGATGCTGCATTGACCCTGCATATGACGTCAGGGGCGTCCCTGCGAATGAGGTGTATGACGTCAGGGGCGTCCCTGCGCAGAGACATCTGCTATGCACGGACGTCCCTGCGTGGTGAAGTCAATACAGCATCACTAGTCCGAGGATAGCCCGGAGCAGAGAAGAGGGCCTCCCGATAAAGATGGACGGCCCATACCGGCTCACCCTCCCCCTGGAATGCGGACGGTCCCTGCAGTGAAGATGGACTGCCTGTCTCACCCTCCCTGGATGGTCCCTGCAGCTACTAGAGCAACAACGGGGGAGGTAAGAAAACGAAAGGGGGTCTGGATGATGACAGGGGGTCAAATGGACAGGGGGGGTCTGGATGATGGACGGGGGTCATATGGACAGGGGGGGATATTGAAAGGGGGGTCTGGAAGATGACAGGGGGATATGGACAGGGGGTAATATGGACAAGAGGGTCTGGATGGTTACAGGGGTGGGAGGATGATGGATGATGACAGGGGAGGGGGATGATGACAGGGGGGGGGGGAGAATGTATTTCCCACCCTAGGCTTATACTTGAGTCAATAGGTTTTCCTGGGTTTTTGGGGTGAAATTTGGGGCCTCGGCTTATATTCGGAACGGCTAATACTCGAATATATACGGTAATTGATTAAAGGGATATCGTTGTACCAACAGTGTGGTACTATCACGTCAACCTGAACCAAAATCTATACAGTGTTTCCCATTGAAATTCCTGTTAAGCCCAAGTTAGGAAGAATTCAGTCAGCAAAAAATAAAAACAGAGGTCTGGTATTTTTTCAAAAAGGCAAAAAAATGATTGCACAACAACAAAAGTGATGTAACATTTTAGCTGCAGTGCTATCTCAAGCATATATATATGTCTAGAATGTGTAGCGTGTGTCCTACAAGCTTTTATTTTTTTTTATCGGTTTTCTAGAGTAGAGTACAAGTATTATAGATTTTTGTATTTAAAGTTGAATTAATCATGAACTATGTGTACCTGAACTAGCATATTACAAGCTGTCATTTATTAGACTAGGTTCTCACATAGGTCCATCCCTCTCAATTTGACTCTCTCCAGGGCAGTACTAAAATACAGAAGGGAAACAGATATCGAAGCTCATCCCATAGTGTCATATGAAAGCATTTTTGTGTTCTGCAGCATCAATTTTGATTCTGGATAATCTCACAGTTATAGACAAAGAAAAAAAAAAACATATATGCAAATAGCATGTTGCTGTCCAACTGTGGACACCGGAACAGTGCAGGATCAATTGTATCCAGCTCAGGCATAATATATGGCAACCCAGCCTTATTTATCAACCAGGTATCTATGTAACAATGGATATCCCAAAGTACCCACCCCTTAAGATAGCCCCAAAATATCCACAGTTAGCAATCCCTCAACTTACAATGGCCTCAACATACAATAGGTTCAACATACAATGGTCTTTTCTGGACCATTGTAACTTGAAACCAGACTCAACATACAATGCTACAGATAGTCCAGATGTGTGAAATGTGTCACAACTGGAGGAACGGACGAATCAGAATGGGCATTTTACTGGTAAATCACCTCTATTACTGAAGTACATTCACTGAATTCCTGTCTGGTAGCGCCCCCTACAGTACAGGGAGGAACTACAAGTTCTGTACTACTCCTTACCTGTGTCAGGGTTAGCTGCTCCTTTGGACACCAAGTAAGGGCGGCTCCATTTGGGACACTGTGTACTGTATAGGACCCTGAAGAAGCTCCTGTCCTCTACATAAACCATTGTTTCCCAACCAGGGTACCTCCAGCTGTTGCAAATCTACAACTCCCAGCATGCCCGGACAGCCAACGGCTGTCCGGGCATGCTGGAAGTTGTAGTTTTGCAACATATGGAGGCACCCTGGTTGGGAAACACTGACATAGACAGTGATTTACAGCTCCCAGCAGATCTTTCTTACTTTTATATGTACAATCTTGCTTTATCTGTATTAGTTATCTACTTATTTTTCTTTAATCCTCACCTTTTCCTATTTTTTTATGACATTTTGGTGGCTTCAGAACCAATTACCAGGTTTCCATAGAGTTATGGTCTCAACATACGATGGTTTCAACATACAATGGTCGTCCTGGAACCAATTAATATTGCAACTTGAGGGATCACTGTATTTCAATGATAATTTTCTGAAAACACCCAATATCCCGACTGAAGGCATATGGGAGGGTGGAGGATGCATATGAGAACATATATTGGTGATGTTATATTGTACCAATCCAAAGTCTGGCATCAGAGCAAAACTATACAAGCATTTAGTATTTCAGCTCAATGAAAATACAGGTACTGGGTAATCCCAGCCCAATCTTAGTAAGTGATCAATGAGTTAACACGTAAGAAAGGAAATAACATTGCTTACCTTCTTTATCTGATCTTCTTTTAGTTTTGTGAACCAAAACGACACTAAATGTACAGCAAGCATTTTAGACCAATGAATACAAAGTTTAGGTTTAGGAGGAAAAAAGTTCTATTGGAGTTCATATAAAACAAGGGTCCGGTCACGTCCTATTACCAAAGGAGTCAGGACTGAGAAAATGAAGACAAAGGCTGCAGTGATTCACTGTGCTGGTTCAATCATTAACACTCTTTTCTTGGTTTATTGCTAGGACTAGATATTGATTAAGCTAAGTGTAATGAGTCACCGACATTCTTATGGCCCATATACGGCACACAATCGTATGGTGTAATGTTCGTAGGTATACACACAGGATTGTAGAACTTTCAGGACCAGTCCAGGCGAACCAGGAACACAGACCCAGAAGTGGCAGATAAGGAGAGATAGTTGTAGGTGTAGATGCAGGATTTCAGGACTTTCCAAGAAAGCAGGAACATAGACTCAACAAGATAATAACAACAAGAATACTATACGAGTAGTTCAGAGGAGTAGGCAGATTCAGAATTCAGAAACATGCCAGGTCAAAACCCAGAAGACAACTTGAAGGAGGTCCGGACATAGGACTCAGAATCACTTGAGGCAGCCAACACACAAGAACAGAATGTGGACCAGACCAAAACATGGGCTGGGACTGAACAGACACTCTTGCAAGAGCATAGGGCAAAAGGTTGGTCTTAGAAGCAAAACCTGATAAGTAACAAGAGCGAGCAGGAGGATGCCTGGGGGAACATATACAGGATTCACTATTGCCTTGCTAAAGCACAGAAACCAGAGAGCAGCAGAAAAGCGCACAGCTGAGCGCTTAAAGGGGTACTCCAGTGGAAAACTTTTTTTAAATCAACTGGTGCCAGAAAGTTAACCCCTTAAGGACCGGAGGTTTTTCCGTTTTTGCATTTTCGTTTTTTGCTCCTTGCCTTTAAAAAATCATAACTCTTTCAAATTTACACCTAAAAATCCATATGATGGCTTATTTTTTGCGCCACCAATTCTACTTTGTAATGACGTCAGTCATTTTGCCCAAAAATCTATGGTGAAGCGGGAAAAAAAATCATTGTGCGACAAAATTGAAAAAAAAACGCTGTTTTGTAACTTTTGGGGGCTTCCGTTTCTACGTAGTACATTTTTCGGTAAAAATGACACCTCATATGTATTCTGTAGGTCCATACGATTAAAATGATACCCTACTTATATAGGTTTGATTTTGTCGGACTTCTGGAAAAAATCATAACTCCATGCAGGAAAATTAATACGTTTAAAATTGTCATCTTCTGACCCCTATAACTTTTTTATTTTTCCGTGTATGGGGCGGTATGAGGGCTCATTTTTTGCGCCGTGATCTGAAGTTTTTAACGGTACCATTTTTGCATTGATAGGACTTATTGATCACTTTTTATTCATTTTTAAATGATATAAAAAGTGACCAAAAATGCACTATTTTGGACTTTGGAATTTTTTTGCGCGCACGCCATTGACCGAGCGGTTTAATTAATGATATATTTTTATAATTCGGACATTTCCGCACACGGTGATACCACATATGTTTATTTTTATTTTTATTTACACTGTGTTTTTTTTTTTATTGGAAAAGGGGGGTGATTCAAACTTTTAATAGGGGAGGAGTTAAATGATCTTTATTCACTTTTTTTTTCACTTTTTTTTTGCAGTGTTATAGGTCCCATAGGGACCTATAACACTGCACACACTGATCTTCTATGTTGATCACTGGTTTCTCATAAGAAACCAGTGATCAACGATTCTGCCGGATGACTGCTCATGCCTGGATCTCAGGCACTGAGCAGTCATTCGGCGATCGGACAGCGAGGAGGCAGGAAGGGGCCCTCCCGCTGTCCTGTCAGCTGTTCGGGATGCCGCGATTAGCCGCGGCTATCCCGAACAGCCCGACTGAGCTAGCCGGGAACTTTCACTTTCACTTTTAGCCGCGCGGCTCAGCTTTGAGCGCGCGGCTAAAGGGTTAATAGCGCGCGGCGCCGCGATCGGCGCTGCGCGCTATTAGAGGCGGGTCCCGGCTTCACTATGACGCCGGGCCCGCCATGATATGACGCGGGGTTACTGTGTAACCCCGCGTTATATCAGAAGAGCAGGACCAAGGACGTACCGGTACGTCCTTGGTCCTTAAGGGGTTAAACAGATTTGTAAATTACTTCTATTAAAAAATCTTAATCTTTCCAGTACTTTTTGGGGTCAGTATACTACAGAGGAAATGGTTTTCTTTTTGGAACACAGAGCTCTCTGCTAACATCATGACCACAGTGCTCTCTGCTGACATCTCTGTCCATTTTAGGAACTGTCCAGAGCAACATATGTTTGCTATGGGGATTTTTTCCTACTCTGGACAGTTCTTAAAATGGACAGAGGTGTCAGCAGAGAGTACTGTGGTCATGATGTCAGCAGAGAGCTCTGTGTTCCAAAAAAAAAGAAAACTATTTCCTCTGTAGTATTCAGCAGCTAATAAATACTGGAAGGATTAAGATTTTTTTAATAGAAGTAATTTACAAATCTGTTTAACTTTCTGGCACCACTTGATTTAAAAAAAAAAAAAAGTTTTCCACGGGAGTACCCCTTTAACGTCAAGGCTTGGCCACAATGCCTAATTTGTGGCATAAGACAGGATCCATAGACTTACAATGAGTCAGGGAGAGCAGCGAGCTGGGGAGTGAAGCACTCAGCCATGTGCTTCTCCCATCTCTATATAGAAAATCAAAACCTTAGACATGTTTGAGTGCAAGGTCAAAAGCTTTTTTTTAATGTACCTTCATTTTAAGATTGTTATTAGTGCTATTATGTTACTCAATGAACTGCAGAATTGATAATGAATTGTGCAAAATATATATATCTTTGCTTAAATGGGCACTGTCACCAACTTTTTTTTTTGATATGTTGTAGTACTTATGTACTACAACATCTCTCTAATATAGTTAAAAAATGTTATTATTTTTTTTATTAAAATGCTTTAATTTACATTTGAAAACCGGCCACTAGGAGTCTCCCTCCTAGTGGCCGGCTGCAGCCTGGCGTGGCGTCACGCCTGAATTTGGACCGACTGTCAATCATACAGGCGCGAGCGAGCACTGAGAACAGATGCGCGCATTGACTCCTCTACTCCCTGGCCTCGCACGCCAGCCCCGCCTCGCGGCATCCAGTCGCTGCTGCCGGTATCCACCTCACACCGGACTGTCCTGCACTTTGGTACGGGGGAGACCAGGTTGCACGGCGTTGCTCGGGTAGCGGTGTTCGTGGGTGGGAGGAGTTTGGGTTTCGGGTTGCGCCACGGTCATAGAAAGATATTGTTTTTAATACAGGGTGCCTCCAGCTGTTTCACCACTGCAACTCCCAGCATGCCCTGACAGCCAATATATGTCAGGGCAAGCTGGGAGTTGTAGTGGTGAAACAGCTGGAGGCACCCTGTGTAGAAGAACTAAGGGCGGAAGTGTCGGCCCCAGCAGGCATCAGTGACGGCAAATTTTTCACCGCAGTGCAACCTCCTAGCGGGAAACTCACCGTAACCCCCCGCCAGTGTGAATGTACCCTAAAAACACTACACTACACTAACACATAATAAAGGGTAAAACACTACATATACACCCTCTTACACTGTCCCCCCCTCCCCCAATAAAAATGAAAAACGTACCGTACGGCAGTGTTTCAAAATCTGAGCCTCCAGCTGTTGCAAAACAACAACTCCCAGCATTTCCGGACAGCCACTGACTGTCCAGGCATGCTGGGAGTTTAGCAACAGCTGGAGGCACCATGTTTGGGAATCACTGGTGTAGAATACCCTTATGTCCACCCTTATGCAATCCCTAATTTAGTCCTCAAATGCGCATGGCGCTCTCTCACTTCAGAGTCCTGTCGTATTTCAAGGAAATAGTTTAGGGCCACATATGGGGTATTTCCGGGAGAAATTGCACTACAAATTTTGGGGGTCTTTTTCTCCTTTTACCCCCTATGAAAAGGAAAAGTTGGGGGCTACACCAGCCTGTCAAAAAAATAAAAAAATATTTACATTAACATGCTGGTGTTGCCCCATATTTTTTCTTTTCACAAGCAGTAAAAGGAAAAAAAGACCCCCAAAATTTGTAACGCAACTTCTCCTGAGTACGGAAATACCCCATATGTGTGCATAAAATTCTCTGCGGAAGCACAACAAGGCTCAGGAGTGAGAGTGCACTATGTACATTTGAGGCCTAAATTGGTGATTTGCACAGGGGTGGGTGATTTTACTGCGGTTCTGACATAAACGCAAAAAAATAAATACCCACGTGACCCCCTTTTGGAAACTACACCCCTCACAGAATGTAACAAGGGGTATATTGAGCCTTAACACCCCACAGGTGTTTGACGAATTTCCGTTAAAGTTGGATGTGAAAATAAAGAAAAAAAATAAATTTCACTAAAATGCTGGTGTTACTGTTAATTTTTCTTTTTCACAAGGGAAAATAGGAAAAAAAGCCCCCCAAAATTTGTAACCCCATTTCTTCTGAGTAAGAACATACCCCATATGTGGATGTAAAGTGCTCTGCTGGTGCACTACAATGCTCAGAAGAGAAGGAGCGCCATTGGGCTTTTGGAGAGAAAATTTGTCTGGAATTGGAGGCCACATGTGTTTACAAATCCCCATAGTGCCAGAACAATGGACCCCCCATGTGACCCAATTTTGTAAACTACACCCCTCACATAATGTAATAAGGGATGCAGTGAGCATTTACACCCCCACAAAAAGTCGTCAAACACCTGTGAGGTGTTAAGGCTCACTGTACCCCTTGTTACGTTCCTTGAGGGGTGTTTCCAAAATAGTATGCCATGTGTTTGTTTTTTTTTTTTGTTTTGTTTTTTTGCTGTTCTGGCACCATAGGGGCTTCCTAAATGCGACATGCCCCCCAAAAACCATTTCAGCAAAATTTGCTTTCCAAAAGCATTTTACGTCCTAACATGGGGTGTTTCCATACTCAGAAGAGATGGGGTTACAAATTTTGGGAGGGCATTTTCTCCCATTACCCTTTGTGAAAATGGTAAATTTGGGAAAAAAGTTGCACTTTAGTGGAAAAAAATGTTTTTTCATTTACATATCCGACTTTAACGAAAAGTCGTCAAACACCTGTGGGGTGTTAAGGCTCACTGGACCTCTTGTTACGTGCCTTGAGGGGTGTAGTTTCCAAAATGGTATGCCATGTGGGGGTTTTTCTGCTGTTCTGGCACCATAGGGGCTTCCTAAATGTGACATGCCCCCCAAAAACCATTTCAGCAAAATTCACTCTCCAAAATCCCATTGTTACTCCTTCCCTTCTGAGCCCTCTACTGCGTCCGCCGAACACTTGACATACACATGAGCAGGGCCGGATTAAGAGCATCATGGGCCTGGTGCTGAAGATTTTGATGGGCCTTTTTATCGGAATATATAAAATGAAAATGCAACACAAAGTAATTTTTCTTAACACAAATAAAGCGCATCTGTCACATGTTTTATGCACATTACCAGGATAGCTGAATATATGTTAGTGTCCAGAGGAAAAATTGCTGAGTTAACCATAGCAACCAATCAGATCGCTTCTTTCATTTTCCAGAGGCTTTTTCAAAAATGAAAGAAGTGATCTGATTGGTTGCTATGGGCTTTTATACTGGAAGAAAGGAGATTTTGTCTAAGGCAAAGGAAAGGGTTTTTTACACTAAGAACAATAAGGATGTGGAATCCTCTGCCTGCAGATATGATCTTATTAGAGTCTGTAAAGACGTTTAAACAGCAACTGGATGAATATTTGCAAAAACATAACATTAAGGGATATAGGCCCTGATTTTTTTAGCATGTTGTGATGCCCGTGCTGAATGCCCACAGAATGGGAAAGTGCTAAAAAAGTTTTTACCATTTAAAATTACAGCTCCCAGTATGACCTTAAGTATGTGGTAAGGCTATGCTAGGAGTTGTTGTTTCACCCCTCATTACTGCAGAACTTACTAGTGACTCCAGCTCTGATAGGACATAGTGAAGAGAATACACAATGATATCAGTGATTACAGGTGACGTCTGCTCTATAGTGAGGAGAATACACAATGATATCAGTGACTACAGGTGACGTCTTCTCTATAGTGAGGAGAATACACAATGATATCAGTGACTACAGGTGACGTCTTCTCTATAGTGAAGAGAATACACAATGATATCAGTGATTACAGGTGACGTCTGCTCTATAGTGAGGAGAATACACAATGATATCAGTGACTACAGGTGACGTCTTCTCTATAGTGAGGAGGATACACAATGATATCAGTGACTACAGGTGACGTCTTCTCTATAGTGAGGAGGATACACAATGATATCAGTGACTACAGGTGACGTCTTCTCTACAGTGAGGAGAATACACAATGATATCAGTGATTACAGGTGACGTCTGCTCTATAGTGAAGAGAATACACAATGATATCAGTGATTACAGGTGACGTCTTCTCTATAGTGAGGAGAATACACAATGAAATAAGTGACTACAGGTGACGTCTTCTCTATAGTGAAGAGAATACACAATAAAATCTGTTACTACAGGTGACGTCTTCTCTATAGTCTTTTCTTATCTAATTTAGATGGTACATACCGCCAGGACTTGTTTCAGCTAAATGTTCACTCAGCAGAACTTGATGCCCACACGTCTCCTCACTATGTCAGCGGATTCTGATCCTCTATATGAAAACAATAATTATTATAATACTGCCAAACACCATATCCTTTGAATATAATACTGGCACACACTGTACCCTCTGAATATGATACTACTACACATTGTACCCTCTGAATATAATACCGCCACACACCGTAACCTCTGAATATATTACTACTACACACAGAACCCTCTGAATATATTACTACAACACACTGAACCCTTTGAATATAATACTACCACATACTGTGCTCTCTGAATATAACCTTGCCATGCACCCTCTGAATACAATACCGTAATTATGTGGCCCATAAAAACCATACTACCCCAAAATTCCTTATAATATACACTATGGCCAACATGTATAATTGTCTTTAGACTGTTTTTTTGTGTCTAAAAATGGTGCAAAAAAGGCGCAAGCAGGGTTTATTTGTTCCTTTTTTGCGCTTGAGTTGTAATTCACTGATTTTGGCAATACACATAATATGGACGGGTTTTATGCACTGCACCTTTTTGTGAAAAGGCACAAAAAATGCGCAAAACCACTGAAAAGTCTCTAAAATTACACCAGCCCAGACTTAGCTTTTTGGTGTATGTGAAGAGTGAAATTTTAGAAAATGTGACCTGCACAAAATTTATCAAATGCTCTGCTACCTTTTAATAATTTTGGTGCTCCTACACATTACAGCATTAAAAATGCTTCTCTTACACCTACAATAATAAATGCCGGCCCATACCTCTGAAATGCAAAACACTCTGTGCCCCTCATGTATGGTAATAATGCCCCATCCTGTGCCCCCACATATAATAATGATAACCCGTCCTGTTCCCCCCACATAATAATAATGCCCTTTGTCCTGTACCCCTTGCATATAATGCACCCTGGCATGTTCCCCTCACATATAATGCCCCCTGTCCTGCCTCCTCAGGGGGCATTATATGTGAGGGGCACAGGACATAGGGCATTATATGTGGGGGGCACAGGACAGCACATGGGGCATTATGTATAAGGGGCACATGTCAGGGGGCATTATATGTGAGGGGCACAGGACATGGGGCATTATATATGAGGGGCACATTTCAGGGGGCATATGTGGGGGGGCACAGGACAGCCCCCCCCCCCGTCATGTGCCCATATAATGCACATATAATGCCCCCTGACATATGTCCCTGACTTATAGTGCCCCCTGTCCTGTGCCCCTAAAATATAATGCCCCCTGAGGGGGCAGGACAGGGGGCATTATATGTGAGGGGCACAGGACATGGGGCATTATGTATAAGGGGCACATGTCAGGGGGCATTATATGTGAGGGGCACAGGACATGGGGCATTATATAAGAGGGGCACATTTCAGGGGGCATTATATGTGAGGGGCACAGGACATGGGGCATTATATATGAGGAGCACAGGACAGGGGGTATTATAAGTAAGCGGCAAATGTCAGGGGGGCATTATATGTGCATTATATTGGCACATGACAGGGGGGCCCCTGTCATGTGCCCCCACATATAATGCCCCCCTGTCATTTGCCCCCCACATATAATGCCCCCTGACATGTGCCCCTCATATATAATGCCCCCTGGACATGGGGTATTATATATCAGGGGCATTATATATGAGGGGCACAGGACATGGGGCATTATATATGAGGGGCACATGTCAGGGGGCATTATATGTGAGGAGCAAATGACAGGGGGGCATTATATGTGGGGGCACATGACGGGGGCATTATATGTGAGGGGCACAGGACAGGGGGTATTATAAGTAAGCTGCAAATGTCAGGGGGGCATTATATGTGCATTATATTGGCACATGACAGGGGGGACCCTGTCATGTGCCCCCACATATAATGCCCCCCTGTCACTTGCCCCCCACATATAATGCCACCTGACATGTGTCCCTCACATATAATGCCCCCTGGACATGGGGTACTATATATGAGGGGCATTATATATGAGGGGCACAGGACATGGGGTATTATAAATGAGGGGCATTATATATGAGGGGCACAGGACATGAGGTATTATATATGAGGGGCACATGACAGGGGGGCATTATATGGACACATGACAGGGGGGGGGTCCTGTCATGTGCCCCCACATATAATGTCCCCCTGTCATGTGCCCCTTATATATAATACCCCATGTCCTGTGCCCCTCACATATAATGCCCCCCTGACATGTGCCCCTCACATATAATGCCCCTGAGGGGGCAGGACAGCCAGGGGCATTATATGTGAGGGGCACATGTCAGGGGGGCATTATATGTGAGGGGCACATGTCAGGGGGGCATTATATGTGAGGGGCACAGGACATGGGGTATTATATATGAGGGGCACATGACTGGGGGGCATTATTTGGGCACATGACACCCCGTCATGTGCCCCCACATATAATGTCCCCCTCATATATAATAAACCATGTCTTGCAACCTATAATGCGGTTGCTGCCCCCCTGACATGTTAAATTGTGCCCCTCACAGTGCCTTACATTATAAATGGCCCCAAGGGCTGTCACCTTTCTCTCCAGGACCCGGTGACTCAGACTGACATGCTGCGGCGGCTGCTGCTCAGTCCTTGTGTCAGTGGGAGCCGCGGGGACATGACTTCCGGGCGCCGCCGTGAAGTGGATGACGTCACCGCAGCTCTCACTGACAGCTGCCGCAGCGCGTGTGACCGGCGGAGGTGACGACGGCCCGGGTGTTGTGAGATAGTGAGGAGCGGGGGGGCGCGTTAGGTGTTAGGTGTCGGCGTTAGGTGTTGGCGGCAGAACGGGAGGCGGGTATTATAAATGAGGGGCATTATATATGAGGGGCACAGGACATGAGGTATTATATATGAGGGGCACATGACAGGGGGGCATTATATGGACACATGACAGGGGGGGGGTCCTGTCATGTGCCCCCACATATAATGTCCCCCTGTCATGTGCCCCTTATATATAATACCCCATGTCCTGTGCCCCTCACATATAATGCCCCCCTGACATGTGCCCCTCACATATAATGCCCCTGAGGGGGCAGGACAGCCAGGGGCATTATATGTGAGGTGCACATGTCAGGGGGGCATTATATGTGAGGGGCACATGTCAGGGGGGCATTATATGTGAGGGGCACAGGACATGGGGTATTATATATGAGGGGCACATGACTGGGGGGCATTATTTGGGCACATGACACCCCCTGTCATGTGCCCCCACATATAATGTCCCCCTCATATATAATAAACCATGTCTTGCAACCTATAATGCGGTTGCTGCCCCCCTGACATGTTAAATTGTGCCCCTCACAGTGCCTTACATTATAAATGGCCCCAAGGGCTGTCACCTTTCTCTCCAGGACCCGGTGACTCAGACTGACATGCTGCGGCGGCTGCTGCTCAGTCCTTGTGTCAGTGGGAGCCGCGGGGACATGACTTCCGGGCGCCGCCGTGAAGTGGATGACGTCACCGCAGCTCTCACTGACAGCTGCCGCAGCGCGTGTGACCGGCGGAGGTGACGACGGCCCGGGTGTTGTGAGATAGTGAGGAGCGGGGGGGCGCGTTAGGTGTTAGGTGTCGGCGTTAGGTGTTGGCGGCAGAACGGGAGGCGGGTCACCTGTCCGGGCGGCCTATGCGGGCCGCCTGTGCAGGCCACTGGGCCTATTTTAATGTAAGGGCCTGGAGCGGCAGCTCCATCCGCCCCTACATTAATCCGGCCCTGCACATGAGGTATTTCCTTACCCAAGATAAATTGGGTTACAAATATTGGGGGGCTTTTTCTCCTATTACCCCTTGTGAAAATTCAAAAACTGGGTCTGTAACCTAACATTTTTGAATTTTTCACCAAGAAATTATGCAAGTATCGACAAAAATTTACCACTAACATAAAGTAGAATATGTCACGAAAAAAAAAAAAAAAAAACTATCTCGGAATCAGAATGAAAAGTAAAAGCATCCCAGAGTTCTTAATGCTTAAAGTGACAGTGGTCAGATGTGAAAAAACGCTCAGGTCCTTAAGGTGAAAATGGTCTTGGTCCTTAAGGGGTTTTAAAAAAAAAAAATAAAAAATAAAAAAAAAATAAAAAAAAAAGGGGGACTCTGCAGCAATGGAGTTTCCAAGTGGAATTTTTCCCCAAATTCCGCCATGTGCTCCTACTAGGATTGAATTCTGGATCAGATTATCTTTAAACAGATGGTAGACTGCTGGTGTCACCAAAAGGTGAACATAATGACCAGTCATGGAAGTGCCAAGGTAGAATGATTCTGCTCCCTGTACATGAGAGAGGCCACGGGCTCTGAATACAGCCTCCATACCATGGAACTTCCATCAGATCTATATATTTCTGCCCATTCCAGTGATACCAAAGGTCTTCTAAATGATCACAGGGGATCAGAGCTCACCTGCAGTGTTTCTCAAGCGCGGTCCTCAAGTACCCCCAACAGGTCATGTTTTCAGGATTTCCAGTCTTTCACATGTGATATAATTATGGTCAGTGAATCAGGCATCACCACAGTTATATCACCTGTGAAAGACTAAAGAAAATCCTGAAAACATGACCTGTTGGGAGGACTTGAGGACCACACTTGAGAGACACTGAGCTAGAGCAACCATGGCCAAAAGGACCTACTTTTTGCCCAGCGATTACAGACCTGTTACCCACATGGGAACATTGTTATGTTCTAGACCAACTCTATTAAGCCACATTTAAACTTCTTCTTTCTTTAGATTTCTAGCCTTTGTGATGTCCCAGTACGGGATAGTTCCGTACAGTACATAGGCCCTGTCAGGTTAAGTCCCTCTGTGCCGTAGGGGCTCTCCTGTAAGGTCTCCCTCATTGTGTTATCTGTATATTTGTCACATGGTTGTTACCCAGGTAGCACCAGCTAACCAGGTGACCTGCAGCTTGACCTATGGGCTCCTTGCTCAGCCACGCCTTTATAAGGAAGGGAGGAGCTTCAATCTGTCTATTTTGCTCTCATCACTCCTGCTGAGCTACAGTAAAGACCGGACGTCTCAGAGCCAGTGTCCAGCACATCTGGGGGCCTCAAGCCTAACCAGCAGCCACATGTCAGTAAGTCAAGTCGTCTGTGTCTGCTGTCACTACCTACAGTCAAGTCAAGTCTATAGTCAAGTCAATTATAGTCAGCGTGGCTGAGTTGAAGTCTGCCCAAACACTGCAAGTACCAGCAAGTTGCAAGGTCCCCTCTGTGTTACTGGCCACCTCTTTGGGATCCTGGCCTAGCTGTAAAGACTGTTACAACCTGTGTACCTCAGTAAAGCTACCGTTAACCCTAACCTGGCCTTGGACTATTATTACCCTGCCTAACCTAGGGATAGCGGAGCTACCTTCGGGTGGTTACTTAGTGAAAACCATGCCCTGGTGTCATGAACATTTAGGGGTTAATAACATCTGCCCCTGGGCTATAACATCTGCTCCATACACCATCACCTTCACCCCCCCGTAGCGCACCACACCTTTATGCTACAAGGTCTACTTTCTTGTGGCCATAACCTTTACTAAGTGCATTAGTGAGATTTAGAATTTAGCAGCCATTGACTCTTACCTCATTTATATTCAAGACATAGTTCTCTTGAGAACTTTAACCCCATTCACTTCTAAGGAGCTTTTCAACAACATTAGGCAGGAGGTTGAATTACCGGTTTTACCTGACCCCTGTACAGAAGAGAAGATACCTCACTTGTTGCGGGCTGAGCCCTAAACACCTATGTGGAATGCACCAGAGAAAAACAAAATATCCATATGGATATACCTTTTGTAAAAAAAAAAAAAAAAAAATGCAATACATTACAATCCTAGAGATACATATACACACAAAATGAAACATTACAGAAATATACACTAAAAATAAAATGAGTGAAATATGGCAGAGACAAAAGGCAGAAAGAGCTTTATTTCAACAGTTGTCCAGCAATCTTTTATAAATAGAGTATAGCATATAAAGGTGGGCGAGCCAGGCTGAACCACAACTGATAAGAAAACACTCAACCAGAACAGTGTCTACTGAATGAGCAGAAAATAATGTTTCAGACCATCAGACTACTTTTAGTATTAGACGAAGATTATTGAACTGCACATTTATTGAGGAAAAAAGATGTCCAGCTCTACCTGGCCGTATATATGAAAAAAACAACTGCCCCTTTAGCTGCAAGATAACTAATTCATGAAATTCACAATAAGATTCAATTTTACTAGCCAAAATCTTAACATCGCTTGTAAAAAACATGTCTGGCAACATGAAGCAAGCTAGACAGCCTCACAATACAGCACATGATGCAGTACTCTACACATGCCAAACATACAAGTAAATAAAAGAAAAATCGGAAAGGGTTACAAAGCCATTGCCAAGGCTCTGGGACTCTAGTGAATCATTCCCAAATAGAGATTCCTTTTCAGGAGTGGCTGGCCTACAAAAACATCACCATGAGTACACTGCCGACTCCTCTACGAAATAAAACAAACAAACAAAACTAAAAACTATTAATCTAAACAAGTGCAGGCTTTTTTCCCCCTCAGTTAAGGTCAATGTATACAGCTGACTGTTCACAATAAAAAAATACCTTGTGTAAAAAATGGAAAAGCTGCAAAGGCACAAGGCACTGCTGACCAAAAACAACACAAATTCTCATCTCACATTTATGAACACACATCTGCGTTGATCAAAGGTGATACTTTTTGGATGACAAAAGGTCCTGTTAATGCCACATTCCACAATAAGGTCAAAAGCAATGGTTAAGGCTGCAGTCATACAAGCCTTTGGGAGATCTGTTTTTGGTGAATTAAAGCAGAAAGGAAAATACTGCTTTAAATAAAGGTTTGGTAATACAGGGGTTGGAATAATTATTGAACACTATTTTTCTAACAAAATTTCCAAATGTGCTATTGACTTGAAATTTGCACCAAATGTTGGTAGCAACCCAAGCATTCCATACATACAAAGAAACCAAAACACATAAGCTCAGTAATTAACCACTTCCCTTGTCCCCTGGGCCTTAACACACCGCGACATGCCTGTACGCCCTTAAGTGTTAAATATTTTGAAGCAAGCGCAGGCGCTGCACTTGCTTTAAAACAGTATCACTGGTAATGATTAGAGATGAGCGAATTTTTGAAAAATTCGATTCAGCCGATTCACAGAATTTTCCGGAATTTTTTTTTGGCTACAGAGAGCTTCAATAGGGGTGTAGAACACTTTGCCTTATTGTAACAGGTATAGGGAGTGTGTTGTGTTAGTGAAATAATACTGTAATTCAGTATGCCATGCAGATTACAGGCATCGCTATTAGAATCACTGCCGCAGAGCGTCTGGATGTGGCAGCAGGGTTGGGAGACCATATGGAATCACAATTGAAGAGATTTAAGAGATTATTTTATGTAATTTTTATTTAATTTTATTTGAATTTATTAAAAAATGTAAAATCCTTTTTTGAGGACCCATTTCTGGTGCGCATCGAGCTGGCGGTCCTCCGTGAGGCAAGATACCACCTGTTCCAGCCCCTGCCTCTCAGCAACCCTGCCCCCCATTGATTGATTAATCACAATTGAAATGATTAAAGATATTTTGTAAAATTTAAATTGAAGATTATATATAGATTAAAATTTTAAGTTTAATTAAATGTGCGGACAGCATGAGGAGGCCATATGGTGGCACAATGACACAGCCTGGAGGTGGCAGCAGCATCAGGAGAGCATAATCTGGCAGAATGACACAGCCTGGAATTGGCAGCAGCAAAAGGGGACCATATAGCGGCAGAATGACCCAGCCTGGAGGTGGCAACAGCCTGAAGAGGCCATAAGGCTTCACAATTGAAAATATTAAAGATATATTTTTTTTTATTTAAAATGAAGATTTCAAATAGATGAACCTAAAACATTTAATTTAATGTGCCAGCAGCATGAGGAAACCACATGGCAGCACAATGACACAGTCTGGAGGTGGCAGCAGCAGGAGGAAACCATAATGTGGCAGAATGATGCTGCCTGGAGGTGGCAACAGCCTGACAAGACCACAGGGCCTCACAATTGAAAAGATTAAATATATTTTTTAAATTTAAATTTAAAATAGATTAAGATAAAAAATGTCATTTAATGTGCCAGCAGCATGAGGAGGCCACATGGCCACGGTGTGTCTGGGTCCTCTGTCTCATTACCCTGCAGCTCCACAGCCTGCTCCTCCTGTCAGATGACTATAAAAACCACCCATTTTGCAAAACCTTTCCTGTGCTCCACTGTCCCCCTCCTCCTCCAGTTCAGCCCCCACAGGGCACATGTGGCAGCAAGATGTAGTCAAGATGACGTCTCTAGTGCCATGACCAGCTATCATTTCCAACACGTGTTTTAGTAAATGAAGCAATGGAATGACGTCATTCATCCCGTAATCCTGGTGACTAATAATGTGGCTTCCTCAAAGGGCCTGAGCAAACGGCAGGTGTAACGTATGAGCTGCCACTGGTTGACATTAAATTTACACAGGGGAGTCCCCCTATCCGCTTGTATCATCAAGAAATCGGTAATGGTTTTTCTCTGTTCGTATAGTCGGTCCAACATATGAAGGGTAGAATTCAAATGCGTTGAAATTTCGCAAATCAGCCTATGTTGGGGTATACCGTTTTGACGCTGCAGCTCAAGGAGGGTGTTCTTTGCGGTGTAAGAGTGGCTGAAGTGCATGCAAAGTTTCCTTCCCATTGCAGATGGGGGAATACTTTAGGAACCGCTTGACAACCAGATTGAACACGTGTGCCATGCAGGGGGAATATGCTTCCTTGAAGCGGCGCAGACAAGATGTTCTTCCTGTTGTCGGTCACCATGGTTCCCATTACCAGTTTTCGTGGAGTAAGCCATGATTCAATTTCTTGATGAATAACTTAGCAGTTCCTCCCCTGTGTGACTCTGTTCGCCAAGGCAAACCATGTGAAGAACAGCGTGACACCGCCGTGCCCTGCACACATGGTATGCTGGAGGGGCACTGAGACTTGTCCGTGCAGTGGAGGCTGAGGACACGGTGGAGGATGAGGAGGTGGAGTTGCACACTGTCGCAGGACCAATGGCCTGAGAGCGTGGAGGCGGAAGCGGCGTGACCTGTCCAAGTTGCTGTGCAGGAACCACATTCACCCAGTGGGCCGTAAAGGACATGTATTGTCCCTGACCTTAGTTACAGCTCCACACGTGAGCGCTGCGGTGTACTTTGGTAGAGTGGGGTGGTGGGTGTTAATATCAGTACCCGGTAACGAAGGTGGGTAAAAGAAGGAGAACTTGGCATCAGGCGGGTGGCAGGATCAGAATAGTAGCTGAGGCAGGAAGAAGAAAACGGTCTCTTTTGTCAAAGTGTTGGTGTGCACAAGTAAGTATTGAGTATATGCATTATGTAAAACTTAACTTTTAATATTCTTAGGATAAACTATATGGACCCAAAAATTTTTTTTTTTAAATCTAACAAAAGGAAAAGTGTGCAAAAAGCACCATGTTCCACCTACACCACCAAGTATTGATGTGATGCAAAGATCTCTAAAAGGTGGAAGGGAACAACGTATGGTACATTGTAACAGGTGGGGGTAAAATCTTCCCCTGGGAAATGGTAGTGTTTTTAGGTAGAAATAGGGAGAGGTTCCTGTGTGGGGCCGCCCTTTTTAGGACGAGTAACACTTGCCTGTCCATCTTCACCAGGTGGACCTCTTCTCCGCGCCCGGAATAATGATGTTGCCTTGACGACGACACACAGGGACGCAACGTCCCTGTGCATAGTCGTCAAGGCAACGTCATTATTCCGGGGCCGGGCATGAAGCGCGGAGAAGAGGCCCACCCGATGAAGATGGACAGCCCGGAACGACTATCCCTTCCCACCGGACGGTCCTGCAGCACAGATGACCCGGACCAGCTCACCCGAACGTCCCGCCGAGCGGAGGAGAGTACAAAACTAAAGGGGGGAGGGGGTGGCTGGATGATGACGAAGGCCCGGGCAGTGGTCTTCAACCTGCGGACCTCCAGATGTTTCAAAACTACAACTCCCAGCATGCCCGGACAGCCATCGGGAGTTGTAGTTTTGAAACATCTGGAGGTCCACAGGTTGAAGACCACTGAGGGCAGAGCGTTCACTCGAGTATAAGCCGAGGGGGGTGTTTTCAGCACGAAAAATCGTGCTGAAAAACCCGGCTTATACTCGAGTATATACGGTACACCACGTAGGTGTACCTACAGTTTACACTTATGAAAGCTGGACAATACGCTCAGCTTAAAACTGTATAAGGCTACAGAAACAAGGGTGTAGCTTTGGCTGGCCTTTCACAACTAGGCCAAAATTAATTTTTCAGGAAAAAAAAACTACACCACGTAGGTGTATGTACAGTTTAAACTTATAAGAGGAGGACCTTGTCTCCACTACAAACTATATAAAGCTAAAGAAACAAGGGTGTAGCTTTGGCTGGCCTTTCACAATAACTAGGCAAAAATTTGTTTTTCAGGAAGGAAAAAAAAAAAAACACCTACACCAGCTATAGGAAGCTGCAATACGCAACCTGTATTAGGCACTGTAATCAGGTGATTATGGCTTTTCGTGCTCACCCTAACTGACCCGTTAGCTTTACAGTTGTTGTACAACCAAGTGCAGCAGTACAGAATCGCTGTACAGTACAGTATTATTTGGCACTAATAGCAGATGACAATGGCTTTTACTGCTCTGCCTAACTTGCCCCTTTAAGCTTTAGAGTTGCTGTACACCCCACAGCAGCAGTGGAGTCGCTGTGTATTACACCCAAAAGTGTACTTTCTGTCAGTGATTTTAGGAAGTGATTTGGGTTTGTGGTGAATCGCTGCTGTAAAGCTGTTTTTCTGTGCAACGCACACAATGCTCTCTCTCTCCCTGGAATGAAACACCCTCTTGGAAATAAAACGCTGAAGTGACTGGCCGCAAGATGGCTGCCGATTATATAGGGCTGTGACATCACAGGGCTGGCTGCTGATAGGCTGCATGCCTACCCGCCTTGCCGCCTTCCCAGAGTTCCTTGCCCCATGTCCGCACATGTGGATCTGCCATTTTGGATGCCCTGGAGCCTGGACCGCACTAAATGGAGTTTAATGAAGCAATTTGTGCAATGGAATCACAGCAATATTCAGATTTCGTTGTGAAGCAAATTTTTCCGGAAATTCGTAACGAATTCGGATTAGTCAGATTCGATTCGCTCATCCCTAGTAATGATGTCTAACCCTTTAGACGCCGTGATCAATGCTAATCATGGTGTCTAAAGTAAAAGTTGCCAGTTTGCTCAGTGGAGCTTATTGTACCCCTTTCAACCTGACTGCGAGGTTATAATAAGCTAAAATGGTGGAGGGTCCTCATGCCTGCGGCCAACTCATGGGATTAGCTAGGCTGTATCAGTGGATGGCTGATTACACTGTGTAATGCTATGCCATAGGCAAAGCATAATACAGTGAATGCAATCTAAAGATTGTACATAAAAGTCCCCTATGGGGACTTAAAAGGGGTAAAATAAAATAAAGTCTATAAATTTATATAAAACCCCTTCCGTAATAAAAAAAAATAAAATCACCCTTATTTTCCCATTTTACAAACAAAAAAAATCTACATATTTGGTATCACGGCGTGCGTAAATGTCCAAACCAATAACGATATAAATATTTATGAAACGTAAAAAAAAAATACCAAAACTACAGATCAGGGTGCAAAAAATTAGCCCTTATACATCCGTGTATATGGAAAAATAAAAAAAAGTTATAGGGGTCAGAAAAGGACAATTTTATGTTTACCAATTTTCTTTAGAAAAGTTAGCCGCCCTTTTTTTTTTAGGACAAGTAACGCCTGTCCATCTTCACCGGGTGGGCCTCTTCTCCGCGCTCGGCCCCGGAATAATGATGTTGCCTTGACGACGACACACAGGGACGCAACAAGACACATCTCATGATGGGTAACAGCAAAGAGCTGTCACAAGACCTTTCCAACCCAATTGTTGCAAAACATAAATGGTGTTTGTTACACAGACGCCTTTCTAGGCTTCTGAATGTTCCAGTGAGGAGTGAAAAGAATAATCAGAAGGGTTGTCTAAGAGCCAAGGACAACTCTTAGAGAGCTTCAAAAAGACCTAGAATTACCAGGTACTGTTGTCTAAAAGTAATGCAATCCGCCGCCATGGCCTGTATACATATTTACCACATAAGACTCCATTCCTGAATAAAAAGGATTTAAAGGTTGTTTAAAGTTTGCTGCACAACATTTGGAAAAGTCAGTGAAATACTGGGAGAATATAATGCGGTCAGATGAGAGCAAAATGGAACTGTTTAGATGTCATATTACCATGTTTGGAGGAGAAATGGCACTGCACATCACCCTAAAAATACCATACTTATAGTGAAGTTTGGAGGTGCAAACATCATGGTGTGAGGCGGCTTTTCAGTAAATGCCACTGGAAAACGTCACATAATTGAAGGAAAGATAAATGGGCAAATATACAGAGACATCCTTGACAAAACATTTCGGCCATCTACCAGGATGATGAAGATGAAACATTCAGCCATGGAAACTCTCAAATGGTTTTGAATGAAAGAAAATAAGGCTGCTACAATGGCCCAGCCAATTGCTTGACTTAAAGAGTACCTGATCTTGTTAAATATTAAAATCCTCCCAGTTCACTGCCCCATCATGATAATCCCCCCCCCCCCCCCCCACCTGCCTTTATTTTTATTATTTGTTAGTTTTCTACCATGATATTGCTCTGTATTTTCTGCTCAGTCTTAGTCAGATTCACGGACTACACGGGCTACTACGGGCTATTGTACAAGGTATTACATAAATATCAGTAAGCATGGTTAATACTTATTCACTGCCATTTCACATCATCATACATATCTTAATTTCTGATCTTATTTATATGTATAGCTACCAAACATAGTATTGCTAGCTTTTGCAAAACTACAACTCCCAGCATGCCCACACAGCAAAACGATTTGTGTGGACATGCTGGGATTTATATTTTCACAAAAACCAAGTAAACAGTGTGTGGCAAAAACGTTTTATTTATAGGGGCAAGTTACATCACAATGTACAATACTATACAGAAGCCGCTTCTGGGTGTAGACAGGGAGCCAGCACATGCGCAGTGGAGTCCTGAAATCAGTGGGGAGGAGAGGGAGATGAGGAGGGAGAACATGAATATTCATAAGCCGGGCGGTGGTTACGTCACAGTGCCAGATGAAGTCAGTAACCCAGCCTATGCCAGTTGGCAGCTAATTTGCATAGCCTGAAAAAAGAAAAATAACGGTAGAACGGCGTGGCGTATCCGGGCACGCTAGGCATCAAACTGATCAGCGCCCCCCGTACTACCGGCCAGTACCGCTTGTTAGTGCAGGGGGGGGGAGAAAGCAGACAGTTTTTTTTTTTAAATGTATAAATTGAGGATTGAGTCTTACTTTTGCCAGCTTTTTAACTGGACGTCATGGTATGATGCTATCCTAGTTTGAACAGCTTTATTGTGCTCTGTAACTTTAAAGGGGTACTCCGCTAGGGCTGGGCGGTAAACCGGTTCATACCGAACACCAAAATTTTTGTGCTGCACGATAGGAATTTGAACCCATACCAAAATAACGGTTTGGCCCCTCCCCCTCGGAATGAATGAATCAGCCTAGTGCTGCGCTGTCCCCACATCGGGGAACTACTCACATGTCACCCGCGAGCGCTGCCCACCAATTATCAGCCCAGCGCTGTCCCCATCGGGGTAAATACTCACATGTCACCCGCAAGCGCTGCCATCCTTTTCCTCCTATTTGTTGCGTCCACCGGCGGTCTACAACCTGCGGACCTCCAGATGTTGCAAAACTACAACTCTCAGCATGTCCGGACAGCCAACGGCTGTCCGGGCATGCTGAGAGTTGTAGTTTTGCAACATCTGGAGGTCCGCAGGTTGAAGACCACTGCTCTATACTGTGCGGTATCCCTATGCCCGGGCTGCAAAAAAATACCGTTATACCAAAAGTTACAAAAATTCCGCAATACACACATTTGGTCATACCGCCCAGCCCCATACTCCGCTGCTTTTGAGAAAGATTTTCAGCTCACCTCCCGCTGGTTTTGCACGGATCCTCAGCCTGGCCTGGTACTTATCGTAGAAAAGAAAAATGTCCTGGATCCTGCAAGTCCGTAAAACATCCAAGTTTATTTGTAATCTAAAAACATTAAAATCTTGCAAACAAGCACTTAGTGCACAGCACCTAACCAGTGATACACTGAATCATGATCATGTTTCAGTGTATCACTGGTTAGGTGGTTTGCACTAAGTGCTTGTTTGCAAGATTTTAATGTTTTTGGATTACAAATAAACTTGGATGTTTTACGGAATTGCTGGATCCAGGACATTTATCTTTTCTATGATACGTACTCCGCTGCTTGACATCTTATCCCCTATCCAAAGGATGGGGGATCAGATGTCTAATCAGGGGGGGGGGTCCCGCCCCTTGTGACATTATGCCACGCCCACTCCACGTCTATGAGAGGGGGCGTGACGGTCGACATGCCCCCTCCCATAGACATGAATTGAGGAGCGTGGTGTTACTTCATAAGGGACATGGCGGTGACCTCATGATCACAGCCGCCTGCTCCAAGCGTTCTGAACATAAATATTCAGCATGCTGGGGCATGGGAGTACACCCTGTAACACTTTCCAAAATGTAAAATAAAACCAAATGATTACCATCTTTATATAGTGTTTTTTATTTTACAATATTAAAATATAAAAAAAAAGTGTAAATAATCTATTTATACTATTTTTTCTTTCTGTTCTTTTTTAAAATGTCCAGTTCATTGAATTTGGCCTGGCTTCCTCGGCTGTGCTGGCGAGACATCCATTCTTTTTCCAGCTGTTTTAACATGTCTGGTGTAAGGAGTCCATCCTGAACAAGTTTAGATGTGAGAGTTCCTTTCTGGGCATCAGAATTTGCAGATTTAATAGTCCTGTTTCTCCTAGGTCCGGGTCTTTGAGTGTCATCCAGAACACTTGCCGAGTCCTTCTGCATTTCATCAACGATTTGCAGTGCGGTCCTGATTTCTGAGGCTCTGATAAGTTTAGTGATGCTATGAACACCTGTCTGAATAATGGTGTCTAGTTCTCTCTGAATTGACCTGACAAGTCCTGCATCCGGAAACATATCCATGAAGCGGTAACTGATAAAAGAAATAGATTTAATACACAGCATTACCTACAACCAATAGGTATGTATAAAGCTGCACTGTACATCTCTACACCTTCCCTTATCAGAAACATAGGGTACTTCTCTCAAGTCGATGAACAACCTACTGCTGTGGATACACTTCTAATAACTGTGAGCAGGAACTAGGAAAAATGTAATGGCAGCAGCTCATCTCAGTCGAGCATGCATGCATATAGAGAGGTCTTTAGATATGGCAACACTGAAAGCAGTATGGATAAAGTTTTATCTTACCTTAACCATAGATAAAGATCAAGGATGTCATGCACAGCTTCTAGATGCATTAGATCCTTAATGGTTTTCGGAGGTGAAACAGGCCAGCTAACATGTTTGCAAACCCACTGGAAAGTAAGGGGCTCATTCCTGCTGAACTGACGGGCAAACTAAAGGAGACAGGCATTAGATCAGTAAATAATAAATAATGATAATATTGTACTAATAAAATATCATACAAAAGCAATATATCACGTTGCTATCAAAGTACGTTAGAAAACACAGATTAAGGGTACGTTCACACATGCATATTTTTACTACAGATCTGCTGCAATAGATTTTGCTGCCCTTTGACTTCAATAGGCAGCAGAATCTGCTAAAGCAAATCTGCAACAGATCTGCAGCCCAAAATACACACGTGTGAATGCGCCCATATTGGAGAAAAAAAGGGATACAAGAAATTCTTACTCACCTTTAGTAGTGAAGTGCACACAAATGGCAGATTACGATTTATGGGAGCAGTGCAAAATACATAACGTGCCCTTAAATTTAGAGGAATATGTTGGATCATGTCAGCGACAAATTTAAAGTCATCGATGTTGCACACAAAGTAAAGTCCATCCACTTGAGAGAGACTCACAAATATGTCCTAAAGTTGAAAAGAAGTAAATGAAATGCTAAAGTGTTAAGTTACTAATACCCAGACAAATAAGCAGAAATACATTGCTATGGCCCTTCCAAATATAAAGCATCCAGTGTAAAGATTATACTTCTATGTCTGCTAAATCACCTCCTGCAATGGGTTATCTCCCAGAAAATACTAACAAACATTACACTGAAATCCAACACGACTGATCCTCGTTTAACCTGACACCTGCCTCCCAATTGTTAGGTATACATACACATAGGATTGTCAATATAGCGCAACATTATTCTAATATATGGGTACTGGTAGATACTACAAGGTTGGACACTGGTTGGAGGGAAATTCACACTGAGTTTAAAAGTGACAGATTGCGTGGGGCTCTGTGGGGGCACATGTCGTGACAATTTTCTACCTGTTCTTGTCTCATCCCCTGCCTGGCATCCTGCACTGTGGTTCACATATCCAGCTTATTGCTTATTGTACAATTGTGCATTTAGAGATAGCCTGTCCAGCCCGTGCACACACAGTCAAGGCCGTAAATGTTGGCACCCCTGAAATCTTTCGAGAAAATGAAGTATTTCTCACAGAAAAGGATTGCAGTAACACACGTTTTGCTATACACCTGTTTATTCCCTTTGTGTGTATTGGAACTAAACCTAAAAAGGGAGGAAAAAAATCTAATCGGACTTAATGTCACACCAAACTCCGAAAATGATCTGGACAAAATTATTGGCACCCATAACTTAATATTTGGTTGCACACCCTTTGGAAAAAAATAACTGAAATCAGTCGCTTCCTATAACCATCAATAAGCTTCTTCTACCTCTCAGCCGGAATGTTGGACCACTCTTCCTTTGCAAACTGCTCCAGGTCTCTCTTATTGGAAGGGCGCCTTTTCCCAACAGCAATTTTAAAGATCTCTCCACAGGAGTTCAATGGGATTTTGATCTGGACTCATTGCTGCCACTTCAGAACTCTCCAGCGCTTTGTTGCCATCCATTCCTGGATGCTTTTTGAAGTATGTTTGGGGTCATTGTCCTGCTGGAAGACCCAAGATCTCTGATGTAAACCCAGCTTTCTGACACTGGGCTGTACAGTGCGACCCAAAATCCGTTGGTAATCCTCAGATTTCATGATGCCTTGTACACATTGAAGGCACCCAGTGCCAGAGGCAGCAAAACAAGCCCAAAACATCAATGAACCTTCACCATATTTCACTGTAGGTACTGTGTTCTTTTCTTTGTAGGCCTCATTCCATTTTCGGTAAACAGTAGAATGATGTGCTTTACCAAAAAGCTCTATCTTGGTCTCATCTGTCCACAAGATGTTTTCCCAGAAGGATTTTGGCTTACTCAAGTTCATTTTGGCAAAATGTAGTCTTGCTGTTTTAGGTCTCTGTGTCAGCAGTGGGGTCCTCCTGCCATAGCGTTTCATTTCACTTAAATATCGACGGATAGTTTGCACTGACATTGATGCTCCCTGAGCCTGGAGGACAGCTTGAATATCATTGGAACTTGTTTGGGGCTGCTTACCCACCATCCGGACTACCCAGCGTTGACACCTTTCATCAATTTTTCTCTTCTGTCCACGCTCAGGGAGATTAGCTACAGTGCCATGGGTTGCAAACTTCTTGATAATGTTGCAACTGTGGACAAAGGCAAATCTAGATCTCTGGAGATGGACTTATAACCTTGAGGTTGTTGATATTTTTCCACAATTTTGGTTCTCAAGTCCTCAGACAGTTCAGTTCTCCTCTTTCTGTTGTCCATGCTTAGTGTGGCACACACAGACACACAATGCAAAGACTAAGTGAACTTCTCTCCTTTTTATTTGCTTTCAGGTGTGATTTTTATATTGACCACACCTGTTACTTGCCCCAGGTGAGTTTAAAGGAGCATCACATGTTTGAAACAATCTTTTTTATCCACAATTTTAAAAGGGTGCCAATAATTTTGTCCAGACCATTTTTGGAGTTTGGTGTGACATTATGTCCGATTAGATTTTTTTCCTCCTTTTTTTTGTTTAGTTCCAATACACACAAAGGGAATAAACATGTGTATAGCAAAACATGAGTTACTGCAATCCTTTTCTGTGAGAAATAATTCATTTTCTAGAAACATTTCAGGGGTGCCAACATTTATGGCCATGACTGTATACATATATTTTTTGCATGTAGGGTTGGTTCTGTGTACATGTGCCCACTTGCCCAATCACGTTTAGTAGGCAATTGATTTGGTTTTTTGATTAACAATTTTTTTTTTTTAACCCTGCTTGTGTCTTTTTTTTTTTTGTTGCTTTGTACCAGATTAGTATACTTGCTAATAAAGATAATTTTTATCATATATAATTGTAGCCATTTTTTCAAGGGTGTGCATTGCATTAGGAAGTATCCACTTTGTCATTTTGTTTGTATCTAGTTTCTCTGGATTCACTACTCTACACCTGTATACATATAAAAATAAGAATTTGTTGATCTATATTAGTTGAACTCCCTTTCTTCTTTGCGTTTGTTCACGTTCACCTACACATGTGAGGCCTATGATATGCTAATGATGATTTAATGTAAATCACTAAGAATATATACTGTATATTTGTCATGCACACTGGGAGTGTGAAATAACCAAAAACATTGCAAGGAGTGAAATAAAGCAAGAGCATTTTTATTCAGGTTGTGCAACTTTTTTTTTTGTGGAGTCACTACAGTGGACCTAGCACCAGGCTCGATGAGCCATGCACCCTTTACATATACCAATATCCTGTGCTGTTGGTTGAGCTTTTGTTTCATTGAGTTTAACAGACAATACATGTTTACTAGTGGCCATGTTCGGACCACGTCAAGCCAAAAGCAAGCTCTGTTGCGCCTTTAAGTCCAGCATAAGGGCTCGTTCCCATGGGCGGATCCACAGCGTATTTTACCGTTGACGATGGACCCCTACAGTGTGTCTCAGATGTGCCTGCTCCGCCGCTACAAGCGGACACACTGCTGCAATGTGCAAGTCGCCGTGCACATGCGCGGTGTACTCGCACACATTGTGGCCACTCCCCCTGCTCCCTGAGCTAGGTCGAGAGCAGCCACGATGTGTGCTAGTATACTGCGGATGCATGCGCCAGCGGATTGCCGTTCTGTGCAGGCACATCTGAGACACACTGTAGGGGTCCATCATCAACGGGGATCCGCCCATGTGAACGAGAACGAGGCTACTTTCACACTATGAGCATTCCTCCGTTATTAAACATCAGTTTTCTGTGTAAAAACAGATGTATAATAACGGATGAAATAACGGGTGCTAATGGCTGAATAACGTCCATCAAAATAACAGGCATATTCATCCGTTAAGACCAGTTATAACATCCGCTATGTATGGCAGTTTTAACACCTCTGCCTACCTGACGGAGATTAGCAGTGGGGAATAGACCGCGGTGGGAAATGAATGAATGAGGCAGCATTGGGGGTACAGGTCAGGTACGGCGGCGGGGAATAGAGCGCTATAACAGCGCACAGGTCCCTCCATTCTCCACTGCTTCTCTCTGTCAGATACGGAGATGAGCAGCAGGGAATGGAATGGCATGTCCCTGCTGTGCGCTCAGACAGGCAATTCAGGGCTCCCGGCGAGGAATTTAAAAGTGAAAGTAAAATACATCGTACATCGCAGGGGAGTGGAGTATAGATGAGCGAAGTTACAGTGACTCGATTTGTCACGAACCTCGCGGCTCGGCAGTTGCTGACTTTAGCCTGCATAAATTAGTTCAGCTTTCAGGTGCTCCGTGGGCTGGAAAAGGTGGATACAGTCCTAGGAGACTCTCTCCTAGGATTGTATCCACCTTTTCCTGCCCACGGGAGCGCCTGAAAGCTGAACTAATTTATGCAGGAAAAGTCATCAACTGCCGAGCCGAGAAGTTTGTGACGAATCAAATCACTGTAACTTCGCTCATCTATAGAGTGGAGCATGCCGCCCGCTCGTTTAATAATTTCTAATCGCATCAGGTTTCAGAAGTGAGACCCGGTGCGATTAGTCTGTTCCATGATGGGGGTTGTAGTGCAAACACTAAAGTAGCCTCCCCAGGCACGGCAGACTGCCGCAGCTGGGGAATTACCATGATGAGAGTAGTAGTAGTAGTCCCTCAGCACTGCAGGAGTCTGCTGATGTCATCTCTTGTGAGCATGCTCAGAAGTAATAACGGATATTATAAACCAGGTGCAAACGGATGACATAAAGGCTCATCCGTTTGCCATAGACTTCAATGTAAATTTACCCGTTTCTTGTGACGGAAGAAAAATTTGTGCATGTGCCGTTTTTTCTTCCATCACAAATAACATCTGTTATTCATGACGGACTATAACGGGTGATAACGGATAATCAAAAATCCCAGAGACTTTAATGGAATTTTGTAATGCCTTTCAAGGCCTTTCTAACGGAAGTTTATAACTGGTCTTTTATAGTGGTCTTAAAAAGTATATGACCAGGAAACAGACTGAACAGTCACCAGCAAACTAAGCTCCATCTTTTAGGCCTGGTAAAATGTGAGCACACTTCTTAGAAATCCCAATGTACAGTGGGGCAAAAAAGTATTTAGTCAGGGACCAATTGTGCAAGTTCTCCCAATTAAAAAGATAAGAGGCCTGTAATTTTCATCATAGGTATACCTCAACTATGAGAGACATTATGAGAACAAAAATCCATAAAATCACATTGTCTGATTTTTTAAGAACTTATTAGCAAATTATGGTGGAAAATAAGTATTTGGTCAATAACAAACGTTCATCTCAATACATTGTTATATACAGTTTGTTGGCAATGACCGAGGTCAAACGTTTTCTCTAAGTCTTCACAAGGTTTTCACACATTGTTGCTGGTATTTTGGCCCATTCCTCCATGCAGATCTCCTCTAGAGCAGTGATGTTTTGGGGCTGTCACTGGGAAACACAGACTTAAAAGGGAACCAATCATCAGATTTTACCCTATATAACGCTTGGCAAAGCGTTATATAGGGTAAAATCTTTATTTTTGCCATTCCCGGGGGACGCTCCTGCCCCCAGGGATGGTGAAGATATGGTCAGACCCCCGCGATGAGTGTTAAAGGGCTGAAGATGTCCTTTAAGCAGGGGGACACGTCTGGCACTGCATGATTTGAGTCCCTGGCAACGTAGTGTGTTACTGATGGTAGCCTTTGTTACTTTTGTCCCAGCTCTCTGCAGGTCATTCAGTAGGTCCCCCCCCCCCCCCCCTGTGTGGTTCTGGGATTTTTGCTCACCGTTCTTGTGATTATTTTGACACCACGGGGTGAGATCTTGCGTGGCGCCCCAGATTGAGGGAGATTATCAGTGGTCTTATATGTTTTCCATTTTCTAATAATTGCTCTCTCAGTTGATTTCTTCACACCAAGCTGCTTGCCTATTGCAGATTCAGTCTTCCCAGCCTGGTGCAGGTCTACAATTTTGTTTCTGGTGTCCTTCGACAACTCTTTGGCCTTGGCCATAGTGGAGTTTGGAGTGTGACTGTTTGAGGTTGTGGACAGGTGTCTTTTATACTGATAAGTTCAAAGAGGTGCCATTAATACAGGTAATGAGTGGAGAACAGGAGAGGAGACTCTTAAGAAGAAGTTACAGGTCTGTGAGAGCCAGAAATCTTGCTCGTTTGTTAGGTGATCAAATACTTCTTTTCCACCACAATTTGCAAATAAATTCTTTAGAAATCAGACAATGTGATTTTATGGATTTTTTTTCCTCATTATGTCTCTCATAGTTGAGGTATATGATGAAAATTACAGGCCTCTCTCATCTTTTTAAATGGGAGACTAAATACTTTTTTGCCCCACTGTATACCAGTGTCAGATGGGGAAAAAGGAGATGTAAATGGGGTTATACCCTGATAATTTGGCGAACGTGTAAAATTTCTATAAAATTTTCACTGAAAATTAGTAGGGCAACAGAAGACCGATTGGTATGAAGGCTGGCTGCCCTTTTACAGCTCATCATTGTTCTTTCATATAAAACCATGATCCCAAAATATTTTAGTGAATGTAGTAGATACAGTACTCAACTGTACTTGCCAGTACAAAACATATTTAAATGGTAATCTGCTCTAATGTATGGTATCCTAGGTATATTTATATTAAATCACAATTTAGTATCATAAAGCAGCATACTTACTATAAGGTTAGCAAGAGTGGCATCAGGCAAATGGTAAGCAAACATTTCAATCTGTTCTGCTGTGGGATGCAACCCTGCAGCCTAATAAAAAAAGAGAAAAGAAGCAAAAGAAAGGCAGCTGTTTAACAATTTCTATGGGATTAAATGGTTATTTTCAATAGGAATGATTACACTAAACTAAAAAGCCAATACAGAAAGCTGGTGCAGCATAGAGAGGGCCCTTTGCTTTTGCTTGCCAAGAGCAAGCAGCTCCTGCACAGGTTAACCTGATCATGTACAGTGGTCCCTCAACTTACAATGGCCTCAACATACAATAGTTTCAACATACAATGGTCTATGCTGGACCATTGTAAGTTGAAACCAGACTCAACATACAATGTACGGACAGTCCAGATCTGTGAAACATGTCAATGGCTGGAAAAACTGACCGATCAGAATGGGCATTCACTGGTAAAACCCCTGTATTACTGAAGCGTATGCACTGACTGGTGTCTGGAAGCGCCCCCTACAGTACAGGGAGGTAGTACATGTTCTGTGCACTTTACCTATACCAGGGTTAGCTGCTCCTTTGGACACCAGATGAGGACGGCTCCATGTTACTTTTTGGGACACTGTGTACTGTACAGGACCCCGAAGAAGCTCCTGTCCTCTACATAGACCAGTGTTTTCCCAAGCAGGGTACCCCAGCTGTTGCAAAACTACAACTCCCAGCATGCCCGGACAGCCTTTGGCTGTCCGGGCATGCTGGGAGTTGTAGTTTTGCAACAGCTGGAGGCTCCCTGCTTGGGAAACACTGACATAGACAGTGATTTACAGCTCCCAGCAGATCTTTCTTACTTTTATATGTAAGGACTTGCTTTATCTATATTAGTTATCTACTTATTTTTCTTTAACTCTCACTTTTTCCTATTCTTGGATGACATTTTGGTGGCTTCAGAACCAATTACCAGGTATCCATACAGTTATGGTCTCAACGTACAATGGTTTCAACATACAATGGCCGTCCCGGAACCAATTAATATTGTAACTTGAGGGACCACTGTATTACATGTTTGGCTATTCACTTGAGAGAAAACACTGTATAAGAAATAAAATAACCTGGAGTTCTAAAAGTCTCGCTCTTCTATAACAGCCTTTATTGTACTTTACCTGTATATCATGGACCGGTTTGTTGAGAATTTCCTTCAGCAGAGGGAGATCATCTTGGAGCATGGTGGTTACTTCACCTTCCTTAAACATGGAGCTGAACCTGCCAGCTCTGCCTGCTATTTGGAGAGCCTGGGAAGTGGTGATCGTATCCATCTCTTTCTCCCCTTTCTCGTTGATTGATGGTTTTACCAATGAATTAAAAATGATTCTCCTTATGCTCCTAATAGCAGAAAATAAGAACTAAAATTGTAATTGCAATTCTCTGCCTGGCTTGCTGTGATTTAGGTTTCCTGCAATAGGCCAGGGAGTTAAAGGGGTACTCCCGTGGGAATCTTTTTTTTTTTTTTTTTTTTTAAATCAACTGGTGCCAGAAACTTAAACAGATTTGTAAATCACTTCTATTAAAAAATCTTAATCCTTCCAGTACTTTTTAGGGGCTGTATACTAAAGAGAAATCCAAAAAAGAAATGCTTTTCCTCTGATGCAGCACATTGCTCTCTGCTGACCTCTGCTGTCCATTTTAGGAACTGTCCAGAGCAGGAGAAAATCCCCATAGCAAACATATGCTGCTCTGGACAGTTCCTAAAATGGACAGCAGAGGTAAGCAGAGAGCACCGTAGTCATGACATCAGAGGAAATGCATTTATTTTTGGATTTCTCTTTAGTATACAGCCCCTAAAAAGTACTGGAAGGATTAAGATTTTTTAATAGAAGTGATTTACAAATCTGTTAAACTTTCTGGCACCAGTGGATTTAAAAAGTTTTCCACGGGAGTACCCCTTTAAGTGCTAAGCCAAGCGCTTCTCTTGGCTGTGTCTAACAATCGTGGAGGTCTGAACAACATTTGACATGTAGCTGGAAGTTTTTTTAAAGTGACAGTGCACATTTAAACAAGTATTAAAAAAAAACTAGCTTCTCAATTGTCAGATATTCTGGATTATTAGACTTTGATTTAAAAAAATAAAATAAAACTCACAATTTTCATCAATACTTTGTGCTCAGTCTAATGGTTTTGTGGAATTATAGTTCACGCATTTGGGGCAACAAATAATTGCAACAATTTTTGGATTACTGGCTCCTAAATTAAAGAAATTTAGCTGTGTCTATAAGGATGTTTTTTGTTAATCAATTACCTTTTGTCATGGGCATTATTAGATATATTAGGTATATTTCACTGTGTTTCCTAAATACACCTACTGTTATTAAAGGGGTACTCCGGCGCTAAGACATCTTATCCCCTATCCAAGGGATAGGGGATAAGATGCCTGATGGCGGGGGTCCCTCCGCTGGGGACCCCCGTGATCTTCCACACCGCACCCCGTTAGAATCAGCCCCCGGAGGGGGCTGATTCTAACGGGGTGCGGCGTGGAAGATCACGGGGGTCCCCAGCGGCGGGACCCCCGCCATCAGGCATCTTATCCCCTATCCTTTGGACCCCTTTAAGTTCCTTCAGTAGCCTCAATTGATATCCTATATAAGACTTGTCAGCAGTAGAATTGATGTATATAGCACCTGTGAATCACCAATGAACCTTTACCCTACAGTACTGAGGTCACTCTTTAGCTTACAGTGACTTGTGTGATAAGATTTCTGACTACCTGGACAAACACTCCATTGTGGAAATATACTCCATTGTAGAAGTACCTACATTTTATCAAGTGACCCATGCTCTTCTTAATAAAGAGACTAAAAGCACTTGGAATTCAAAAAAAAATATGCAGCTCACACAAACCTTCCCCTATCACAAATAAGGTCTTTGTGGGATTTTTATGTAATATTATATAAAAGTAATTATGAAGCTCTAGCTTTAGTGAAATAAATATCAATTCATATTTATATTATCTGTACGTTGTTGTTATTTTACTACATGACTGTGTATATAAAAATGCTGCAAAAAATTTTCAACTCACAGGTTCAGTCCCATTCCAATGGCATCTGTGGCCACCAGGATTTTGCATGGATCATCTGGGTCATTAAATTTGTTGGCCTGTGCTATTTTTGTCCCTAAAAAGAAAAAAATGTAAGTTACCAGAAAAGTTTATAAAGACTTAGAACAAGACAAGGTGCCAATGTCAGCTGCACTGCAAAGACAGACATCTATAATATACTGAAAGGCAGTTAGAACAGTGGCTGCAGTGCACTCTCTATTCAGCCCAAGAACAGGGGTTATGTAAAAAGTCAAAAATGAAATCCACAAAAGGCATGGACCTAAACTGTTTCCATACTGGTCTGGAGACCTTAAGTTTTCACACAACCATTTGCCTTTCCTAGGATAGTTAATCCCCAGGTATGCTTTATCTGGATCATCAATGTAGTAGTCCCAGGACACTAGGAAAAAAAAGCTTTCATTTACTCTTATGTTGTGTGAAAAGTACAGATACGCCATCTTTATTGTGTTGGATTCAGCTAGTCCATACATATGCCCCCCCCCCCCCCCTGTATAAACTGCTCAAAAATGTAAGAACATTTGGACCCCTTGGCTGCCACTAAATGAAACAACTAAATAACCAGTGTTATTTCTTACTCATGCATCCTTTATGTCTGGCACTCCACATGCATGCCATGCCCAATAGCTGTAGGATATCGCAGCGTCACAGTGCTGTAAACACATTTTCTCCTCTCAGAAGGGATACTTTCCAAACTACCGCAGGGTAAAAGCGGAGTGTTAGGGAGCGGAAAATGAAACGCTTTTTCGGCTCTCTGGATAACACCTTTTAGGGGTTGGTTGGGAGGGGGGGGGGGGGGGCGGCAAAGTACTTGGATTAGTGTTTGGTGCATACGGTTTTCCCTTTTTACTTGGTTGTGTGCTTCTCTAACATTTCTCTGTTGATGCCGCACTTGACACTCCTCTGAACGCCACCCAGCTTTACTGTATAGAGGTTTACATTTTATGACACTTTTCCTGTATGTATTTGTCCATCACTTTGTATTCAATTGAATGCGGTTATGCAGATTGTTGATGCAGACAAGGATGCACACAAGGTTGGTCGTATTAAAAGGAGAACTCCAGCCAAATTAAATTACCTTTATATAGCTGCAAATGTTAAACTTGTATAACTTTGTTATGTACAAGTGTAATATTTGCTTAGCACATACCTGGTTTCTCTCTCAGCTTTTCCTCCAGGCAGGAAGATCAGTAGTTCATAAAAGGGGTACTCTGCTGCTTAGAGTTAGGAACAAACTTTTCCGAACGCTGGAGCCGGGAGCTCGTGACGTCATAATCCCGCCCCCTCTATGCAAGTCTATGGGAGAGGGCGTGAAGGCTGCCACGCCCCTCCCATAGACTTGCATTGAGGGGGCGGGGAATGACATATGAGGGGGCGAGGCTATGACGTCACGAGCTCCCAGCGCCGACTCCAGCGTTCGGAACAGTTTGTTCCAAACGCTGAGCAGCGGAGTACCCCTTTAAGACACATGAAGGCTGTCATCTACATGTAGACCACATGTCACTTTGCCATATCACACACCATCCTCCTCAGCTTTCAGGGAGCTCAGAGAGCTTCAGTGTGTGATCAGCTGCGACTGACTAAGGTGCACACATCTCCCTCTTCTATAATCACCGCTTCTATAACCATGTGACCTCCTCAGCACTTAAGGCAGTCCCTCCATGCAGCTCACACAGGAAACAAGCACAGGGGCTGATGGTTTGTGTAGTTTTTACCATCTCTCAGCTGGACTTTCAAAGGCTGTTTATAAGGGCTATTGGAGTCTGAAATAATTCAGCTGGGAGCATACATCACTTATTTAAGTTTTTATTTTTACCACTTTTGGTTGGATATCTCCTTAAAAGTTTATTGTTGCAAAATATATATAAGAACATAAAAAAAATTATCTTTGCCTCATATGGTCTGCTATAAAAGAGCTGCATTAGGGAATTGAGCAAGCAGTTCATTAGCTATTCAAGATACATCTTATAGATGGTTGTAAAGTGCTACTGTCTCTCAATGTTAAAAGAAAGGTATATTAATAGCAATCTGAGCATAGAATAACTCACCTGGAGGAAGGCTGCCATAAATGACCGCACATTCTAAACCCCGCGTCTCAATCTGCCGGCTAACAGAGAAGATATCATTCTTATTGAAACAAACTATACAGTCGCCAGGCCTTAGATTGTCCAGTGACTGAAGTGCATGATCCACAATCTTAAGAGAAGTCAGTCTTTCATAATTCCGCACCTCAAGGAAAAAATAAATAAATAAAACACAGTTTTTTTATCTATGTATGTAGTCTGTTAACTCCTTAACGACCACGGACGTAAATTTACGTCCTGGTGCGGAGGTACTTCACGCACCAGGACGTACATTTACGTCCATGCACTGCAGGCAATCGTGCTGGGGTCTTCTGCTCTGGTCTGAGATCGAGCAGACCAGAGCAGAAGATTGCCGATAATACTGATCAGTGCTATGCCCTATGTATAGCACTGAACAATATTAGCAATCAAGTGATTGCTATGGATAGTCCCCTATGGGGAATTAAAAAGTGTCAAAAGTAAAATAAATAAATAAAAAAGGGGGAGAAATCCCCTCCCCAATAAAAATGGAAATTGTCCCTTTTTTCCCATTTTACCCCCAAAAAGCATTAAAAAAAAAATTATATTAATAAACATATTTGTTATCGCCGTGTGCGTAAATGTCCAAACTATCAAAATATAATGTTAATGATCCTGAACGGAGAACTGCGTAAATTTAAAAATATTTTATTTTAAAGTCCAAAATTGCTGCTTTTTTGTCACATTTTATTCCCAAAAGAATTAATTGAAAGTGATTAAAAAAAGTTTCCTATATGCAAACGTGGTATCGATAAAACGTACAGATCATGGCGCAAAAAAAAATGAGCCCTGTATACGGAAAAATTAAAAAGTTATAGGTGGTCAAAATAGGGCGATTTTAAACATAATGATTTTGTACAAAAAGTTTGAGTTTTTTTTTTTTTAAGCTGTTCAATAATAGAAAACCGTATATACCGTATATACTCAAGTATAAGCCGACCCGAATATAAGCCGAGGCCCCTAATTTCACCCCAAAATCCCAGTAAAAGTTATTGACTCGAGTATAAGCCTAGGGTGGGAAATACATCATCCAGACCCCCGTCATCATCCAGACCCCCGTCATTAACACCCTCATCATCATCACCGCCTGTCATCATCCCCCCCTTCATCATCACCGCCTGTCATCATCCCCCCCTTCATCATCACCGCCTGTCATCATCCCCCCTTCATCATCACCGCCTGTCATCACCCCCCCTTCATCATCCCCTTATCATCCCACACCCGCCCTTAATCATGCCCTTAATCATCCCCTTGTCATCATCCCCACCCCCCTTCATAACCCCCTTGTCATCATCCCCTTGTCATAATCCCACACTCCCCCTTCATCATCCCCTTGTCATCATCCCCACCCCCTTCATCATCCCCTTATCATCCCACACCCCCCCTTCATCATTCCCTTGTCATCATCCCACACCCCCCCTTCATCATTCCCTTGTCATCATCCCACACCCCCTTCATCATCCCCTTGTCATCATACCACACTCCCCCCTTCATCATCCCCTTGTCATCATACCACACTCCCCCCTTTATCATCCCCTTGTCATCATCCCACACCCCCCCTTCATCATTCCCTTATCATCCCACACCCCCCCTTCATCATTCCCTTGTCATCATACCACACCCCCCCTTCATCATCCCCCTTGTCGTCATCAGCCCCCCCCCCCCCCCACCTTCATCATCACCACTTGTCAATGTCTGATACAGTGGTCTTCAACCTGCGGACCTCCAGAGGTTTCAAAACTACAACTCCCAGCAAGCCCGGGCTTGCTGGGAGATGTAGTTTTGAAACCTCTGGAGGTCCGCAGGCTGAAGACCACTGCGGCCTTCGACATCATCCAGCCCCCCCCCCCCTCTCACCCCCTTTAGTTTTGTACTCACCTCCGCTCGGAGGGACGGTGCTCCGCTGTTCCGGTGCTGCAGGACTGTCCAGTGGGGAGGTCGTCCGGTAGGATAGTGGTTCCGGGCTGCCATCTTCACCGGGGGGCCTCTTCTCCGCGCTTCGGGCCCCAAATAGAGGCGTTGCCTTGACGGCGACGCAGACGGGCGTTGGTAATGAACGTCCCCCTGCGTTGTCGTCAAGGCAACGTGACTTTTCCGGGCCCAAACCGCGGAGAAGAGGCCCCCCGGTGAAGATGGCAGCCCGGAACCACTATCCCACCGGACGACCTCCCACCGGACAGTCCTGCAGCACCGGACCAGTGCACCCTAACGTCCCGCCGAGCAGAGGCGAGTACAGAACTAAAGGGGGTGAGAGGGGGGGCTGGATGATGTCGAGGTTTCAAAACTACAACTCCCAGCAAGCCCGAACAGCCGATGGCTGCCCGGGCTTGCTGGGAGTTGTAGTTTTGAAACATCAGGAGGTCCGCAGGTTGAAGACCACTGAGGGCGGAGAGTTCACTCTAGTATAAGCCGAGGGGGGTGTTTTCAGCATGAAAAATCGTGCTGAAAAACTCTGCTTATACTCGAGTATATACGGTATGTAGCCAAGGGTATAATTTTAATCGTATTGACCCACAGAATAAAGAAAACGTCATTTTTACCGTAGAGTGTACAATGTGAAAAGGAAACCCTCCAAAATTTGCTAAATTTTGGTTTTTCATGTAAATTTCCTCCATAAAAATTCTTTTTTTTGGGTTCGACGTACATTTTATGGTAAAATGAGTGATGTCATTACAAACTACAATTGGTCACACAGAAAAAAAGCCCTCATATGGGTCTGTAGATGGAAATATAAAAGTTATGGATTTTAGAAGGCGAGGAGGAAAATACAAAAACGCAAAAATAAAATTGGCCTGGTCCTTAAACGGGCTTGGTTCTTAAGGGGTTAAAGAGGATTTCTTTTCAATATATATATATTTATTATTTTATTTTTTTTGTTTTTTTTTTAATCAAAATTTTTATTCAACACATTTTTTATAATAAAAACATACAATACAAAACAAACCGGCATTCCCCAAAACCCTCCCCCCCCCATCCACCCCAAAATAGACAAAGACCCCCCCCAACCCAGTGTCCTCTCCTCAGTAGCCATATATAGGAGGCAAATGGTGGTCCGTAGAAGGGATAAAATGCATCACACAGTAAAAGTAAAACACATGGCGTACAACAGTTTCAGAAAATGATCATATATTGAAAAGAAACTGCTCCGACACCACAAGCTGTGTGCACTTGTCATCAGTTTCTCTATTCATTTTCACGAGACTGACATTGTGCACCTCAAAGTAATGGATTTGCCCATAAAGTCAATATAAGGGCTCATGCACATTTTTAAAGATAAGTGGCACATGTTCACTCATGACAGCCATGGAAATCTACTGACCCATGCTGAACTACATGCCTCAGATTTTACACACACTTTTTTTTCCCCCCCCCGAGAATGAAAACGGTGGCATACAGCAGTGTATGCAAAGATACAAATGTATCTTCTCAGGAGAATTATATGGCAGAAATACTGTAGTGGTTCATATTCACTGACCAGACATCATTTTCCTCCACTTCCAAAAATAAATTTTATTATTGCTCCAACAATCTTTATCAGAGAAAAATATAACAGCACACACGCACAATTTCAAATGTGTTGCATGCAGCATGGTTTGAGGTAGCTCTGAATTTTAAACAAGGACTACACTGGAAAACCCTTCTGGTAATGCCATTTTATGGGGCAAACAAGAAAAGGAGATTTTTTACACTTACCGTAAAATCTTTTTCTCAGAGGCTCCATTGGGGGACACAGGAACCGTGGGGTATATCTTGCTGCCACTAGGAGGCTGACACTAGGCATACAAAAAAGAAGTCGGCCCCTCCCAGCAGGGTATACCCCACCTACTGCCTTAGAGACACTCAGTTTTAGTCCCAAAGCAATAGGAGGAACCGAAAAAAATACAGAGTCCGGAGGGAGCCCAGTCAAAACAACGAACCAACAGACTGACAGGCGACCAACTCTCAGACCACAACTAACAATACAGGGTGGGAGCTGTGTCCCCCAATGGAGCCTCTAAGAAAAAGATTTTACGGTAAGTGTAAAAAATCTCCTTTTCTCATTCAGCTCCATTGGGGGAAACAGGAACCGTGGGACATACCAAAGCAGTCCCCGGGGTGGGAACCATGTAACCCAGAATCAAGCGGACGGCAGAGCCACAGCTGCCTGCAAAACCTTACGCCCCAAAGAGGCGTCGGCGGATGCAGAAGTGTGCACTTGGTAAAACTTGGTGAACGTGTGCACCGAAGACAAAGTAGCCGCCTTACACACCTGTAGGGCCGAAGCCCTGTTAAAGACCGCCCAAGAGGCCCCCACAGAACGAGTGGAGTGAGCCGTAACCCGAAAAGGAGGATCCTTCCCCTTGGAACGATATGCTTCAGAAATGGCGGACCGGATCCACCTGGAGATGGTGGCCTTTGAAGCCGGCAAACCTTTGCGTCGGCCCTCCGGAAGGACAAACAGCGACTCCGACCGTCAGAAAGAAGAGGTGGCCTTGAGGTAAACTCGTAAGGCTCGGACCACATCCAGATTGTGGAGAGAACGCTCCTTAGGATGAGACTGAGCAGGGCAGAAGGAAGGAAGAACGATATCCTCGTTCAGATGAAAGGACGAAACCACCTTCGGTTGAAAAGTAGGAACCGGCCGAAGTACTGCCTTGTCTTGATGAAGAATCAGGAAGGGAGGTTGACAAGAAAGAGCTGCCAATTCCGATACCCGATGGATCGAGGTCACCGCTACCAAAAAGGCGACCTTCCAAGAAAGGAAACGAAGAGAAATATCGCGGATAGGCTCAAACGGAACGGATTGCAAGGAACTCAGGACCAAATTCAAGTCCCAAGGGGGAATAGGAGACCTGTAGGGAGGAATCTCGTGAGCTACTCTTTGGAGGAAGGTGTGAACTGATGAGTCAGAAGCTAGAGGCCGCTGAAAAAGAATAGACAGCGCCGACACTTGACCTTTGAGAGAACTAAGAGCTAGTCGTGTCTCAAGACCCGACTGAAGAAACGCCAGAAGGTTCGGCAGGGAAAAACGAACCGGGGAAAGAGAGCGGGCCTCACACCACCGAAAATAAGCCCGCCAAGTCCTATGGTAGATCCTCGCCGAGGATGGCTTACGCGCCCTGAGCATAGTGCGAATAACCCCAGGTGAGAAACCGCGAGCCTTCAATACCGCGGTTTCAACCGCCACGCCGTCAAACGCAGCGGCTGTGAATTGGGGTGGCAAAGAGGACCCTGAGAAAGAAGATGGAGGCGATCTGGCAGCCGAAAGGGAACGTCCGCCACGAGCCGAACCACGTCGGCGTACCAAGATCGGCGGGGCCAATCCGGAGGCACTAGGATGGCCGATACGCCTTCCGCCTTGAGTTTCCTGAGCACTCGGGGAAGGAGGGGAATTGGCGGAAACAGGTACGGGAGAGTGAACCGAGACCAGGGAATGACGAGGGCGTCCGCGGCCAGCGCCAGAGGATCTCTGGACTTGGAACCTGCCGGTTTAAGCGGGACGCAAAAGGGGTCCACGTCCGGAACCCCCCAACGACTGCAAATGGACTCGAACACCTCCGGGTGAAGGGACCACTCCCCTGGATCGGGAGAGGAGCGACTTAGAAAGTCCGCTTCCCAATTTTCCACCTCCGGAATGTGGATCGCTGATATGGAGGGAACCATGCGTTCCGCCCAGGTGAAGATCTTGGACACCTTGGTCATGGCGGCACTGCTGCGAGTGCCCCCTTGGCGGTTGATATACGAAGAAGAGACTCCCAGTGCCGGAGACAAAAGGAATATCACCCGGATCTCCAGGACATTGATAGGAAGCCTGGCTTCCCGAGGTGACCACCGGCCCTGGACCGTCCGGTCCAGGAGAACACCCCCCAGCCGAGGAGGCTCGCATCCGTCGTAAGAACCAGCCAGTGCAACGGTAGAAACGAGCGGCCGCTCTGAAGGAGGGGAGTGTGGAGCCACCAAAGAGACTGGCGAGCAGAGGTGGGCAGACGGATCCAGTGGTCCAAGGACAGAGGGGGGATCCGTCCCAAAGGGACAGAATGGCCCACTGAAGCGGACGGCAACGGAACTGTGCAAACGGAACCACCGTCATGGCCGCCACCATTCTGCCCAACACTGCCATACAGGCACGAATGGACACTGGATGCGGGCGTCTCAAGTGATGAACGCCGGACAGCAGAGCACTCCGCTTGTCCGGAGGGAGGAAGACTCCGGCGCTCCCGATATCGAACCGTAGGCCCAGAAAGACCAGAGACCGGGATTTCGCCTCGTTGATCAGCCACCCGAAGACAGGGCCTTGATAAGCAGGTCGTCCAGGTAAGGAAGGACAGACACCCCCCGGGACCTGAGAATGGCCATGACAGCCGCCAGGACCTTGGCAAAAACCTGGTGTCTGTGGCCAGGCCGAAGGGCAGAGCCACAAATTTAAAGTGACCCTGCGGAACGGCAAAGCGGAGGAAACATTGATGAGGAGGAAAAATCGGGATGTGTAGATACGCATCCCGAATGTCCACTGAAGACAGGAATTCGCCCTGATCCATGGATGCCACGATCGACCGTAGCGACTCCATACGGAAGTGGCGAAGATGTTGGTTGAGGAGTTTCAGGTCCAAAATCGGACGGACTGAACCCTCCCTTTTGGGCACAACGAAGAGGTTTGAATAGAAACCCCTGAAACGGTCCTGAGATGGAACGGGCACAATGACACCCTGTTGCAGCAGATGGCGAATGGCAGAATGAAAACCTGCGGCCAGAGTAGGTGAACGAGGAGGCCGGGACTGAAAAAAAACGATCCCGGGGAAAAGAAGCAAACTCGATTCGGTAACCGTCGGAGATGACGTCCCGAACCCAAGAGTCCCGGACTTGTGCCAACCAGACGTTCCCAAAGAGAAGTAAGCGACTGCCCACCCGAGATGGAGTCCCAGGTGGGGGCGCCCTTTCAGGTGGAGGAAGGTTTGCGGGTTCCCGATTTAGCGGAAAAACGGTTGGAACGATTATCCTGATTCCCGGAGGAGCGAAGTTTGAAGGACGGGCCCTGCCTACCCTGCGAGGGGCTCGATTTTTTCCTGGCGCCCCTGACCCAGGGAGTTTGAAGGACGGGCCCTGCCTACCCTGCGAGGGGCTCGATTTTTTCCTGGCGCCCCTGACCCAGGGAGCGAAAGGACCGAAAGGAGGTTGACTTACGAAAACCCCCACGTGCCGCAGTGCGGCGAGCCTTGTTCTGGGGAAGCAAAGAACTTTTACCACCCGTAGACTCAGAAATGAAGTCGTCTAGCCATTTCCCAAAAAGGCGACCGCCGGTAAAGGCCATTGCAGTCAGAGATTTCTTGGAAGCCGAATCAGCGTTCCAAGCCTTGAGCCACAGGGAGCGACGAATGGCGACTAGGTTGCCAGACGCGACAGCCGCACAGCGAGCAAACTCCAACAAAACCTGGCATAAATATTCGCCTGCGTCTGACACCTGACGAGCAATTTCAGCCAGATCATCCGGGGAAACTTAATAATAATGTGCTTATTAAAATTACAGTACAGAAGTCACTTATAAGGACTAGAGAAGAGCGAACTTACAGTAAATTCGATTTGTCACAAACTTCTCGGCTCGGCAGTTGATGACTTATCCTGCATAAATTAGTTCAGCCTTCAGGTGCTCCGGTGGGCTGGAAAAGGTGGATACATTCCTAGGAAAGAGTCTCCTAGGACTGTATCCACCTTTTCCAGCCCACGGGAGCACCTGAAAGCTGAACTAATTTAAGCAGAAAAAGTCATCTACTGCCGAGCCGAGAAGTTCGTGACGAATCGAATTTACTGTAAGTTCGCTCATCTCTAATAAGGACCAAAGTCCCAACTTATATTGTCATTAAATGACTTGGTCTGATTTCTCCTCACTGGGATCTTCTATATTTCATTCCCCCACTGGGGATATTCTCTAGTTCAGACCAGTCAATATTTTTATTATTGTTGGTGACTCTGACTGCTCATTAAAATAATTAGCTATGAACACCCTACACACCCCCCGACGTTTTGCTGGACATAACCAGCTTCCTCAAGGGTAAGGTGTAATATGCCTCTTACACCTTAACCTTGAGGAAGCTGGTTATGTCCAGCGAAACGTCGGGGGGGGTGTAGGGTGTTCATAGCTAATTATTTTAATGAGCAGTCAGAGTCACCAACAATAATAAAAATATTGACTGGTCTGAACTAGTGAATATCCCCAGTGGGGGAATGAAATATAGAAGATCCCAGTGAGGAGAAATCAGACCAAGTCATTTAATGACAATATAAGTTGGGACTTTGGTCCTTATAAGTGACTTCTGTACTGTAATTTTAATAAGCACATTATTATTAAGTTTCAGCACATTATTTAGTTATAAAAACTTTTTTTAAATGAAGACTAATAAAGATTAATAATTTTAGTTGTAGATCCCTATTAAAAGGGGATTTTTGTCCCAGGAGGGCTGATTCAGCCCAAGTGGGAATTTGTGGTTATAATTTGAATACCCTGGGAAATCCTTTGGGAATTTTGTGATTAGATCATCCGGGGAGGCCCCGGACAACAGTCCCTGACGACGCTGAGAAGCCCACACCGCTAAGGCCTTCGCGACCCAGGTTGAAGAGAAGGCTGGGAGCAGGGAGGATCCCACTGCCTCAAACGCGTACTTGGCCAAATTCTCGACCCGCTTGTCTGCGGGATCCTTAAAGGAAGCGGCATCCGCCAACGGTAGAGTGGTGGATTTGGATAAACGAGAGACTGGGGGGTCCACAGATGGTGGAACGGTCCATTTAGAGATAAGGTCCTGAGGGAATGGACACAAAGTCTTCAACCATTTAGTGCCTTGGAAACGCTTCTCCGGAAGCTTCCAGGCGGTTTCCACAAGTACATCAAACTCCTTAGGAGGATGGAAAAACTTAGGAGAGCGAGGAGTACGGGCAAAGGAAACTTCAGGAGCAGAGTGCGAAGGTCCAGGGTCCTGTAGACGGAAGGTGTCCCTGACTGCAGACACCAAGCTGTCCACCAAGACAGCTCTTCAGAATCCGAATGTGGGTCTGAGTCCGCCAATTCACCCGGGGAACGGTTAGTGGAGGCTCCTGATCTAGGTGACCGGGATCTAGAAGGGAAGTTCGGGGAACGGCCCCGGGAACGCTGCCTAGGAGCAGGAGACCTGGAGCGCGAGCGGTGCCTGTTATCAGGAGATGAGTCAGGATAAACAACCCATGGAGCGTGGGAGCGTCGACGGTCCGAAGACGCCGAACTCGCTTCCCGAGAGGGACGCAAGGAAGACTGCCTTAAGGCCTAAGCTACCTCCTTAGAAACCTGCGTCAAGTCTGAGATAGTTTGGGAGAGGGAAGACACCCAAACCGGGGCCGGACCAGGGACCACAGACACCGAAGGACCATCTTGGGCAGGGGGAGCAGGGCGTGAGGAAGAGCAGGCAGAACAAGTGGGTACAGCCGTACCCCCCGAAAACTTAACCTTACACCCTGTACAAGCATAGTAAGTGACCAGGGCAGGGGCCGCCTGTCTGAGGGGAGGTTCAATGCTGGGGGTAGACATTGCCAAGCACAGCCAACTAGTGACAGAAGAACTGGAACTAGCTCACCCAGGTTCCTGACTGACGTCCCTACACCTTCGGAATACAGGACAGCCGGCTGGAGAAGCAGAGATGGAAGACCCACAGGAGCAGAGTGCAGTAGCGTCTGTGAAGAAGCAGAGCTGGACCAGGAGCGAGTCACGTGATACCGAAGGGGAGGAGTTACCGCGCGCGCACTAGCACGGGAGAGGCTGAGACAGCATGGAGTGCCTGCGCTGCCACCTGATAGGCTGAACCAGCCCTCCCAGTGCCGGCGCTGCAATGATTGGGCGCTCAGAGAGCGCCAGAAGGGGGCAGAGCTACACTCCGCCGGGACCAGGCCAAAGCCGCGGCCTAAAGTAGCGGCCTGGCTCCCGGCCGAAAACCACCCTGAAGACTGTGAAGCCGGCAGCAGTCTCCCTCTGCGGGGACGGCTGCCGGAGTGAGTAGCAGCCGAGACCGCCCGCGGGGCAGAGCTACACTCGGCCGGGACCAGGCCAAGCTGCGGCTAAAGTAGCAGCCTGGCTCCCGGCCGAACCATGCCGCCCCGACAGTGAAGCCCGCAGCCGTCTCCCTCCGTGGGGACGGCTGCCGGAAAAACATAGCTGAGACCGACCGCGGGGCGGAACTACACTCGGCCGGGACCAGGCTAAATTAGCAACCTGGCTCCTGGCCGAACACGCCGTCCCGACACTGAGAAGCCGGCAGCCGTCTGCACTGCGGGGACGGCTGCCTGGGAATATAGCCAGACCGGATGGCCGCAAATGCCGTCAGGAGGGTCCGGCAGCTGCCTCACCATGTGTGGGGGCTGTAGCCCACAGTATGATGGTCGCAGCCAGTGCCACAAAAGTTACAGGTCCCCCAATGTCCCTACCCTACAACAATAAAGGGGCCCCCCAACTGGAATAAAGTCATTCCCCTGTAACCCTTGAGGAGCCTTAGTAGATGGAGAGGGGTGAGGGGTGTAGGGAACTCACCTGATTATAGAGGTTCTGTCTCCAGAAGTCTTCGCTAGACTAAGCCTGCTGCATCATGCCAGGCTTCTTTAAGCGGGGCGAGCAGAGGCAATAGGCGACCCGGACCCAAGGTACAGACCTGGTGCTGGGTTAACGGACCATACTCTATGGAACCGTGCCCTTCAGTCGCATGTGGGGAAACAGGCAGCGCCATGCTCTTGTCGCCCCTACCTAGAAAATAAAAAAGAATAAAAAATTCTAAACACTAACACTAAAAAATAATAAAAAGACCAGGCCTGGAGCAATCCAGGCCCGTGTTGCCTCCTATGACACTAAGCTAAAACTGAGTGTCTCTAAGGCAGTAGGTGGGGTATACCCTGCTGGGAGGGGCCGACTTCTTTTTTGTATGCCTAGTGTCAGCCTCCTAGTGGCAGCAAGATATACCCCACAGTTCCCGTGTCCCCCAATGGAGCTGAATGAGAAAGGAAGATTATCTGAAGATCAAGATCAGAGCCCCTTCTCTAAATCCTTCACAGAGCCAAATCCGATTGTTGCATATAATGCAGGCCTGGAGGAGCTACTTATACTGGTGATCTCTATAAAAACTACTATAATAAGACAGTAAAAATAAAGAACACATAGTACATTTACCTCTACTTCTTCGCCGGTTGTGTACATCAGCTCTGTCACTAAATTAATAGCAGCCACCTCTCCACATAAATGGATTTCTTGTGCACAAATCCCTAAAACAAAAAAATGTATCTGTTTTAATAGAAAGAAAGAGAAATGGGTACAAGATCAGAGAGGGGGATGGCACATTAAGGAAAATAAAAAGAATAAACAGAGAAATAGAAAATGTTGTCATGTTACCTAGAAGTGCTCTTGTCCAAGCCCAACCTCTGCCAGGATCTCTAATCATCTGAATTTCATCGATCACAGCTACTTCATCTTTAAAAGCACAGAAATAAAAATGAAAATGTCATTCATATTCTATCTAGATAATAAACAATGTACTGACTGTCCATGAAGTTACATACAAGGTGTGTTCACGCTGCACATCTCTACTGTACATGCTGCATGTGCCGATGGCTTTCCTTCTGGATCAACATAGATCAGCTCCTCCCCGGTGATCAAATCACAAGAAACACCCTACAGAAAGAACATAAAACATCCATATTATCTGAAGCATTTCCTCCTTCCAAGAGAACAAAGGAAGATGTAGTTTTGATAGCAGCAATAAACTGCATTTTAGTGGACTAGATAAAAGAAGGATTTTTCCCACTGTTTCGTATGTGTGTATATAGTGCTTGTAAAACAATTCTCACCGCATCATTACTCTTCTTGTAGATCTCATGTGCAAGCAGTTTTAATGGGCCACAATATATCCCAGACTTGGCACCCAGGTATCTCTGGATCGCATGATATGTTTTTCCACTATTAGTGGGTCCAGCATGAAAAATAATCTTGCGCTGAATGGCCCTTGCTTCAGGATACCTGCACCAAAATAAGTATTAGGAAGGTTTATAATGATGGAACAGAGATCATCATATTTGTAAAATGAATCATACATATATCTATAGAGGTATGTAATCAAAGTATTTAAAGTGATGGAACACAAATGAAAATAATTCATACCAGTTAGGAGGTAATCTCAAGTCACTTATTTTTCGAAGATCATCCAAACAATCTAGCATTGGGAAGACCTGTTTAGCATGCCTCATGAAGAATGGGAAAACATCATCCATGTGACCTAAAAAAGGAAGGTAACCATTATTACAGGACACAACTGATCAACAAGAAGAGAAGCATTACAATTTAAAATCTTAGCCAAGAGGTTCCTGTTGGCACACTGCTTTTTTTTTGCCCTACCTTTTTCCCTTCTGACTGAAAAGTGGGAAAACACCTTTAGCGTAGTGACACACATAATGGATCTGCAGTGTATTTTAGGCTGCGGATCCGCTGATGACCTGACCCTATAGTGTGCCTCCAGCTGTTTTCTCCCCCTGTATCTGGCTCACAGCAGCAATCCGCTGCTGCGAGCAGCCACACAGGAACATGTGTTTCGCTGTGCAGTATAGTGTGTTCGGGTATCGCGGACGCTCCACGACGTCTGAGTATACTGCACTTGCACGCAGGTCCCTGTGTGGCTGCTCGTATCGGCGGATTGCTGCTGCGAGCAGGATACAGGGGGAGAAAACAGCTAGAGGCACAATATAGAGTTGGGTTATCAGCGGATCTGCAGCGTAAAACACGCAGCAGATCCATTACGTGTGACCCTTCCCTTAAAGGGTTATCTAGAGTTTACCTAGGTAAAACTCTTCAGACCTAAGAAAGGCCAATTATTGTCCAATCTCTGGATATTTATCTTAGTGATCCCCCTAAGTAAATGCTGAAAGCACTACCATAAAGTTAAATGAGTTTACAAGACAAACACTTTTTAATACCACATTTATATGTATAGTAAGGTAAACAATATTTACCATGGAGTTCTCTCAGCTAAAGGACAAAAGAGTGTTGCATTCTCCAGGGGCCTATATTTTAAAGGAGAACTCCGGAATAGGAAAATTATCGTCCATACTGCCGGCAGTAAAAAAAATAAACAGGTTCATACCTTCCTTTGCTCCCCCGGTGCCTCTGGTAAGCAGGTGCCGAGGCCGAAAATGTCACCCTGCCGCTCAGCCTATCGCCGGCAGAGTCGGGACTTCGCTGCAGCCGGTGATTGGCTGAGTGCAGTATGACTTACTAGCCACCGGCAACCAGGAAGAGGATCGCGGCGGAGGCCGGAGTTGGTTACCAGAGGCACCGGGGGAGCGAAGGAAGGTATGTACCTGTTTATTTTTTTTACTGCTGGCAGTATGGACAATAATTTTCCTATTCCAGAGTTCTCCTTTAACATGCCTCAGTGTTCCATGTGATGGGTAGAAGAGATTATACGAACAAATCCAACTGAAAAATGGCAAGCTCCTTTATAACTTGCAATACACATACCAACACCGCAGCAAATATCATTCAAGACGATGTGTAGATCCACTTGCAGAGGGTCATTTTCCATAACACATCTTCTGAAGCTTATAAAAGCTTGATGAAAAAGACGAGCTAGAAGAGAGTCAAATAAGAATTTAGCATTTGTGAAGTGTTCTGTGTGTTTTTTGAGTCTTTCTGCTTGGAATCATTCTTGGGATGACATATGCTCTGTACAGAGAGGGAAGGGGTTTACTCAGATATGTGTGACTGAAGACATGTGGTCTATATTTTAGCCCTTGATGGGTAGTAGTAAACTTTATGAAATTTAGTTTTATGCATAAATAAATAAGCGCATGCTGCCTAATAAGGAAACTCTGGAAGCATTACATGATTGGGTTCAAATAACTGTAGACTTTAGGATTCTGCTAGGCCATTTGAGGAGTTGTGGCACAAAGAACTGCCATAAATATTAATTTGGTTGCTCGTCTCAGGTCATATTAAAATAAACTGTTGCCAATATATGTCTTTAAATGTCCACAGCTGTCTTGCAATAGCTCCATTATACATAAATATATGTCCAGTAGAAAGGATCACTGCTTAAAAGGGGTACTCCGCTGCTCAGCGTTTGGAACAAACTGTTCCGAACGCTGGAGCCAGCAGCTTGTGACATCATAGCCCCGCCCCTCATGACGCCCACCCCCTCAATGCAAGTCTATGGGAGGGGGCGTGACGCTGTCACGCCCCCTCCCATAGACTTGCATTGAGGGGGCGGGATATGACTTCATGAGGGGGCAGGGCAATGATGTCACGAGCTCCCGCCGCCGGCTCCAGCGTTCCGAACATTTTGTTCCAAACGCTGAGCAGTGGAGTACCCCTTTAAAAGGGGTACTCCAGTGGGAAAAAAAATATTTTTAATCAACTGGTGCCAGAAAGTTATACAGATTTGTAAATTACTTCTATTATGGAAAGAACTACACAACTTTCTCTGAGTATACAAAAGCTGATAAGTATTAGAAGGGTTAAGATTTTTAAATAGAAGTAATTTTCAGGCACTAGATGATTTGAAAAAAATGTTTTCCACTGGAGTAAAAATATGTTGAGTTGAATACAGAATCTCTCTTTACCAAACATATTTGCAACATAAAATCATAAGTAAACTAAAATAGTCATTTACTTACCATCCAACCCATTCTCTGCAGCCAGTTTTTGTATTTCTTTTCTTCTGTAAAACTTGTTTAAAATGTTTAATACTTCACCTAGAAAACAATTATATTGAATTTAAAGGTATATGTAACAAAAAAAACTCAATGAACGTTTAATATAGGTTAACAAGCATATACCCTTGAGTGAAGAAAAAATCCCCTATTGCCCTGAGATAAAAGGCTCATTCCAATACTAAACTTACACTAGGTTGCCAGATAAACACATTCACAATTATTTCCAATACAGGAACAGCTGCTTGGGCCTCAATCAGAAAGCCATATGCAGGGATGTGGAATTCCTATCACCCGACGCCCGGGACATGCAGTTTCGGGCACCGGGCAGGTGACTTTGTCCGGCCCTTAGCCCGGCTTCGGGCAAGCAGGGCCGGACCTGACAAGTAGCCCGGACCTCTGCAGTCTGTATGGAGCGGGCTGCCGACTCCTGCCCGCTCCATACTCTGCAGCCCCCGGCTGTTCTCAGTAGCCGGGGGCCGCCACTAATAGCCAGCATACAGCGATCGCCGCGGCTGGCTATTAACCCTTTAGATCGCTGCTGTCAAAGCTGACAGCGGCGTCTAAAGGGACATGTGAATGCTCCCTGGTGGGCTAGTGGGGTGGATCGCCCATCCGCAGCACGATCGCGGGGGGAGATCCACTATAGAGGTAGCCGGAGGGCTTACCTCTGTTCCCTGCTATCCCGCTCTGTCATTGATAGATCCTGGCTGGACCAGGCTCTATCAATGGATCACAGAGCACACAGATTAATAGAGTTCAATAGAACTCTATTCATCTGTCTGAGGAATCTAATGATTCCTCATATAAGTGTAATAAAGTGTTAAAAAAAAAAAAGTTTTAATAAAAGTTTGAAAGACACACATTAACCCAGTGGTCTTCAAACTGTGGCCCTCCAGATGTTACAAATCTACAATTCCCAGCATGCCAGGACAGCCGTTGGCTGTCCGGGCATGCTGGGAGTTGTAGTTTTGCAACATCTGGAGGGCCACAGTCCACAGTAAAATCCCCCCCTTTTCCTATATAAAACATGTAAACATAATAAAAATAAACATATTTGGTATCGCTTTGTGCGTAATTGCACAACCTATTAAAATATAACATTATGTATCCCGTACGGTAAATGTAAAAAACACACCAAACCACAGATTTGCAATTTTTATAATATCCCAGAAAAAAAAGTTAAAAAGCGATTAAAAAGTCAGATCAATACCAAAATGGTGCCGATACAAAAAACAGATTATGGCGCAAAAAATTAGCCCTCATACAGCCTGGTATGCGGAAAAAAAATTAAAGCTACAGGGGTTAAAAAATGGCAATTAAAAAAATTAGAAAAAGTCCAGCATTAGTAAAACATTAAACCCCCCCCCCGGTGAACGCCGCCGCCGCCACACATTTTCTCTCCCCCTGCCTGTCCTGGGGTCCTCCTGAGTCCTACCACCGCCGCTGCCCACCCCCCACAAAGATTGGCAAACACCAAGCAAATTCACCACTGGCGCCCTGTGCTCTTCACAGATGAAAGCAGGTTCACACAAAGCACATGTGACAGAGTCTGGAGATGCCATGGAGAATGTTCTGCTGCCTGCAACATCCTCCAGCATGACCGATTTGGCAGTGGGTCAGTAATGGTGTGGGGTGGCATTTCACAGCTCTTCCATGTGCTTGCCAGAGGTATCCTGACTGCCATTAGGTACAGAGATGAGATCCTCAGACCCCTTGTGAGACCATATGCTGGTGCAGTTGGCCCTGGGTTCCTCCTAATGCAAGACAATGTTAGACCTCATGTGGCTGGAGTGTGTCAGCAGTTCCTGCAAGAGGAAGGCATTAATGCTATAAACTGTCCCGCCCATTCCCCAGACCTGAATCAGATTGAGCACATCTGGGACATCATGTCTCGCTCCATCCACCAACGCCACGTTGTACCACAGACTGTCCAGGAGTTGGCGGATGCTTTAGTCCAGGTCTGGGAGGACATCCTTCAGGAGACCTTCCACCAATTCATCAGGAGCATGCCCAGGAGTTGTAGGGAGGTCATATGGGCACATGGAGGCCACACACACTACTGAGCCTCATTGTGACTTGTTTTAAGGACATTACATCAAAGTTGGATCAGCCTGTAGTGGGGTTTTCCACTTTGATTTTGAGTGTGACTCCATATCCAGACCTCCATGGGTTGATAAATTTGATTTCCATTGATAATTCTTGTGTGATTTTGTTGTCAGCACATTCAACTATCTAAAGACGAAAGTATTTCATACAATTAGTTCATTCATTCAGATCTAGGATGTGTTATCTTAGTGTCCCCTTTATTTGATTGAGAAGTGTACAGGATGTGGGACTCACACCTATCTCAAGAACAAGTGTCCCCTGGCCCTATTTCAACTTATTGACATGGCCACTAAATCCATCTGGCAACTGCACAGATAAAACCTGTAAATACAACCAAGCTCAACGTGTTTCTTTGTTTGCATGCGTTCTTGTCATTTGGAGAAACTTATGACGTTACATGAGACATGTAAAAAGGGTTTGATTGGGGTCTGGGTGTTTTGCCCCTACTACTGATCTCTAAAATAAGCTGCCCAGTGCAAGATTGTGCACTTCACTACCCAGCTCGCTGCACAAGACTGGCTCAATAGACTAAGGGTACGTTCACACTGCGGAATTCCATCTGGTGGCCGCCACAGTAGGATCACACGGCACTGACCTGTAACCATTGTTCCGTCACAATTGACGGCTATGCAGTGTTCACGGAATTCCGCACAAAGAATGAACATGTTTATTCTCTGTGCAGAACAATTTCCGTGGCAGAATTGTCCGGCGCTGAAATTCCTCAGTGTGAACGGGTCTTGCGGAAGACCCTTTCACACTGATGGTAATGTTCACTGTGCTGAATTCAGCAGAAATTCCGCAATGTGAACATACCCTAAAGCTATGTTCACACCTGCATTGGAGCAAGACCTGAGTGGACAAAAATAAATAAATAAATAAATAAATAAAAAAAAATAAAAAAATGCTGCAATTGGTAATTATTTGTCCTGCTAAATAAACGGGGACAGCAGGCAGACCCCATTAAAGTCAATTAAATCTGTTGTGATCTGTTGGTGTTTGTTGGCTAACGTTACATCCAGCTCCATTTTCTGGCCCCCAACGTAAATGTGAACGAGACCTTATAATGGAGTCATTGCCTTCAGTGAGACCGGCCGGCTCATTCGAATGATCAGTGGGGGGTCTGGACCAATTATTATCCTGCAGGGGGTAGTGCCCTCTGCAGGCTAATATCTATTAAAGGAGAACTACGGGATTGAAAAATGTATCCCCTATCCTAAGGATAGGGGATAAGTTTCAGATCGCGGGGGTCCGACCGCTGGGGCCCCGGCTCTCTGGTTAGAGAGGGCGTGTTGACGACTGCACGAAGCAGTGGCCGACACGCCACCCTCCACACACTGCTACGGGAGAGCCGGAAATTGCCGAAGGCAGCGCTTCGGCTCTCCCACAGCAGTAAATGGAGGGCGCGTGTCAGCCGCCACCTCGTGCGGTGGTCGACACGCGCTCTCTATGCAGAGAGCCGCGGCCCCGTACGGGAGATCGTGGGGAGCCCCAGCGATCGGACCCCTCGCAATCTGAAACTTATCCCCTATCCTTAGGATAGGGGATAACATTTTCAATCCCGTAGTTCTCCTTTAAGGCACATGCTGAACACTACACTGAAGTCACAGCCAGAAGGAAATCTATGCACCCAGACTTACTCTTATTTAGAGGCTGGGTCAGCTCTGCCCCAATGTCAGACTCCGGGTTTAGTGCAGGTTTAAGCTCTACGGGGACGAACAGTGAGGTATCCAGGGGCTTGCCGTTATCACCAGAAAAGGGCCTGGACAAGGAGCGCGTCCTCGGCCATCCGGTCACCGCGCTAAGGACTCCATTCCTGAGGCAAACAGAGGACGGCAGGCTCCGTGCCTGCAAACAGCATCTGGCCAGCGAAGACAATCTCCTGGTGTACATCGCGGGGAGGCTACATAGAGCGGACTATACAAGCCGCCGGCACCCGCATGTACTCTCTATCATTCCAGCCACAAAGTCCCCAGCAAGAGCAGCATGACAACCGGCGGCGCAGCCTGATGACGTATGTAAAAGAGCCCAGCAAGTACAGAGCAGCATGACAGCGGCGCAGCCTGATGACATCAGGAAAAATATAAGGACCCAACCCCTAGGTGACCTAGATAATGCCTGTGTGACATTGATAGGTCAGAAAGTCGGATATGATAGACGACTATTCCGATAAAACGCGCGTTAGTCAAAAGAGAAGGCCTCGTCTTAAAAATGGCTTTGAGGAAGAAGAGTTAAAATAATAATAATAATAATGAAGTGGAACAGTTGTCCATAGCAACCATTCCCGTCACCAATCACGTGTTATATTCCATCAGGTTTCTATGAGGTTTCTGTTGCCTTTGATAGTAGCGTTCTGCACTTTCCTTCAGTAGGGGACAGACAGCTTCCATCTTGTATTTGTACTGGTTTAGGGTCACTTCACATGTACAGGTTCTGCTGCAGAGTTCATGCTGTGCCCAGTCATTTAGTTATATTGATAGCTGATGCAGATTCTGTACATTGGACCCATACAGGGAGACTTATCAAATCCTGTCCAACTCAGCAACTTTTCCTCTGGACAGGTTATGATAAACCTCCATAAAGTGTGTGTGTGTGTGTGTATATATATATATATATATATATATATATATATATATATATATATATATATAGAGGAATGGTATTGGTTTATGGTGATCACTGCTCTATTTCTTTTAACTACTTTATATACATGAAGCATCTCCCACCCTTTGCTTAGAGGAAAGATGGACATAGCTACAGAACTCTTAGGCAAGGATTCCACTTGGTTTTTGGGATTAAAAAAACGCCAGTGCAATTTCCTGCGTCTGGCGTTTTTTTCATTTGTGTGGAAATTGCACCTTGGCAGGTTTTTTTTTCTTGGTACCCAAAATTTGTTGGGTACCAAAAAAATAAAAAAAAAGGATGCAGCAGTGATGGAAAAAAATTTATTAAACGAAATGTATATATTTATTAAACGAAATGTATATATTTTATAACAAAATGTTTATCATTTTTTAATAAAGTGTGTGTGTTTCACTTTTTTTCCTCAATTTTTTTTATTTTTTTTTAGGTAGTACTACTACTCCCAGCAGGGAACACACTGTTCCATGATGGGAGTAGTAGTACCTGTATTATAGACATATAGCCCCAGGTCTCAGTCCGGACACCAGATGCGATCGTCCATAATATAGCAGAGATGGAGCGGCTCTATACAGCGCTCGCACCTCTGCTCTGTACTCCGGCCACTGATGTGAGTAGAACATCATATTTTCCGCCCAGAGTGGGGATTGGCCGGATGGTTGCAGCCAATCACAGCTCTGAGGAAAATATGAATGAGTGGCCGGCCAGAGTACAGAGCAGAGACTGTATACAGTCGCTCTGCATCTCTGATATAGACAGGACGATCGCAGCGGATGTCAGTAGTGATACCCGCTGTGATCTGTTCTTACCTGCAAGTATTACTACTCCCAACATGGAGCACACTCTGCTTCATGCTGGAATCTGTAGTACCTGCATTTATTGACAGATCGCAGCGAGTGTAACTTGTGAAACCTGTTGCGATCTGTCTATTAATGCAGGTACTACAGCTCCCAGCATGGAGCAGAGTGTACTCCATTTTGGGAGTAGTAGTACCTGCAGTTAAGGAAAGATCACAGCGGGTATCACTACTAACACCCGCTGTGATCCTCCTGTATAATGTATGGATGCAGCGGCCGCTCTTCTATGGTCCCCTGCACTGCCGTATATATACACATTTTCATATATCCCACAGAGAGTTGTGATTGGCTGGAACCATCTGACCAATCACAGCTCTCTGCGGGAAAAATGAATATGTGTATATATATATGGCAGTGCAGGGGACCATAGAAGAGCGGCCGCTGCATCTATACATTATACAAGAGGATCGCAACAGCGAGCTGTCAATTAGTACAGGTACTACCACTCCCATCATGGAACAGTGTGTACAGAATGTACCAGGCACAGTGTCAGTGTTCTGGCAATTACACTGTGAATATGAATAAGATTAGAATTCCTAGATTTGCACACCATTACAATAGAATGTAAACAATAAAATTCATAATAATAACACTTATTAATGCAATACTTACAGGACCTAACCTAAGCCCAACCACTTTAGTTCTGGGACACAGCATTGGATCTGTCACACACTTGCAGTACCTTGACCAGAAGCTGTGCATGTGTCTCTTTAATTGCTCTTTGCAGACACTACCTTATTTGCGAGCATGTAAGTCCCTACACCAGGACTGTGCTTTTACAAGGGCTCAGGTCAGCATTCTGAATCCTGGATGACCCTTACTTTGACTCTGTTATCATTGGGAAGGGTCACAAGCTCCAGCGACTTTACTGCAAGTCTTCTATGTAAGTTCAGCAGGTAGTGCTTCAAGTCTCCTAAAGCCACAACAGTGTTCGGCTACTTGTCCTCCCTGCACTCTTCACTGTAGCAGCACTGCCATGCCCTCTCCCTGATATCTTCTTTCCCACCTGACTCTTCTCTAAGCCCACAATAAATCTTTTCACCCCAGCCCATCCTTTCCTTGTCCGCACACTATTCTCTGCACCTTAACAACCAACAGGGGCAACCCTAAGATACCCCCCATAAAAAACATAAACACTACAGACATAATAAAAACAGCGGTGGGGGAACACCATAATAGGACTAGTAATATGAATAGTAAACATACACAGTGATAATAAATTACTCAATCTAGCAAATATTGCAGGTCCAAAAGGAACACACAAAGAATTGCAAATAAATATTGCAGGGTATATGTATACCTGAAGGGTGGCTAAGCTGAGCTGGTAATGCCTCTAAGAATAAGGACAGATAGTAATGGGCAAAACAATCTGTTACTCAGTACTACAGGTACTCCATGTCCAAGTCAGGTATAAACTAGTGTGGCTCAAATGTACACTGTGTACAGAATTGAAAGTATTAAATTCTAATTGTATAAGGTAATGGTGCCACACTCGCCTATAATTGAAATCTCACTGGACAAACAACAGTTAACATAGGTTACACATACTAACAGTTACACATACTAACCACAGCAATGCAGTGCGTGCTCTTCCGGCATTCCCCCACCTCACACTCCAACGCGTTTCACCCCGCTTCATCCGGGAGTGATGAGGTGGGGGGGCACAGGGAGCTATATATATGGGGGGTCCTTATGTGCTTACCAATAGGAAATAATGCATAGGCGCCATCTATTGTGACGCTTGGCGCGCGCCGCCCGGAATCGCCATGTCTCCAGATCTGCGTCATCCTCTCGCGGGATCAGCCGCCACCAGCGACGCCACCCGAGAGAGGAGGACGCGATCCGAAGCGTCACGGGGTCCGTGCATGCGCTCACCAACCGTTCGGCTGCCGCTGCCATATTGGGTGTGGGCAAATCCTCCCAAACAGTGTAAACTGCATTAGCCATGAATAGGCAACTTAAATGAGGAGTATAAACAAACAAAAAAACAATATGATATAGAGTGAAAGTGCAAGATTGTGTGACATGGTGAAAGTTAGTGAAATTAGACAAATGTGTGAATAAAAATAATAAGTGACAATACATATATAGCAACAAAAATTAGAAATGAAAACCGTGATCAGACCAAACACAAAATGATGATAAACAAACAAAGAGTGCCATAGTGCATATTAGTGCCATTTAATAGTGATGTGAAAAAAGCGGCAAAATGGAGATTACATACCAATAGATATACAGTGATCCCTCGACTTATGATGGAGCTCATAAGGAGCTTACACGGGCCATGTAAGCCCCCCCCCCTCCCCTTCCTTTCCTATAAAGCTGTAGTCGGCAGGATCGTAATGGAGGACATTATGTCTCCCCTGAAGGTATTTAAAGAACTGTACAGTACTGTATGCGATGTCACACATCACATACAATACATAGACACACTATACACCCCATACATCAATGTTTCCCTATCAGTGTGCCTCCAGCTGTTGCAAAACTATACCTCCCAGCATGCCCAGACAGTCAATGGCTGTACATGCATGCTGGGAGTTGTAGTTGTGCAACAGCTGGAGGCACCCTGGTTTGTTACACACTCCCCATACACTCCCCATACAATGGTCATCCCAGAACCAATTAGCAGTTTCCCATAGAGATATGTATTCAACATACAATGGTTCCGAGGCCCCAGAACCAATTACTATTTTTACATAGACATATGTACTCGACATATGATGGTTTCAACATATGATGGTTCTCCTGGAACCAATTAATATCATATGTAAATGCAATTAATTAAATGCATAGTGGTGAAATAGTGCAATATCTCAAACCATATAAAAATAGATAGAAAATAACTGAATTAATTAAATATGTCCCATGTAAAATATAAGTCTACATCAATAAAAATAATGTAATAATATAAGTGAATAAAAAAAAATATTTAATGTAAGTGATAAAATAAATAAATTCATATATGTGAAAAAATAAATGAGTGAATAAAAATTGTGTATAATGTAACACTAATGCAAGCCTATGCAAGCCTATCACGCCCCCTCCCATAGGCTTGCATTGAGGTGCGGAGCGTGACGTCACACGGGGGCGGAGGCGTGACGTCACACGCCGTCGGCCCTGTGGTCGTCGGTAATCAGAACACGAACACGCTCACGAACACGAACACTTTTGGCTGGCTACAAAAAGCGTTTACAAGCTGTGATACTTGCCAAAGGGGGCAATACAAGATATTAACTCTGCAGGGTGCCCAAACTTTTGCAGAAGCCATTTTTTTAGTTTTCTGTCATTTTGAAAGTGTAAATGATGGAAATAAAATCTAACTTTTGTTGACATATTATATGAATGTCTAATCTGTAATTTGATGCCTTTTGGAGATATTTAAATCTTTCCTTGGCTTCTTTATGCATATTAATACAAATGTTTACCTGGGGTGCCCAAACTTTTGATCCCCACTGTACCTGTGTTGGTTGAACCGTACACGGAATTCACCGGTGGTTTCACTGATATACAGCAGATTACATGGACATAGTAAAATATACCCAACAAAATTGGGGGTGCATGTTAAATATTGTTTAATTTTATATATTTTATCAGTTTTTGGATGTTTTTTTTAATCCAATGTATTTATTAGTATTTTCAAAACAGAGCAAAATGCAAAACAGAATACAGAAAACAAGGCCTGACATAACGGACAAAAATCACAAATATACATACAATACAAAAGAATGTATAACATAAATGATAAGCCACAAGGCCGTCCAACACAGTAATCCAGGGTCCCGAAAAGGCTAATAAACCCAGTAATACAGGCCATTACATGTGATATAGGTAGCCAGGGAGAGACGACCCCCACATCCCTGAGTAAAGAAAGGAACATAAAAGATCCCCGGGGTATCTCAAATACTAACAAAAATGTGCAAGACAGAGCCAATCACAGGTGCCCAAAGAAGAAAGTGTAAGGGCAAACTGAGGGACCTAAAGAGCCCTTTAGAGCCTCCATATTATACCAATAGACTGCAAAGAAGATAGTGTTCGGCACTGGGTATAGCAGGCTGATAGCACATAATCGGGAATCCTGTACTGTTACTGTGTGCGGTGCTCAGTGCTTAGCAGGAGATGAAAATACTATGTATAGAAATGATAGCACGGCACTCACCCTTTTCCAGTTTATTTTCGATTACGGTGCGGTATATACAAGGATCACGCCAGTACAGTGGGAGCGGGGAGAGACAGGGAAGTGGGCTTAGCGGAGCCCATGCAGCAACATTTCGCGGTAAAAAACGTTTGGTCACGCCTTCACATTTTTACTGCAAAACGTTGCTGCACGGGCTCCGCTGAGCCCACTTTCCTGTCTCTCCCCGCTCCCACTGTACTGGCGTGATCCTTGTATATACCGCACCGTGATCGAAAATAAACTGGAAAAGGGTGAGTGCCGTGCTATCATTTCTATACATAGTATATCCATATTATACCATTCAGTGTATCGAAAGGGGCACACTATGTCAGCTATCTCCTGCACATTGAAATGCGTCACTATGAATGATTTTCCATTTCTGGAAGAACTTTTTGGTGCCAGTCAGTTTGTGTCGCTTGGCATCAAGGCTATCTACCCCAAAGAAAACCTTCATTTCAGCAATCAGCATGGACAAATTAGGTGTAGTGTCTGAGAGCCAAGTAGTAAAGAGGCAGCGTAATCGGGACTCTCACTCTCCAATGGTCATAACTATAACTTGCTACCAATGCCCAGTAGGATCCAGAATGGGTGCACATCCAGACACCATGATATAAATTTGTCAAGGGTGTTTGGCACTTAGGGCAACTGGTAATTCTGTCTGGAAAATATAGAGGGGGGAGAATATTGAACCCAAATAGTGCAGCGTGAGCCATTTTAAAATAAGTTTCCCTCCATCTATCTATCATTTATTACACATTTACGTACCATCACCCATCTGGAGAGGATGACCTCTCCCACGTACAGAATAATTTTTTAGGGTCCACTTTTAAAAACCTGCTACGACAGGCTTGATAAAGGAGCAAGATAGAAGAGTGTCTAGGTCCCGTACCGATTATGTCTTCTAAGGAGTGGGATTGGGATTCTAGTGTGAGATTATGAAGCCTGCTATTAAAGAATGTTTATGCTTGATTGGCAAACAACATATGTGAGCTAGGGAGAGCAAACTTAGATAATATCTCAGCAGGTGTGTACCACCGACGATCCTGCTTATTCATAAGGTCCCCTACCACGAATATACCCCGTTCCTTCCAGAGGGACAGCCAGGTGGAGGAGCACCCCTGCAGGAATTCAGGATGATGACATAAGGGCATCCTCTTGGAGAGGAGAAAGGGGAGGCCAAAAGCCTTCTGTATCTCCCTCCAAGAGACTATAGTGTCGCGTAACAAGACTGATCGTTTGATCATGGGGGGCAGGTTCGAGTAGGTAGTATGCAGAAGGGCTACTAAGTCCCACCGTGTTGCCAGGTTCTGTTCTAGGGACACATTGGAATAGAAAGAGGAACCATGAAGCCAATCAATGACATGCCTAAACAAGCAGACTCATTTATAGCCCCTCACATTGGGTAGGTTAAGGCCACCGTCATTCTTAAACAACAATAATTTTTGCAGAGCAATGCGAGGGCGCTTACCCTGCCAAATTAAATGAGTAACTGCTGAATTGAGGCGTTTAACATCATCATGTTTGAGTAGGGTCGGAAGGGTTTGGAGGGGGTATAACAGCCTGGGGAAGCTGATCATCTTCAGGAGATGATAGCATCCCATGAGAGTTAATGGAAGATTCTCCCCTTTGCTCAATTCGGCAATTATTTTAGCCAGGAGGGGAGGGTAATTAAGGGAATATAGGGAATCAGGCATTTTCCCAATCTTCATACCTAAGTACTCGATGTGTGAGGACGCAATTGCGACCCCCAGATTCCCCGCCTCCGTGAGCCAGCGTGGAGGCGACAAGCCCAATTGCAAGAGCTCGCATTTTGACATGTTTATTTTATAACCTGACAAGTCCTCAAAATAAGAAAGAAAATCCAGGACATGAGGCACGTCCCCAGCAGGATGACTAAGATATAAAAAAAAACATCGTCAGCAAACAACGATATCTTTACTTCAGTGGAGCCCACTCTCACCCCAACCAGTCCCAATGAACATTATCAAAGCCCTTCTCGGCATCCATGGCCGGCAGGGTCGGGTGAGTGCCTGGCTGAGGCAGAGAACTGTCTAACACCGCTCATACCTTCCTAATGTTAGTTACTGCTGATCTATTTTTTAACAAAGCCTACCTGATGATCCCTGATCCGCCAGCCTATCCGCTAAAATCTTGGTCAGGTGTTTGACATCCTGATTGATCACTGAGATAGGTCAGTAAGAGCCAGGGTCGGTCCGGTCTTTTTCCGGTTTTGGGAGGACTTTGATATAAGGCAACTTGGCCATAGCATCTCCTATCCAACCACAGATCGAATCCCGCACGCGCTTCCTGCCTTTTAGTTTTGTTGTCAAGGGATAGATCACCTACAAATTGTGAATACGCTGTCGACAGGGCTGCACTAGCAGACATATAGCCTTCCAATGTTTTTTCCGTTTAAATGTGGCATGCAACCCTCAGCATCATGGTGGTCATGAGAGAGAAGACGGAAAGGGAAGGATTTGTGTATGAGTATATGGACACCGGATTTACCATCGACTGCTGGAGAACCATAAACATGACCCACCCACAACTTTTGCTGTCTCTAAAAATCCGTCTCCTCCAGGTGAGTCTCCTGGAGGAAAACAATATCAGGGTAATGACGTTTCAAATACCACAAAAGTTTAATTTGCTTGTGAGGGGAGTGAAGACCCTTAACATTCCAAGATAACAAAATTAACCATTATATAATGAAGGCTTTGAATCAATCAGTAAGAAAAGAGCAAGGGGGGGGGGGGGGATTACTCTTCATATTGGAAAAGAATACAGCAAATAACACATTAGGAGACAAAGTGCTAGACCCCCAAACAAAAGCTAAAGGATATCATGGGTGAGAGCACCAAATTAACAATAACAGTATGCCTAAAGATAAAAAGGAAAAAATAAAATAAATAAAATAAAAAAAATAAAATAGCCCAAACAGTTACACATGGCCCAAGATGGTTGCCGAGCCATAACCTAGAGGGAAAGAGACTTCTCTTTTTTCGGGCACACAGGTATCTCTTTCCCACACCCCGGCAAGATCAATCCCAAAAGACACACGCTGGGTCAGTTAGGGCACCCTGTCACAGAGGGACCCCCTTGGATAAGAGGGCACACATATAACCACCCCAGTAACATGATCTGAACAGGCATAAAGGAGAGTTTAGAAAATGTACGGTCTGGTGGTAGAAGTACTGATAGTCCCAATAATACTAAACGGCCATCCAGGGCTGGCACGTGACTCCGGGCAATCCCAACAAACTTAAGGCTATGTGTACCAATGGGGCGGGAGGGAAAGGTCTTAATAAGGGGACAGAGGGGTGTTAATAGAAATTGGAATGTTTACATCCATGAAGACCGCTAGAGGTATGCTTCCATAGGGGGAAAGAAGAGCAGGATACCGTACAACTGCAGGTCAGAATCAGTCCAGAGAAGGTGAACGGTCACTGCCAGATGGACGACGTCTCGCTGAGCGACAATGCTTTCTGCCTTCACCGTGATGTGTTGGGTCGCGTTCACCTTCTCTGCCACTTTGCAGCGTCAACTTGAGCCAAGGAATAAGAAGTGGAAGTCCCATCCAGCGTGGAAGGATACAGCAACTGGAAGTGCCTTTTAGCCTTGTACAGTCCAGAACACACCTTGCTGAATGCACGCCTCCTTTTCGCTACCTACACTGATAAATCTTCAAACAATAGGAGACATCTATTGTGGGACTCTAGCGGGGAAGTGCGTTTACGGAACGCACAAAGCAGTTCCATCTTGTCATTGTAATCCAAAAGCTTAAAAATTACTTGTTGCGGTTTGGCTGCTCAGTGCCAGGGTGATTGGAACCGGGTCTCAGATGATGGAATAGGGCCCAGATGGTGTACTCTTTCTACCCTACAGAGGTGAGACAGACCCTGTGCTTTGGGGAGATCCCGCTCACAGAACCACTGTAGTTCAGAATGCAGTACTGACTCGCTCACCCCCACAATGCGCAGGTTATTGCGGCGGGAGCGATTTTACAAGTCCTCCAAGTTTTCACTCACAAAGACCAGGTCTGTCCCTGCTCTGCGCAAGCGGGTCGCCAAAACGCTATTCTCATCTTCCATGGACACTATGCGTTTATACTATAAGTTTTATCTTCACTGCACTTTATATTTATTGCGCTATACTCATTATGTATGTACACATTTATCATACTGCACTATGTTTGTATACGATTGGTACTTTGATCGCATCTTTTTTCCACATGTACACATGTTATTGCTGTTATGTAAATGTATTCACTTTGCATACTTGTTGCGGATGTAACTTCCTGAACCATATTTAAACTGCTTCATTTGCACTGAGGTTTTTTTTTTTTGCAAAAAAAAAACGTAAAAACGCCAATTTTCCCACACAGCGTTTTTTTCAGTGAAAAAACGCTGCGTCCAGATGTTAGCTGCAAGTCAATAGTAAACTGCAAAATGCCAGATTCACTTGACGTTTTTCTGTTTGGCGTTTTTTTTTTTTTTTATCCTTTTGGCGTTTTTCAGCAATTTCCAGCTCAGAGGCTGGATTTTTTACCCTGAAATCGTGGCGTTTTTATTCTTTTTTGGACTTTAGCGATCCAAAAAAAAAATGATGGAGATACCTTATTTTATTAAAATTTCGTAGGGTACCATTAAAAAAAAATATTAAAAAGATACAGGAGTGATGGAAAAAATTGTACCTAACGAAATGTATCTTTTTTATTACGAAATGTTTATAAATTTTTAAACAGGGATCAATTTATGTGTGCGGGCAGGGCAATAAAAATGTAGCCGACAATAATAAAAATGTAGTGTGTGTGTGTGTGTGTGTGTGTGTTTTTCACAATTTTTTTTTACATTTTTTAGGTAGTACTACTATTCCCAGCATGGAACACACTGTTCCATGATGGGAGTAGTACCTGTACTAATTGACAGATTGCCCATTGCGATCCTCCTGTATAATGTATAGATGCGTCCGGCCGCTCTTCTATTGTCCCTGCACAGCCGTATATATACACATATTCATATTTCCCGCAGAGAGCTGTGATTGGTCAGATGGTTCCAGCCAATCACAGCTCTCTGTGAGAAATCGGAATGTGTATATATACAGCGTGCAGGGGACCATAGGAGAGCGCCGGCAGCATCCATACATTAAACCAGAGAATCACAGCGGGTGTCAGGAGTGATACCCGCTGTGATCTTTCCTACTACTACTCCCAACATAGAGCATACTCTGCTCCATGCTGGGAGCTGTAGTACCTGCATTAATAGACAGATCGCAGCGGGTGTCTGAAGTTACACTCACTGCAATCTGTCTATTAATGCAGGTACTACAGCTCCCAGCATGGAGCAGAGTGTGCTCCATGTTGGGAGTAGTAGTGCCTGCATTATGGAAAGATCACAGCGGGTATCACTACTGACACCTGCTGTGATCGTCCTGTATATAGCAGAGATGGAGCGGCTGTATAAATCGCTCACATCCCTGCTCTGCACTATACTCCGGGCCGGCCACTCATTCATTCATCTTTTCCTCAGAGCTGTGATTGGCTGCAACCATCCGGCCAATCACAGCTCTGGGCGGAAAATATGAATGAGTGATGTGAATAGAACATCACTCATAGTACAGAGCAGAGGTGCGAGCGCTGTACAGAGCCGCACCTCTGCTATATTATGGACGATCAAATCGGGTGTCAGACTGACACCCAGGGTGATATGTCTACAGTACAGGTACTACTACTCCCATCATTTGTAAAAAAAAAAAAAAAAACGCAGAAGGGGCCAAAAAAGGCAAATTCCACACAAAGGTAAAAACGCAAGAAAAAACGCCAAAACGCAAGGGAAAACTGTGGCAGTTTTTCTGCCGTTTTTCTGCCACAAAAATCTCAGTGGATTCCTAGCCTGAGAAAGGCTGCTTGCTAGCAGCTGAAACTTTGTGCCTTGCAATTGTGATGGAATAAATGCTATTCACATTTTTTTACCATACTTTGGAGTGCTGCAGTGATCTATTTTTTCCCATATTATATAGTAATTCTTGATAAAATGGTCACTGGCACGCATCTGGATAGAACTATTGTATACTTCCTATATAACATAAGTAACACGTACTAAGTTTCATCAAAATATTTACAGCTATTTGACAGTTTTGCTAAACCATACCTTGAGACATCAAATTATATATATTCTGTGAATATAAACATAGTAATTGGTTAGCAAGTAATTAACATAAAAAATAAATGCACACTTGTCTCCTCTTTGTTACCTGTATGGCATAAAATAATGGTAAAATAGGTGATCAGTTACAGTAGAGGTGCACCACCTCACATATGTCAACTCATCCTATTGGGCCATAGGCACTTAAGGAACAGACTTGTGCTGAGTGCTTCAACACTTCCAGTTGGTGTAGTTGCTTAAGGCCTCTTTCACACTATGAAATTGTTCCGTTTAGGAACTTCCGTCACTATATCGGGGAAAACCTGCCGTTACAAAACCCCTGACGGCCGTGACTAAATAGCATTGCAGCCTATGGGGTTTTGTAACTGCCCGTTTGCACCTGTATATGCCCGTAATTCATTACGGATGTGATACAGTGACGGGACATCGTGGCGGAAAAATTCCTGCATGCAGTAATTTTTCCGCCACGATGTCCCGTCACTGTATCACGTACGTAATTAATTACGGGCATATACGGGTGCAAACGGGCAGTTTCAAAACCCCATAGGCTGCAATGCTATTTAGTCACGGCCGTCAGGGGGTTTGTAACGGCAGGTTTTCCACGATATAGTGACGGAACTTGTGACGAAAGTTCCTAAACGGAACAATTTCATAGTGTGAAAGAGGCCTTAGTTTGCATCACACATAGCTATTCAGCAATCCCTCTCAATGTGTGGGCCTGACATAATAACTAGAAACCCTAAAACGTGTTATTTACATGAAGACGAGCACATGTGGGTTTGTAAGATATTTTATTTAAGGAGTATTTTCCCCAAAACATGTAGATATAAAATACTTTAACAATATAATAAAGCAGTTTATATACACTGTGAATGTGAAAAGTATATTTAGGATTTTTACCATTCATAGAAAAGAAAATACAGACCTACATATAGTGACATTATGCCTGGTAACTAAAAACTAGCAATATACAAATGGTTTATTAATAAGGATATTGTACAGGAAACATACGAATGTAAGCGGCTCGACTTTTCATTTTATAGGCGGCCTGGGTACACATAACTGCAGGTAGGATGCTGTAACCTGCAATTGTGGTTATCACAGCCTTTATACAGTCATCTGTACACAGGCGTCTAGTCCCTGTTTAGGGTACCCTTATATACTGGATTATAATTTATTAGAATCAGGACACAGAAGATGCAAGTGCTATGCTTGTTTAGTGTCAGTTATAAAACGCAAAACCAAAGAGCAAAGCCAAATCACGAATGCCTGAAAAGGATGAAAAGACAAGCGCATTTCTGATTGTAGCAGCAGAAGAGGCATAATCTTATCATAAAATATCATTTTATCTATAACAATTAGGATTTTATATTAAAGAGCAATATATTGAGATTTTTTTCATAATTCAACACAAATTTGTTACATCAGATTTAAATCAAGAACTATGGTGTATACAATTCTATGGTGACATAATTGTACAACGTCATAATGATTTTAGCCTAACTAAAATATACATTCAGGCTTAAAGGGGTTCTCCGGTGCTTAGACATCTTATCCCCTATCCAAAGTATAGGGGATAAGATGCCTGATCGTCGGAGTCCCGCCGCTGGGGACCCCCGTGATCTTGCACACGGCACCCCGTTTGTAATCAGTCCCCGAAGCGTGTTCGCTCCGGGTCCGATTAGCGGCGACCACAGGGCCGACGGCATGCGACGTCACGCCTCCGCCCCCGTATGATGTCCCGCTCTGCCCCTCAATGCAAGCCTACGGGAGGGGGCGTGATAACTGTCACGCCCCCTCCCATAGACTTGCATTGAGGGGCGGAGCGTGAGGTCACAGGGGGGGTGGGGGCGTGACGTCAAACGCCGCCGGCCCCGTGATCGACAGTAATCGGACCCGGAGCGAACACGCTCTGAGGACTGATTACAAACGGGGTGCCGTGTGCAAGATCACGGGGGTCCCCAGCGGCGGGATTCCTGCGATCAGGCATCTTATCCCCTATCCTTTGGATAGGGGATAAGAAGTTTAAGCACCGGAGTGCCACTTTAAGTGCCGTAAAAGAGGTTGTTTACTCTGGAAACTCCTGTATGTGTGTTATCAAAGGGGCACGGTGTAATGTATCATTCCTCTCCCAGTGAATATTTCCTGGTAACAGCAGCGAGTCATGGAGGGGGATCTCAAAAATGACACCTCTTACAATGTCTAGTCTCAAGATCCAAGAATGTAAGATATCTTTGCACTGAACAAATGATTTAGCTGTCCTATGCTTGTAGTAGTAGCCCTAAAGCAGAATCAAAGAGTCAAAAAATTATTTAAAGGGGTACTCCACTGGCAAGCATTCGGAACATTTAGTTCCGAACACTATCTGTGCACTGTGGGTGTTGGCTACGCCCCCTCAATGCAAGTCTATGGGAGGGGGCATGGTGTGATGTCACGAGGGGGTGTGGCCGACCCCCACAGTATGCACACAGCGTTTGGAACTAAATGTTACGCTGGCCAGTGGAGCACCCCTTTAACAGTTTTATTAGTCAGGGTTAAAATTTAATTGGCTTCATCTATGTGGATTTTGCAAGTACTGTAAAAGCCAAAACAGCTCTACAATGCAAAATCCATGCCCACAGAAACTCACCGATCTAGACACCCTTGAGTGAGAGTGGAGAGCTGTACTCAACTTTACTCAAACCTGTTTAAAAGTGCAACTGTGATGACATTTTACCCCCTTATCCGAATAGCAGTATGTCTGTTTACAATAGTAATTCAGTTATACATTTGGGTGCTTTATAACACTTTTGATCATGCCAAAAATCTCCTTTACATCAATGCTGTGACCGCTGTGTGATTGACAAACAGAACCACAGTGCATGTGCCCTCATTTGAGCAAGTGCTCGCTCCCAATGCCCATCAGCTCAGTGGCTCTGAATTATACTAGCAATAAGCAGTCAAGCTGAGGCATCGGGAGCGAGTGCTCGATCAAACAACTTGCTGCAGGCATATAGGAAGAGTGAGGGTGCATGCGCTGAGGACCTGTGTGTCAATCACACAGCAGTCCCAGTGCTAATGTAAAGGCATTGCAAACCCCAGGCCATGCCTATCCGACTGTTCCTGACACCACATAAAAGCTATTTTTATCATGATCAAAGGTGCTATAAAGCAGCTAAATGTATGGCTAAATTACTTCTGTAAACACCTTTGACATACTGCTATTAGGATAAAGGGGTTAAATGTCATGACAGTTACATAGGTGTTGTGGTCATATAAAAATGACCTTATTATGAAAATCTGAGTTAATAGATGAAGATCCTGAAAAGAGCCTAATCTCTATTGGTCATACTGGTGTCTACAAAAAGTGTCACTCACATTAGAGGACCTGGCACAATCATGCATTACATGAACAGCATATTGGAAAAAACACAACAAAACAAAAAAAAAAGGGAGATTTCCAAAGCGGAGAGACCGTTTAAAAATTGGCTTTTTAAAGGGGTAGTCGAGTGGTAAAAAACTTATCCCCTATCCTAAGGATAGGGGATAAGTTTTAGATCACGGGGGCTCCGACCACTGGGGCCCCCCGCGATCACCTGTACGGGGCCCGGCTAACTGGCCAGATAGCGGGTATTGACCACCGCACGTACCTGCCCCTGACACGCCCCCTCAATACATCGCTATGGCAGAGCCGGAGATTGCCGAAGGCAGCGCCCCGGCTCTGCCATAGAGTTGTATTGAGGGGGCGTGTCAGCTGCCGCTTCGTGCGGTGGTCAACACGCCCCCTTCCCGCGGGCTGCTGGGGCCCCATACAGGAGATCGTGGGGGCTCCAGTGGTCGGGCCCCCCGCGATCTGAAACTTAACCCCTATCCTTTGGATAGGGGATAAGTTTTTCAGCACTGGATATCTCCTTTAGTATGGAGATCTGTACAGCATAAATATGCAGCAGGTCTGGGTCTCTTCGCTTCACCCTGTTAAGGATGCTTTCAGACTGACTTTACAGCTACTGCTTTTAACGTTGTTAGTTGTTAAAAAGTAGCTGAAGAAACAATCAATACACATTTTGTGGTCCATAAAAAGGCAAACGCTAAGTAAACTGTAAGCCTTTTACTCAAAACCGTGTCTACCAGCCACCAATACACATTCACTTTGCATCAGCCAAAGGCAATTTAGTGTGAATTGGTGGCACAAATGTTAGATATACTGCCTGTCTGCATCCCAGAGTAAGGCTAAGTTCACACTGTGGAATCTCCGGAATGCATTTCTGCCGGAGATCCAGTGGGTGGCTCTGGGACCATGCGCACTGCATTGCCATCCCCATAGATGCCAATGTAGTTCTAAGCCTATCTTTTGGCAGATCTGTTGAGAAATGCATTGCCGTCTATGGGGATGGCAATGCAGATTGTGCTGTCCTAGCACCAACTGCGGGATCTCCGCCGGAATCTCCATCCGGAGATTATGCAGTGTGAACCCAGCCTAAAAGGCTTTTAATGCCTAGAACCCAAATTGTTGTGCCTTTTCTATGAGCATAAAAACCGTTTCCCAAAAAAAAATAAAAAAATCTAAAAAAAGAATCTTCCCTTTACATCTTAAAAGGGTCATAAATGCAGTGTTTTTTTTTTTGTTTTTTTTTTTAAGATTGACTCCATCTGTTGCAAAACTACAACTCCCAGCATGCCCCGACAGCCTTTGGCTGTTCGGGCATGCTGGGAGTTGTAGTTATGCAACAGCTGGAGACACACTGTTTGAAAAACACTGTTCTAACAATTCATAATCTCAATCCACCTTTAGGTAAATTGGCATAAAAAAAAATCTAAATAATATGTGGGGCACAGGTGAGACAGATCAGATATGGCACATGGGACAAAAAAAAAAAAAAAAAAACATTAAACAAAAACGGACGCACACACAGTAAATGTCTTCAAAATTTTTAATAAAGCCTTCATTTCTTAAGTGAATCATAGGAAATTGTGGACGATTCACAGTAATTTGAGACCTGCCTGTTCAAAACAAATAGAAATGGATTTGCAGAAAGATGAACAATGCAGCAAGTGTATATGAAGACACACACAGAATAAGGCCCTGGTTTCAGTGTACACCAGCCTACATGCATGAGAATACAGTGAGACAGGTTTTTAGCTTGATGCATGTTCTGTATGCAGAATCCCAAAATTAAAAATTAAATGTTATATAAAATGCTAGTCTGAGAAAGGTCCAGTGTTTCGGCAAAAGCACTTGGTATTTATATATGTACAATTGGAATTACATACAGACCCGCAGAATGTTTAGTACAATGAACAATGAACAACAGTGTCAGATGAAGGAAGACAATCTAATGGAGGTTTGGCCTTTTCCTATCTGGTTCTGTCCTTCATCTGGGGTGGCGTACACACTTCTAAATTTCAGGCTCCTCTGCAGAAGCTTGAGGATCGGGGCCTTCATAACGTTGATGGAAATTTGTTCTTTTCCTTATCTTCTCTGGTGCTTTTCTCCACAAAACTATCTCCTGTGGGAAGATTAAGTAAAATAAAAAATACAAAAGATTGAATTTTCCTAATATGAAAACTATCTACATTCACATGTCTCCTAACCCCTTAAATGGTTGCTCCATAGTATATAATTTTTTTTTGCTAGTCATAGGCCTCTCACCACAGCCAAGCCAGAATATATATATATACACACACACATATACATTTATATATATATATATATATATATATATATATATATATATATATACACACACACATACATACATACACACACACACACACACAAAGATGTATATAATAAATAAATAAAAAGTCTCCAAAGCACCCACACTACCTAGATATGTTCCCTGTAAATGATCCTGCCTGGTTTGCATGGCTCCTGTGGCCCCTATTGTCGTCTCTGGCTGCTTGATATCCTTTGCCATCCTTCCCTCTGCTTCAGCGTGAATACATTTCCCGGCAGCCATTGCAGCTCTGCTCTCTGTCTTCCAGCTCCCTCTTTGAGAGCAGCCCCTACCATCCTGCTCAGTGAGTTGAGAGATTCACTGTCTGATTGGCTAAGGCTGCACACACCTCCAGCTAAAGAGGGCATGACTTATCAGTGCAGGGCAGAAACCATGTGGTCTGTGTCTCTCAGGAGGGTGGACAGAGACACAAATGATTATGGCTGGATGGAGTATTTTTTCTCACATCAGGCATGTAAGTGACAACTGAAACAGCTCTATATAGCTAACGAATGGTATTTTACACCATTAACCCCTTAAGGACCAGGCCATTTTACACCTTAGGAACAGAGTGTTTTTTGAACATCTGACCATTGTCACTTTAAACATTCAGATTCTGATTCAGAGATTGTTTTTTCGTGACATATTCTACTCTAACATGGTGGTAATTTTTTGTGGTAACATGCATCCTTTCTTGGTGAAAAATCCCAAAATTTGATGAAAAAAATTGAAAATGTTGCATTTTTCTAACTTTGAAGCTCTCTGCTTGTAAGGAAAATGGATATTCCAAAAAAAAAAAAAAAAATTTTAATTCACATATACAATATGTCTACTTTATGTTTGCATCATACAATTGCCAAGTTTTTACTTTTGGAAGACACCAGAGGGCTTCAAAGTTCAGCAGCAATTTTCCAATTTTTTCACAAAATTTTCAAACTCACTATTTTTCAGGGACCAGTTCAGGTTTGAAGTGGATTTGAAGGTCTTCATATTAGAAATACCCCATAAAAGACCCCATTATAAAAACTGCACCCCCCCCCCCCCAAAGTATTCAAAATGACATTCAGTCAGTGTTTTAACCCTTTGTTTCACAGGAATAGCAGCAAAGTGAAGAAAATTCACAATCTTCATTTTTTACACTTGCATGTTCTTGTAGACCCAATTTTTTTTATTTTTACAAGGGGTAAAAGGAGAAAATGTATACTTATATTTGTAGCCCAATTTCTCTCGAGTAAGCACATACCTCATATGTCTATGTAAAGTGTTCGGCGGGCGCAGTAGAGGGCTCAGAAGCGGCAAGGGGATTTTGGAGAGTACGTTTTTCTGAAATGGTTTTTGGGGGGCTTGTTGCATTTAGGAAGCCCCTATGGTGCCAGAACAGCAAAAAAATTAATAAATAAACAAACACACGGCATACCATTTTGAAAACTAGACCCCTTGAGGAACATAACAAGGAATAAAGTGAGCCTTAATACCCCACAGGGGTTTCACGACTTTTGCATATGTAAAAAAAAATAAAAATAATTGTTTCACTAAAATGTGTGTTTCCCCCCAAATTTCACATTTTTGCAAGGGTTAATAGCAGAAAATACCCCCCAAAATTTGTAACCCCATTTCTTCTGAGTATGGAAATACCCCATGTGTGGATGTCAAGTGCCCTGCGGTCAAACTACAATGCTCAGAAGAGGAGGAGCGCCATTGAGCTTTTGAAGAGCGAATTTGTTTGGAATGGTAGTCAGGGGCCATGTGCATTTACAAAGCCCCCCGTGGTGCCCCCCCCCCCCCCACATGTGACCCCATTTTGGAAACTACACCCCTCACAGAATTTAATAAGGGGTGCAGTGAGTATTTACACCCCACTGGCATTTGACAGATCTTTGGAACAGTGGGCTGAGCAAATGAAAAATAAAATTTTTCATTTTCACAGACCACTGTTCCAAAAATCTGTCAGACACCTGTGGGGTGTAAATGCTCACTGTACAACTTATTATTACGTGAGGGGTGTAGTTTCCAAAATGGGGTCACATGTTGGGGGGGGTCCATTGTTCTGGCACTATGGGGGCTTTGTAAACACACGTGGCCTTCAATTCCGGACACATTTTCTCTTCAAAATCCCAATGGCGCTCCCTCTCTTCTGAGCATTGTAGTTCGCCCGCCGTGCACTTTACATCCACATTTGGGGTATTTTCTTACTCAGAAGAAATGGGGTTACAAATTTTGGGGTGCTTTTTTCCTATTTTCCCTTGTGAAAATGAAAAATTTAGGGTAACACCAGCATTTTAGTGAAAAAAAAAATTTTCCCCCCATTTTCCCATCCAACTTTAACGAAAATTTGTCAAACATCTGTGAGGTGTTCAGGCTTACTATACCCCTTGTTACATTCCTTGTGGGGTGTAGGTTCCAAAATGGGGTCACATGTTAGTGTAAAAAAATATATTTTTTTTTTTACACTAACAGGCTGGTGTAGACCCCAACTTTTCCTTTTCATAAGGGGTAAAAGGAGAAAAAGCCCCCAAAATTTGTAGTGTAATTTCTCCCAAGTACGGAGATACCGCATATGTGGCCCTAAACTGTTTCCTTGAAATACGACAGGGCTCCAAAGTGAGAGAGCGCCATGCGCATTTGAGGACTAAATTAGGGATTGCACAGGGGTGGACATAAGGGTATTCTACACCAGTGATTCCCAAACAGAGTGCCTCCAGCTGTTGCTTAACTCCCAGCATGCCTGGACAGTCGGTGGCTGTACAGAAATGCTGGGAGTTGTTGTTTTGCAACAGCTGGAGTCTACGTTTTGGAAACACTGCCGTACAATACGTTTTTAATTTTTATTGGGGGGGGGGGGGGACTGTGTAAGGGGGTGTATATGTAGTGTTTTCGGTAAGTGGACTCCGGCGCCGGTCCTCTGTCGTTTCCCCGTTCTGCCCCGCCTATTGTGGGTGGGCAGGACAGGGAAAACGAAAGTTAACCCCCCCCCGCCCCCGATCTGCTATTGGTGGTAGTGTCTAGACCACCAATAGCAGGGATAGGAGGGGTGGCACCCCTGCCACCTCACTCCTATCTCTTCAGGGGGATTGTGGGTGTCTTTGACACCCGCGATCCCCCTTATATTCCGGGTCACCATAGACCCGCAATGACCCAGAATCACGCAAATCACAAGTGTGAATTCACTTGCGATTTGCGCCGATCGCCGACATGGGGGGGGGGGGTCTGATGACAGCAGTCACCCCGGTCCCCGCACAGCGGGATGTGAAATTCCCACGGAAGTATGAGTACGTGCCTGGTCCTTAAGAGGTTAAATAGGTTGGTGAGAGGGAAAGGATGGACTATGGGTTTTGTTCCCCAGATTACCCCTTTACAAACATATACACTTTTTCATGTTTTCCTCCTCACCTTCTAAGGCTGCATGCACACCACGTTTGTGCAATACAGTTCCCGTATCAGGTTTTAGAGGAAAAACTGATTCCTCAAAACCGGACTAAACTGTATCAAAACGTGTGTACAAATTTTAATCCGTATACGGTTTGAAAAATGACATCCGGTTGCATCCGTTTTTTTAAGAGAAAAACGTATACGTTTTTAACTTTTCACTCCATTTTGAATTAAGTTTTACTTGTTTGATTGAAATTCCAAGAAAAAAAAAAAACTGTGCAAAGTCAAAAACCTTATGGTAAAAACTGGATGGAACCGTACGCACATACAGTTCTGTACGGTTCCCATTGACTCCCATGTTAAAAAAAAAAAACGTATACGTTTTAATACAGTTTTTCAATTGGACCTAAACCCATGGTAGACTACGGTTTTGGGTACAGGAAAAAAACCTGACAAAACCGTACAGGATGCAAAACGGACAAAACCTGATGCATCTTTTGGCATACGGTTTTCAATGGAGTCAATGCATACGTTTCCCAATACGGTTCCATACGGTTTTCAAAACGTATACGGAACTGTATTGCAAAAATGTGGTGTGAATGCACCCTAAGAGCCATCTCTCTTATCTTATCTATGAAATACATAAGGGCTTGTTTTTTTGCAGGGCCAATTGTATTTTGTATGAAAATGGGAGGAATTTTTTTTTCTTTTTATTAAGAGAAAGGCTTTATTTTTTTATATTTTGGAAAACATTTACCCCTATTAACCCTTTAAGGACCAGGGGCTTTTCTGTTTTTGCACTTTTTTTTTTCCCTCCTTACCTTTAAAAAAATCATAACTCTTAAATGGGCACTGTCACCAACTTTATTTTTTGATATGTTGTAGTACTTATGTACTACAACATATCTCTAATATACTTTTATTATTATTTTTTTTTCATTAAAAAGGTTTAATTTACATAAAAAAACCGGCCACTGAAAAAGGACTGATTTTGGAGTCGCAATCAGTCCTTTTTCAGTTAGGCTGCACTGTCAGACAGGTGGGAGCGAGCACATTGGCTCCCCGGCCACTGGCTGGGAGGCCACTCCTCCCGCACATCGCTGCCGCCGCCTCGTTGCCGCCGCTGTCCCTGCACGCCCGCCGGGGTTGGGGGTGGAGGAGTGAACGGGCTAGTGCCATAGGATGGTGGGAGCTACCCTTTAATTGTGCACCTAAAAATCCACATGATAGCTTATTTTTTGCACTACCAATTCTACTTTGTAATGACATCAGTAATTTTACCTAAAAATCTACGACGAAATGGAGGAAAAAAAATAATTGTACAACAAAATGTAAGAATTTAAATTTTGTAAATTTTAAGGGCTTCAGTTTCAAAATTTTTCTGTAAAAATGACACCTTCTCTTTATTCTGTAGGTCCAGATGATTAAAATGATACCCTACTTATTTAGGTTTGATTTTGTCATACTTCTGGAAAAAATCATAACTCCATGCAGGAAAATTAATACGTTTAAAATTCTCATCTTCTGACCCCTATAACACTTATTTTTCCGCGTACGGGGCGGTATAAGGGCTAATTTTTTGTGCCGTGATCTGAAGTTTTTAGCGGTACCATTTTTTGTATTGGTCTTTTTGGTAGCTTTTTATTCATTTTTTCATGATATAAAAAGTGGCCAAAAATGTGATTTTGGAATTTTCTTTGTGCGTACGCCATTGACTATGCGGTTTAATTAACTGTATATTTTTAGAATATGGACATTTCCGCACGCGGCGATACCACATGTTTATTTTTATTAACAGGGTTTTTTTTTGGGGGGGGGGGGGGGAGGGAAGGGGGGTGATTCTTACTTTTATTAGGGAAGGGATTAAATTAACTTTTTATTTAAATTTTTTGCAATGTTATAACACTGCACAAACTGATCTTTGACATTGATCATTGTTATCCCATAGGATAACATTGATCAATGATTCTGCAACTTGACTGCTCATGCCTGGATCTCAGGCGCGGAGCAGTCATTCGGCAATCGGACAAATAGGAAGGTAGGGACCCCTCATTGTGTGCTCCAGCTGTTCCGGACGCCACGATTTCACTGCAGCTGTCCCGAACAGCAGAGTGAGCTAGCCGGAGGTAGTTTACTTTTACTTTAGACGCAGCGATCAACTTTGAATGCCACGTCTAATGGGTTAATAGCGCGCGATCAGTGCCGTGCGCTATTAACCGAGGGTCCCAGCCGATGTTAGAGGCCGGGCCCGACCCACTATGACACGGGGCCAGGCCGTTATAGAAAGGGTGCGGACTCAGGGCGTACAGGTATGCCCTGAGTCCTTAATGGGTTAAGCCCCTCTACATAGAATAGGTCAGCAGATAAGAACCATTTGTCCCATCTAGTCTTCCCAATAATCTGAATCCTATGAATAGTCCCTGGCCCTATCTTATATGAAGGATAGCCTTATGCCTATCCCATGCATGTTTAAACTCCTTCACTGTATTTGCAGCTACCACTTCAGCAGGAAGGCTATTCCATGCATCCACTACTCTCTCAGTAAAGTAATACTTCCTGATATTACTTTTAAACCTTTGCCCCTCTAATTTAAAACAATGTCCTTTTGTGGTAATTTTTCTTCTTTTAAAATGTGCTCTCCTCCTTTACCGTGTTGATTCCCTTTATGTACTTTTAAAAGCAATCAATTAGATGCCGAATGTAGGCTGTATTAGTAAAATTACTACAGCAGGCACGGAGGCCTAGTACAATTTTTTGACTGACATAGTAACCCATGGGCACCCTGCGATCTTGTTGCGGGGGTGCTGATCGGACACCTGACAAGTGATTGCTGCACTTAAGAGATTAAATGAGTGACAGCGTGATCACTGATGCCAGTCACTGACAGCGAGTGCCGGCTGCTGCTAACAATTGGCATCTGCCCTCTATGAAGTGAGTACAGCTTTTGAGATTGCTTCATAATGTGTTAGGACGCAGCCCATTTTGGCCTTAAGGACACAGAAAATTTTATTTTTACGTTTTCAATTTTTCCTCCTTGCCTTCAAAAAATCATAACTCTTTTATATTTTCATCCCCAGACTAGTATGAGGGCTTGTTTTTTGCGCGACCAGTTGTCCGTTGTAATTCCATAACTCACTTTACCATAAAATGTATGGCGCAACCAAAAAAATACTATTTGTGTGGGAAAATTCAAAAGAAAACAGCAATTTTGCTAATTTTGGAAGGTTTAGTTTTCACGCCGTACAATTTATGGTAAAAATGACGTGTGTTCTTTATTCTTAGGGTCAATACGATTAAAATGATATCCATGATAATATACTTCTCCATTACTGTTGCGCTTAAAAAAAAAAATCACAAACTTTTTAACCAAATTAGTACGTTTAAAATCCCCCTATTTTGAAGACCTATAACTTTTTAATTTTTCTGTATAAGTGGCGGTATGAGGGCTCATTTTTTGCGCCGTGATCTGTACTTTTTATTGATACCATATTTGCTTATATAAAACTTTTAATACATTTTTTATTAATTTTTTTGGGAATAAAATGTTCTTAAAAAAAGCAGCTATTTTGGACTTTTTTTTTTACGTTCACGCCGTTCACTGTACGGTATCATTAACATTTTATTTCATTTTAATAGTTCATATATTTACGCATGCGGCGATACCAAATATGTATATAAAATATTTTTTTTAACACTTTTTGGGGGTGAAATAGGGAAAATGGGGCAATTTACGTTTTTATTGGGGGGAGGGGGTTTTTCACATTTTTTCTTACTTTTATTTTTACACTTTAATAGTCCCCATAGGGGACTATTTAAAGCAATCACTTGATTGCTAATCCTGTTCAGTGCTATGTATAGGACATAGCACTGATCAGGGTTATCGGTCATCTTCTGCTCTGGTCTGCGGGAAGGCAGATCAGAGCAGAAGACTCCCGGAAGACAGCAGAGACAGGTGAGGGGACATCCGGCTGCAGTGCTGGAAGATCGGATCGCCGCGGCAGCGCTGCGGGCGATCCGATCATCCAATTAAGTGACCGCGATGCTGATCGGTATTGATCACGGCATCTGAGGGGTTAATGGCGGACATCCGCAGGATCGCGGATGTCCGCCATTACCGGCGGGTCCCTGGCTGCGATCAACAGCCGGGACCTGCCGCGCATGATCCGGGCCTCGCTTCGATGCCCGCGGTTATGCTTAGGATGTAAATGTACGTCCTGGTGCGTTAAGTACCGCATCACCAGGACGTACATTTACGTCCTTCGTCGTTAAGGGGTTAATGGAGGTCTGCGCCAAGGGTTTCTCTTATGGACGATCTTCAAATTAGGGATCGACCGATATCGTTTTTTTAGAGCCGATACCGATAATCGGTGGAGGTTAGGGCCGATAGCCGATAACTTATACCGATATTCCGGTATAAGTTATCGACTATTTATCCCCCCGAGACACCGCTGCAAGGTAATTGCCGATACCGATAATGCCAAAAATCGTGATTATCGGCCGATAATATCGGCCATACCGATAATCGGTCGATCCCTACTTCAAATTAGTAGTGGGGATAATCTCTAGCAAATATCCTGCACAAGTCCTATTAAAGGGGTTTTCACACCTAATATTCCCCATCAGTCAGCTGTCCTGCACAGCCACTTAATTGGTAGCTGTGCTGCAGTAACACATCTTGGCTGCTACACAATGTATGATTCCTGATCTGTAAATTAGCATGTAGTAAACACACCTCATTATTATGATATGTATGTATAGGACAGGGAGATTGTGATGTAGCTGTAGGGGCTGGGCAGAGGTAATGGCATAACTCAGGTGGCTAGAATGGAGCTCAGAGAGGAGATCCAGCCACACCTCCTAAAACAGCAGATGACAAATATATCTGACTTTTTATGCTGACTAAAAATTGTTATTTGTAGTTCATGTGAAAAGTCAGATATGCTCAGAAAATGACTCAAACGTGGTCAGCAGCCGACTACGTTCGGGTCAATGGACTGGAATGGGGTACACACGCAAGGATACTTCGGCAACCAATTTTGAGCTTCTGCAAATAGATCCGTGCCATAGAGGTACAAATTGTGAAGTAAATGCAACCTTAGTGATTTTTATACAATCAATGTAAGGAAATGCACTGAAGAATATGGGAAGAAAGAGCTAGAAAAAAGTAATAGTTACCTGTTGTTTGAAATATCTTCTGTCTTCCTCATCAACAAGGACTAAGTTCAAGAAATACCTCACAGAAAACTTTTTGTTTACATCTCTCATTGTGGGTGTTGGGTCATAACCAGCAAGGAACAGCCGGATAGGAATGGACTCTCCTGCAAAGTCACAAGTAATGTTAGTTGACAGATCTAGGAGACAGGGAATTTTGAAATCTGAACTCTCTCTTGCAGAAATGTAATGCAGTAAAGGTAAATAGCACAACGTATCAATAGTTTATCTGACACAGCAATATACTAAACACTAATACACTCACTAATGAAACCAGCAAAACTATTCAGTAGGTTAATGTATCCCTAGAAACATTATCCTCCCATTCAATCAGGCTGCAAGCATGTAGAGATATGGGGTATCATAATTATATTATATATCTAAAAAGCAAATGTATCACCCAACATTCTCTGCATGTCTTTACACAAGACTATAGGGACACTGAAAAATAAACCCCAAAGAGTTGAATGTGTGTCAAACAGAAAAACAAGACATAATGCACACTATAAACACTTCATATCAGATTACCTTTTACTGGAGCCCCATCCATAATTTCATATTTTGCAACAGTTTCTGTCTCAGTTGTAGTACTGGGTCCTGTAAAACAAAAACAAAAAAAGTCACTACCTATTTGTCAAGAATGGTGACCGCTATCCTCCTTACAAATAACAGCATAAGGCATCAGTTTTTATTATCACCCTGAGGACAAAGGAGCTAAGCATACTTCATACCCGGTGGGTCCACGGCTAATGCTGGACATCACCAATTTGATAGTCCGGAACAAACCCTTTAGACGCCTCGGTTAAAGTTGATTGTGGTGGCTAAAAGCTGAAAATTTAGAGCACCAGTAGGGTTGGGGGGGGGGGGGGGGGGGCTGATCGGGACCTCTGGGGAAATAATGGCCAGAGGGCCCCTACCTGCGTCTGCCTGATAGTTTCTCTGCTTCTCTAGTCTGGCTAGTCAGGCTTATCAATGCTATGGTGAGACTAAAAAATGTTTATTGTTAAAAAAAAAATAATAATACTCTAAACAGTGTAAATATAAAAAAAAAAATATGCCAAACAGCTGAATTGCTGACTTTTGGTCACTTAACATAAACAATGAATGGTCCCAAGAAAATATACAGATCAGTAAATAAACCCCCCCCCCCCCCCCCCCCCCCCCCCCTCGGCTTATACTCGAGTGAACTCTCCGCCCTCAGTGGTCTTCAACCTGCAGACTTCCAGATGTTTCCAAACTACAACTCCCAGCATGCCCGGACAGCCATCAGCGGGAAGGGTGAGCTAGTCCGGGCCATCTGTGCTGCAGGACCGTCCGGTGGGGAGGGATAGTCGTTCCGGGCTGTCCATCTTCACCGGGGGGGGGGGGGCTCTTCTCCGTGCCTGCCCCGGAATAGTGACGTTGCCTTGACGACGACGCATAGGGACGTTCATGCGCAACGTCCCTGTGAGTCGTCGTCAAGGCAATGTCACTATTCCGGGGGCGGAGAAGAGGCCCCCCCCAGTAAAGATGGACAGCCCGGAATGACTATCCCTCCCCACCGGATGGTCCCTGCAGCACAGATGGCCTGGACCAGCTCACCCTTCCTTCCCGCCGAGGGGAGGCGGAGTACAAAACTAAAGGGGGTGGGGGGAGGTCTGGATGATGATGAAGGCCGCAGTGGTCTTCAACCTGTGGACCTCCAGATGTTTTCAAAACTACAACTCCCAGGAGTTGTAGTTTTGAAACATCTGGAGGTCCGCAGGTTGGAGACCACTGTTCAGATATTGACATGCGGTGATGATGAAGGCGGGGGGGGGGGGGGCGGTGTGGGATGATGACAGGTTGTGATGATGTAGGGGGGGTGTGGGATGATGACAGGCGGTGATGATGAAGGGGGGGTGTGGGATGAATGACAGGGGGATGATGACAGGCGGTGATTATGAAGGGGGGGTGTGGGATGATGACAGGCGGTGATGATGAAGGGGGGTGTGGGATGATGACAGGCGGTGATGATGAAGGAGGGGTGCGGGATGATGACAGGCGGTGATGATGAAGGGGGGGGTGTGGGATGATGACAGGTATGATGAAAGGCGGTGATGATGAAGGGGAGGTGTGGGATGATGACGGGCGGCGATGATGAAGGGGGGGTGTGGGATGATGACGGTGATGATGACAGGCGGTGATGAAGGGGGGGGTGTGGGATGATGACAGGGGGATGATGACAGGCGGTGATGATGAAGGGGGGGTGTGGGATGATGACGGGGATGATGACAGGCGGGTGATGATGAAGGGGGGGTGTGTGGGATGATGATGGGGATGATGACAGGCAGTGATTATGAAGGGGGGTGTGGGATGATGACAGGCGGTGATGATGAAGGGGGGAAACTGACAGGGTAATGATGAAGGGGGGGGATGATGACAGGGGTGATGATGATGAGGGTGTAATGACGGGGGTCTGGATGATGACAGGGGGGGATGATGCATTTCCCACCCTAGGCTTATAGTCGAGTCAATAACTATTCCTGGTTTTTGCGGTGAAATTAAGGGCCTCTGCTTATATTCGGATCGGCTTATACGCGAGTATATACGGTAAATTGGGTATCCTTGTAATTCATCGCTTGTAAATCGCTTGTGTCCTTAAAGGGGTTATCCAATTGTGAAGAGCAGAGCACTCACATGACCGCAGGCTCTCACATCACCAGGACAGGAGATTGTATATTCAAATAATGGGCAGGCACTGCACTGCGTACAGAAGGAGGCTGGGAGGCACGACCAGCTTTCATTGTGCAGCAATCCTGCTCTGCATTTATGCTATGCAGGACAATATCTTAACTACTGAATGGATTTCTGGAAGTCACCCCTCATTCTACTCCAGTCCATCCGCACTATATTTATTGGGTTTAGTGCAGGTAAACAGTCTGTCAGTTTCCCATTAACATTACTTGGGTTAGTGCCATTTTTTAAGTTCACCACGATCTTTCTGTAATGTTACTAATGCACTTTATTAAGTCAGAGTTCCATGAAGAGGAACATGTATCCAGTCTAAGCTGTAGGCCTAACCTGGAGGCAGCCTGTATAAATTAAGATTACATGGGCCGTCATGTAGTAAGAGGAAATACATTTTTACCTATTCCAGTAATTTCCTTTTTAATCAACTGCAATTCCATGTGTTGAATTTTTATTCTGACCAGTAGAAAGTAAATTTTCCCCACAATGACATCCTTTAGGTGGTACCTTTGAAGCAAAATAGGGGAGAAACAATTGTAATCATTTGCTGATGGCAATGTACCAACAAGCATTGGTCCCTACAGCTAGACCCCCACAATCAGCAGGTAAAGGCATAACCTAGTGATATGCTTTTATATATATATATTATATATATATATATATATATATATATATATATATATATTATATATATATATATATATATATTTATATATTTTTTTTATATTTGTTTTTAATACAGATTAATAAAACAAGAATTTAACCCCCCCCCCCCATCCCCCCTTACCATAATAATAATAATAATAATAATAATAATAAATAAAAAAATTAAAAATAAAAAAGTTAACATTTTTGTATAAAATTTCAAATGCTAAACCTCTATTTTCCCCCTTCCGGTCCTTTCATTTGCATATTTTCCAAAAAAACATGGATATTTCTGACCAAGCTCTAACATCCGGGGGCCTAGGGGATATCCACCTTCTTGCTAACAGCAATCTAGCATAAAATAGGTATCTGGTTACCCTATGTCTTTCTTACTTTGATCTTGATCTTCCCCCCTTCTCCACCAAGGATAGCCATCTTGGGGCATATCTTAATTCCCCCCCACACCTTCCTACCAATTTCCATACATACATAATTCCAATATTTTCTAATTTCCGTGCACCCCCACCACATATGGTATAAATCGGCATCCTGGAGTCCAGTTGTTTCCCCATTTTGTGTAGTGTCTTGGGGCAATAATAGATTCTATGTAGGATCCATATTTGCGTTAACCTGTGATTACTATTAAATGAGCACCTATTTACATTCCTGTATATCCTCCCCCACTCCTTTTCTCCAATCTCCCCTAAGTCTCTATTCCACGTTTCTTTACTTTTGTCTTTACTACCAGTTGTTTATATAAAATTTGCTCCTATTTTTTCTTTCCTATTTTGTTATTAACAATTTTTTCTAATAAACCCCTGGGAGTCTCTACACTGAAGATCTTTCTCTTTGGTGGCCAAGAATGCATATCTAATTTTAGCATATTCGTACCAAGCTTTTTCTTCCAAGTCGAACTTTTGTTTTAGATCCTCTCATCTAATAAGCTTACCCTCCTTTATCAAATCAGAAATTTTCCTAATTCCCTTCTATATTTTTTAATGATCCTAGTTTATAGAATTCCTCTATCTTTTTATTATGCCATATCATAGTTTTTTCCAAACTATGTTAGACTCCCTCGATCTTTTTAAGCCTTGCCCAGGTCTTGATCAAACAATCCACCCGTGGGTTTTTCCTGTAACCCCCCCCCCCCCCCCCCCTTCCATTGCACCAGATTCCAAAATTCTGAATACATTTTTAAACTTCCCTTGGAAACCTTTGAATACATATCACAACAATCCATAATTCCACCAATCAATAAACCACGCAAGTTGGGTGGCTAAAAAATAATTTTTAATGTCTGGGAACGATAATCCACCTTTATCTTTTTGTACACAAAGGGTAGTCCACCTTTATTCTTGTATGCTTCCTCCCCCAGATTAAGGAGTTAAAAATAGCAATAATTTGCTTAAATATTTGATCTGCAAACCATATGGGAATCCCACAGAACAAATATAGCAGTTTCGGAATTATTATAGCTTTTATAAAGCACTATTTTATCTGCTTTAGAGATTGATAGCTTATTCTAGGCTATAGCCTTCCTTTCCACTTCCCATTTCACAGGGAAGGTATTTAATTGATGGAACTCCTGTGCACTCCTCGATATATGTATCCCCAGTTATTTAACATTTCCAGTCTCTTAAAATTTTTACTACAGGGTTGCCCAAATCTATAACTGGTCCTAACAGCATCAAAATTGATTTTTCCCAATGTATGGTCAATCCTGAGTATTTCCAAATAGTTAGATTTTTTCCATAACCAAGGGCAACGACGTATTAGGGTCTTTAAAATAGAGGAGAATGGCATCCGCATATAGGGGGAGATTTATCAAAACCTGTCCAGAGGAAAAGTTCTCCAGTTGCCCATAGCAACCAATCAGATCACTTCTTTCATTTTTCACAGGCCTCTTTAAAAATGAAAGAAGCGATCTGATTGGTTGCTGTGGGCAACTGCACCACTCTTCCTGTGCACAGGTTTTGATAAATCTCCCCCATAGTGATATGCTATTATTTGCTATGGCTCGGTAAAAAACTGATGCTAGAACTGATTCCATTCAATGCAATTGGACAGTTTACATTCATCTGTCATCTTAGTCATCTTGCTGCGTTCCCCTGTCTGGTTTTCAGAAACAATGCATGCCGGATGCTATACAACTGATGACAACTGATGCATGTTGGCATAAGCTGCGGAGAGATCCGATGCCGGACATATGTAATCCCGCCTTAGTAATCCTGTTGAAAAAGGTTACAGACAGCCTCTCCCGAGCAGAAAACTAGCTGCTAACAAATTCCACAACAAAGGAAGACCAGATAGCTTTTAGATTAGTGACCCTATAAATATAGGAGATTGCTATACAGAACCTTGGTGACACATTAGAAAAATAATTAGAGATTCATGTTAGTCCTAATGATAGTTGTGCACGTTATTATGGGTATACAGAGTAATATACAAGAGTACTCACTTAGATTTGTTGTATTCGAATTCTATGTGCAAGCAGTCCTCGATCCCAACTTCCATTTTAATAGAATTGTTGACATCTGGATAGGTGGCAAGCTGGTGAACTATTAAGTCGTACTCCTTCACCAAGTCTGACAGGCGTCTCACTATTGTCACCTTTAAGAAATACCTAGAAAACAACCAACTTGCTACTGATCACTACTCATATTACCCACTTACACAAATACCTGATTTCACCGCGGCGGTCTCGAACAGCCCGACTGAATAGCCGGGTTAGTGCTTACAGGACACCGGGGGGGACCTTACCTACCTCCTCGGTGTCTTCTCCGTTCAGGGATCCCCTGTATGGCCGGCGCTCTCCTTCCTCGTCATCACGTCGTCGCGTACGTGCGTTGGCGTGCGTAACGACGTGATGGCGGCGACGGAGAGCGAGGATACCGGCCGGCAGCAGAGACGTTCCGGAGCGACGGGGACACGGCAACAGCGATGGAGCGACATCCAGGGCAGCGGTGACGGGTCCGGAGCGGCGGGGACACGTGAGTATTACCTCCTCCTGCAGTGGTCTTCAATCTGCGGACCTCCAGATGTTGCAAAACTACAACTCCCAGCATGCCCGGACAGCCAACGGCTGTCCGGGCATGCTGGGAGTTGTAGTTTTGCAACATCTGGAGGTCCGCAGGTTGAAGACCACTATTGGGTTAAAAATCTTTATTTTTTTAGATTTTGTCCCTAAAAATTGGGTGCGTCTTATACGCCGGTGCGTCCTATAGGACGAAAAATACGGTATTTCTGTATATGCGTATGAAAATAAAGGGTTTTCAGGGCAATCAAACATCTGCTGCAGGAATAAATGTGCATATATCAGCATTGGGATAGATTTACTACTGTACATACCTTAACCTTACATTGGACCCGATGTAGGACTCGTAAGGCTTCTCAACTTGCATAAATTCAAAATCATAACTTCTGCTTTGTGTCAGCTCCCCAGGCAGGGCCAATTCTTTAACAAGGTTCACAAACTCATGTGTGTTGCTTTTATCATTAAACAATTCTAAAAACATGAAAAAATAAATAAATAAATGGACAGATTGAGAAAATATACAAGAAAACCCCCCCACAAAAGGCCCAGATTTACTAAATTTATCAAAACCTGTGCAGAGGAAAAGGTGCTCATAGCAACCAATATATTGCTTCTTTTACTTTTCAGATAAAAAAAAAAAAAAATGTAAGTTCATTACAATATAAATCTACAGAACCATCTCAGTCACAGAGAGAGAGACACAGAGACAGAGAGAGAGGAAAGAAGTGATAAGCGCTTCGCTCCTATCTCCTAGCAATTGTTCGGGGTCTAAACACTCAGACCTCGACCAATCATTACTTTTGACAAGTGTCTAGGACTTTAAACTTTTTTTTTTTTTTTTTTTTATTATAGTAACAGATATAATCATGATATTTTACCATATATAAAGCATGGCAATGTGTTATACATGGTAAAATCTTTCTCCTCACCATCCACGTAAGATGTTTCTGCCTGCATGGATATGAAGTTAGTAAGTCTCCCCCGCATGCCCTGTAAGTAGTCCCCAAGATGGGCGCTATGCTCGCCTAGTCCCATCTTCTCTGGCTTTGAAGGGGTACTCTGGATCCATCCAGCCATTCGCCCATTATCTTCACTATTCTTGATATGCAAATTATCTAACTGGCAGGGGCGGGGTTACAACGCTCCATCTGGCACTGTGACGCTTCTTGTGTACACCCGGAAGCGGCCTCAGCGCAGTGGAGTCCTGTACAGAGCGGGGAGGAGAGGGAGAGGCAGAGGGAGGGCATGAATATTCATAAGCCGGGCGGTGCTGCGGACGAGTGGCGCCAACGTCACAGTGCCTGATGGAGCCTTCTAATCCTGTGCCAGTTAGATAATTTGCATATCAAGAATAATGAAGATAACGGGTGAACGGCGCAACAAATCCGGGCATGGTAGGCCGCATTTTGATCAGCGTCCCCCGCACTACCAGCCAGTACCTCTGGTTAGTGCGGGGAGAGTTCAGTGGCAGTTTTCCTTTAAAACAGATTTGTAAATGACTTTAAACCTTCCAGTACTTATTAGCTACTGTATGCTCCACAGGAGTTTTCTTGTTGAATTTTCTTTCTGTCTGACCACAGTGCTCTCTGCTGACATCTCGGTCCATGTTAGAAACTGTCCAGAGCAGGAGAGGTTTGCTATGGGGATTTGCTTCAACTCTGGACAGTTCCAGAAAGCATTGTGGTCAGACAGAAAGGAAATTCAAAAAGAAAAGAGCTTCCGCTGTAGTATACAACAGCTGATAAGTACTGGAAGGGTTAAGATTTTTTAATAGAAGTAATTTACTCTCTCTCAGACCTTAGTTTGTTTTATAACTTTTTTGTGGCATTTTTGTCAAAAAATTATCGGCAGAAAAAAAAATAGTGGCAAAGTGCTTAGTAAGGGTCAGAGATGAACTTTTTTTTTTTTTTTCCAGATATTTCCACTGGTTTTTTTTTCCTGCCCAAAGAAAAAACAAAGAACCGTGTAAAAATGCCTTTTGTTGTGTTCTCTCATTATAAAGCAGGGGTGTGGAAATTTAAAAAAAAAATCTACTTGTCCAAGGGACTAAAACGGAACACAATCCACTTGTCCTGGTAGACAAAATAATTCCAACCAAAATAGTACGTACATAAAAGGTCTTTATTCGTTTCTGCACTTTTGTTTTCTCCTCCTCGCCCTATAATGGCTATAACTCTTATTTTTCCATCTACACATGAGAGCTTTTTTTTGCGGGACCAATTGTACTTTGTAATGACACCTGTCATTTTTCCCCATAACTTATGCTTCAAAACAAAAAAATATATACAAAAAAAAAATTATTTGTGAGTTGAAATTGGAAAAAATAAAAAATAAAATATGCTAATTTGGGGGTTCTCTTTTTTCACATTCACTTGTGGTCAAGCTTACATGTTATTTTGATACTTTAGGTCAGCCTGATTACAGCAATACCAAATTTGTTTCAGTCATGTTTTACTAATTTAAACTTTTTTTTTTTAAATTCCTGACCCCAATAAAAATTATTTTTCCGTATACTGGCTGTAGGAGGGCTCAGTTTTTGGGCCATAATTTGGTGTTTGTATCGGTACCATTTTGGTATTGATCAGACTTTTTGAACACTTGACTTTTTTCTGGGATATGATGTTATAAGCATCAAAAAAGCAATTCTGTCATTTGAAATTTAAGTTAACGCCATTGATGGGACAGGATCTAAAATGTTATATATTTTAATAGTTTCGGCCAATTACATACATGCCAATACCAAATACCGTATTTATCGACGTATAACACGCGCTTTTAAAACCTAAATTTCTAGGCAAAAAGCCTGCCTGCATGTTATACGCTGATAAATCTTCTGGTCACTGATTTAAAGCGGCAGCAGCAGCAGCTGCTTGTTAAGTATTAGCACGGCCGCGGCCACTTTAAATCAGTGACCAGCGGAGTCTCCTCCCCGCTCTGTAAAAAACAGTACGGGAGAAAACAAGTGACAATCCCACAGCAGTTGGCTGTCCGGGCTTGATGGGAGTTGTAGTTTTGCAACATCTGGAGGTACACAGGTTCAAGACCACTGGAACATGATGGGGGGGGGGGGATGATGAGACAGGTTGGGGGTGGATGATGAGACGGGGAAATGTTGGTGGGGGAGGCACTAAATGCTTAATGTCTGTATGGCTACTGGTGGTCTATGACAGGGGGAAATGATGAGACATGGGGGGGATGATGAGACATGGGGGGTGGCGATGAGAGGGGTAAATGTGGCACAGGGACTGATAAAAGGGAAGGAATGATGTGGCACTGGAGGGGACAGGACCAAACTGAGGTGCAGAAGAAAACAAAGTTGGGGGGATGATGTGGCATTTAGTCCAAGTCATTTATTTTACATTTTATTTTTTTTACTTAAATTTCCCTGTTAAAATGGGGGTGCATGTTATATGCCGATAAATACGGTATATTTTTTTGTGTTTACATATTTTTTATATGGAAAGTGGGGGTGATATGAACTTCTAGCCATCGAGATCCACCCCACTAGACCACGAGGGATGGTTACAAGTAGGGATCGACCGATATCGTTTTTTTTTAGGGCCGATACCGATAATCGGTGCAGGTTAGGGCCGAAAGCCGATAACTTATACCGATATTCCGGTATAAGTTATCGGCTATTTAACCCCCTGCGACACCGCTGCAGATCATTGATTTAAAGCGGGCACTTTAAATCAATGATCTGCAGTGGCTTTTGCGGGGCCATAGGCCACCGCCACCACCCGCTTCTCTCCCCCTACCTGTCAGGGTGGTCCGGGCCATCCATCCTCTTCCTTCCTGTAGTGTCTGGGGGCATTCCGGGTGAAGAGTGAACCGGTCCGGGCTGTCCTTCTCCGGGGGTCATCTTCTCCACTCCGGGCAGGCTCCGGCCTAGTACGCTGCATAGACGCCGCTGCGTAGTGACGCCCGTGCGCAGCGACGCACCTGACGTCACGGCGTAGCGGCGTCTATGCAGTGTACTAGGCCGGAGCCTGCCCGGAGTGGAGAAGATGACCGCCGGAGAAGAAGGACAGCCCAGACCGGTTCACTCTTCACCCGGAACGCCCCCGGACACTACAGGAAGGAAGGATGGATAGATGGCCCGGACCACCCCCATTACGGGTAAGTTTAATTAATTAATTTTATTGACTCGGAGGGTGGGGGAGGGGCCTGACCGGTATAGCGGTATGGGCAAAAATCCATATCGGTATACCGCCCAGCATCACGGTGGGGGGTGCGACGCGGTGCGGTGGGTCGGGGGTGCGGTGCGGCGGGTGGCGGTCGCGGTGCGGGCGGTGGGGCATTATCGGCTTATCGGCAAGGTAATTGCCGATACCGATAATGCCCAAAATCGTGATTATTGGCCGATAATAAATCGGCCATACCGATAATTGGTTGATCCCTAGTTACAAGATCCCTTTAGACGCCACTGTCAACTTTGACAGTGGCGATCTAAAGGGTTAATAGCCGGCTGTGGCAATTGCTGCATGCCAGGCTATTAGCTGTGGCCCCCATCTGATACACCCTGAGCACCGACATTATTAAAAATAAAGGGGGAAGTCGGTCCGGTCCTGCTTGCCCGATACAGGGCTAAATGTATGAAAAATTCCCCTGCCATGTCCCAGGCATCGGGCGATAGGATTTCCACATCCATGTAAATCATGTGATTTAAAGCAGAATAATACATGATTTGTTATAAGACAAGTGTCGCATAAAATAAATGTATGAAATCACATTATTCAAAAAGATAAGTGTCAGCATTTTAGATTTTTTTTTTTTTTTAAAGCCAGAAAATGGAGTGTGAAGGAGAGCTGATAACATTTCTTTAGGCCAAAAACACAAAATAGATTTTTCTGATACACTTATTTTCCAATTCTCAATCTTTGCCGACCACAATTTCTCATTTACAACACTTTGCACATCACGTTATCTCTGCAGCCATATATTGTCACAATGGTGATATCTTATCTACATGGCATCACAACCCCAGAAACAGGCCACCATAGTCAGAAGACTTGTCTTAGAATAGCTGCATCATGATGTATAACTTATCTCTAACAAGTGGTGGGGGGCAGCATAAACTGTCAGGGGTGGTGGAGAATTGCTATGTAAATCATAGGGTTTATCATACCATTTTTGACCCACAGACTTGTCCTATTAAATACTGCTCAGCTGAGATACCAATGGATAAGAAATATGTATTATCTAAGAAGAAGCAAACCTCTTCTACTATCATTCAACCCTACTTCAGAAACTCAGCCCTGCCTCTGATACCCAAGCCCAGAATAAAAACCTTATTTTAGGACTTTTGCAAAGACCATAAGCTTTAAAAAAAAAAAAAAAAATAACGTTTGTGTTAATGCACAATTATGTGTCTGCCCATGTCTGCAGCTCATAGAGTGCAATGGGCTGACAGATTCATTTTAACCCCTAGACAGGGCTGTGGAGTCAGACGAAATTTTGGGTACCTGGAGTCGGAGTCGGCAAACAATGCACCGACTCCTACTAAATTTAGATTGGAATGTCCCAATTCACAAAAAGTTATAATGAATGAATTCTCTACTTTAAGAATAAAGACCAATGCATGCAGTGCCTCATGTAACCACAAAACGAACACGTCAAGTGACCGTGAAGTAGTATGCTTTACATGTGCTTCACTATATGGCACGCAACGCACAATTAGGAGCGGCAATACTTCTACTTTCCATAGTGTTGTGTTCTGCTGTTACAGGGAACCCATGGGTAACCTAGCCTCTCACTGATAAGGCATTAAGTAAATATGTTTTTTGCAAGACTAGAGACACTTGTATTAGTGAAGGGAATGGAGGGTCAATAGTTCAAGACTGAAGCTCTAAACCATTGGACTGAAAAACTGCAGTCATTCAACTAACGCTATAAAAACTTGTAAACTCCAATTGTTAGCTTAAACTTTAAACATGACTATGGGATTCTACTAGGGAAATCATGTTTTATAATAAATGCCCCTTCCTGGATCCTCCCACTGCCCTATCTTCAGCAGAAGATCAGCACACAAAAAGGAGAAGGCAGCAGCTTCTGTCCAACTACCTCTCTCTCTGCTAGAAGAGCTTAGAAGAACTTGGTGGGCTTAAACTGTTCAATACAGTAGACTGTTGGCTTCCCAGCCAGTAGTCCTGTGGTAATGACATGTATGTTGAAATCCAATAAAGAAAGAATTCAAGTGCCCTCACCACGTAGACTGCTTCTTCGTTACTTTATTTCTTGTCACAAAAAGACATAATGCACGGAGACGACATATAGGGGGTGTGCGTGGGCACACCCCCTATATGTCGTCTCCCTGCATTATGTCTTTTTGTGACAAGAAATAAAGTAATGAAGAAGCAGTCTATGTGGTGAGTGCACTTGAATTCTTTCTTTATTGGATTTGTGCATAAGTGTTGTATCTTCTATCATGTCTTGCACCTCCACTGCTTACATGAATATATTGCTGCATTGTGTCTACCTGAGTAATAATCCACAAGTGTGTGAAGTAGCAGTGCCAGGCTAGCTGTTTCTCCCTTACTATTGACATGTATGTTGCCTTTCTTTCCTTCAAGGAATATATAAAATACATTCGCATATTAATACAGAGGAGTCGGAAGTACAAAAAACTGCGGAGTCGGGGGTCGGAATATTTATCTACCGACTCCACAGCCCTGCCCCTAGACGACAATGGACGTAAATGTACACCCTAGTGCCTCGGTACCTAATGCACCAGGATGTACATTTTCATCCTGCAGAGTTTACAACCTGTGAAGAGAACGCAGGAGCTGTAACAGGTACTGGCTGCTATTAGTTCACCGCTATTGGCGGACATCCCCAATCATGTTGATGTCTGCTATTAACCCTTTAGATGCTGTGATCAAGGCATCTAAAGGATAAAATTACTATAGCTGGTTAGCTCAGCGGACTTTTGTAAAGATATAGAAATATGCATTGTTTTAATTGTACTGACCCACAGAATAAAAATACCGGATCAGTTTAACTGCAAAGTGCAATGCGTAAATACAAAATTGCAGTTTTTTTTCCAATCTGCCTCCACAAATAATTTTTTTTTTTGGGTTTCCCCTTACATTTTATGTTAAATGAAAGGTGTCATTACAAAGTACAATTGGTATAGCTCAGACTTGTGCTGCTCCTCTGCTTTTCCTACTTCAATAGGTATGCCTAAAGAGTCAACTGAGTGTTAATATTGCTCCTGTCAAAGTGGACAGGGTCAGTATACAGGGATGCACCCTAGAGGTCAACGTATTTATGATAAAAACAACAGAGGAATAGCACATCACAGAGCAATATGGGAAAATGCTTTAGATTTATTATATTATGGGAAAGACAATTATTGCCTATAACAGACACGGAGAATGGACAGGTCCACATCTGCAACTCTCTCACAAATGTAATACTAGTCAACTCCATACAGTATTTACCAGCTTCTATAGAGTAGATGATATACAAGCTCACCAATTTGTCCAACAAACTCAATTCTTATTCCCTGGTGCTCTAGTCTTTTACCGGGTTGCTTGAAGACTATATTGACCTAGAAAGAAGAAAAGATTTTTAATTCTCATTTTTCTTAAGAAAACAGCAGAAATTCAGCAATGCATATTTAATGCATTACAGGCAACAGCTACTCTGTAAGTAACATGTAAGTGCTGAAATGCTAAATTGATATGGTGTTACTATAGATAGAAAAGCGGAATTTTCCCTTCTCTGCCACTCTGGCCATGAGATTCACAGCTAAATAATGTCTTGAAGCGTGGCTGCTAGGAATACAGCCCCTAACAGCAGACCAAAGCAGAATGAGCACTGAATGGAGGTTTAGCAGATCATAAACCCTGCTATATCTGCTGACTATTAAAGGGGTATTCCAGGAATATATATATCAACCGGCTCCAGAAAGTTAAACAGATTTGTAAATTACATCTATTACACAATCTTAATCCTTCCAATAATTATCATCTGCTGAAGTGGAGTTGTTCTTTTCTGCTGACATCTCTGCTTGTCTCGGGAACTGCACAGAGTAGAAGAGGTTTGTTATAGGGATTTGCTTCTACTCTGGACAGTTCCCCAGACAGTTGTCATCAGACAGCACTTAGAAAAAGAACAATTCAACTTCAGCAGCTCATAAGTACTGAAAGGATTAAGATTTTTTAATAGAAGTAATTTACAAATCTGTTTAACTTTCTGGGATGGATGGATAGCTATATAAATATCTATCTATAAAAAAAAAAAAAAAAAAAAAAAAAAAAACACAATCAAAATTGAACAAATTCTGGTTGAAGTGGGGTCACTATGGGGGAGATTTATCATTGTCTTTAGAGTTGTTTTTTTTCCTACACTAGGCGCTTGAAATGTTGCACGTGCGCCTAAGCACTTTTTATGCTGTAAGAAAAAAACTGCAATTGACCTTTCAAAAGTAAATTTTAGTTTTTACTTTGTAGTGGTAACAAATTTATCAAGTGCAAATGAGGCACAAAAAGTCCCAACTCCCTCCAAAACATCACAATTCTACACCAGCCCAGACCTGGCTACCTTTGGAAAGAACTTTTACAAAGTTGAACATTTTTGCCGCAACTACAACTTTTTGTGCAAAAAGTTGAGAGGAGGAATCATACAAAATGGTGTTCTGAAGTGTTTTTTTTTTTTTCATACGTGCGCCAAATTTATCAACCCCCTGCGATAGTATTATAAATTTCGGGCACGTAAGCACAACAAAAAAGCAAAAATAAATTACTTTAAAACACACTTTCTAAAGACAACAATGATAAATCACCCCCTAGTTATGTTATTGGTGAAGGTTTCAACTTCATTTCACCTGCAAGCATTTCAATTGTCAATGGCTACATGGTTTTGCAGCAAAACAGTAGTTCACTACACGGCCATAAGTCACATTGAAAACTGCACCTTGGTGGGGTGCTGCCGGACTGCAGACAGGCTCCATTATAGTTTATGGAACCAGTCTCCTGCATTGAGTGCCTAGCTGGGTGATGACCATGTTCTTCATCTAGCTTTAAATAATGATTGGAGGTGGAGCACAGCGGCCCTGAGATATAGATATAGATATATATATATATATATATACACACATATACATATACACACACACACACACACACACACACACACACACACAGTGGGGCAAAAAAGTATTTAGTCAGCCACCAATTGTGCAAGTTCCCCCACTTAAAAAGATGCAAGAGGCCTGTATTTTCATCATAGGTATACCTCAACTATGAGAGACATAATGAGAAAAAAAATCCATAATATCACATTGTCTGATTTTTAAAGAATTTGAAAATTATGGTGGAAAATAAATATTTGGTCAATAACAAAAGTTCATCTCAATACTTTGTTATATACCCTTTGTTGGCAATGACAGAGGTCAAATGTTTTCTGGAAGTCTTTACAAGGTTTTCACACATTGTTGCCGGTATTTTGGCCCATTCCTCCATGCAGATCTCTAGAGCAGTGATGTTTTGGGGCTGTCGCTGGGCAACACGGACTTTCAACTACCTACAAAGGTTTTCTATGGGGTTGAAATCTGGAGACTGGCCAGGCCACTCCAGGATCTTGAAATGCTTCTTTCGAAGCCACTCATTCGTTGCCCGAGCGGTGTGTTTGGGATCATTATCCTGCTGAAAGACCCAGACACCTTTCATCTTCAATGCCCTTGCTGATGGAAGGAGGTTTTCACTCAAATTCACATGATGCATGATCCCAATCATTCTTTCCTTTAGACGGATCAGTCGTCCTGGTCCCTTAGCAGAAAAACAGCCCCAAATCATGATGTTTCCACCCCCATGCTTCACAGTAGGTATGGTGTTCTCCTCCAAAAAGTTCTAATTTGGTTTCATTTGACCATATGACATTCTCCCACTACTCTTCTGGATCATCCAAATGCTCTTTAGCAAACTTCAGACAGGCCCGGACATGTACTGGCTTAAGCAGGGGGGCACGTCTGGCACTGCACGATTTGAGTCCCTGGCGGCGTAGTGTGTTACTGAGGGTAGCCTTTGTCTTGTATGTCTTACATTTTCTAGTAATTGGTCCCACAGTTAACTTCGTCACACATAGCTGCTTGCCTATTGCAGATTCAGTCTTCCCAGCCTGGTGCAGGTCTACAATTTTGTTTCTGGTGTCCTTCAACAGCTCTTGGTCTTGGCTATAGTGGAAATTGGAGTGTGACTGTTTGAGGTTGTGGACAGGCGTCTTTTATTACTGATAAGTTCAAACAGGAGCCATTAATACAGGTAACGAGTGGAGGACAGAGGAGACTCTTAAAGAAGAAGTTACAGGTCTGTGGGAACCAGAAATCTTACTTGTTTGTAGGTGAGGAAATACTTCCACCATAATTTGCAAATACATTCTTTAAAAATCAGACAATGTGATTTTATGGATTTATCTCTCATAGTTGAGGTATACCTATGATGAAAATTACAGGCCTCTCTCATCTTTTTAAGTGGGAGAACTTGCACAATTGGTGGCTGACTTAATACTTTTTGCCCCACTGTATGCAGCGTATTTCATGCTGCACAAAATATGCTGCATATTCTCCTTTGAGCAGACACACAGGGCTTCCTGCAGCAGCAGCCCTGTGTACACAGTGAGGTTTGGAGTCGGGGGGCCAGTGTATCTGCTCATAGGTGATAACGCAGCATATTTCCAGCTGTGCTGCGGATGTTGCACAGCATGAAATATGCTGGGTATATGCAATGTGTGACCCTTTAGCGCATAATTTTTTAAGTTAACACATAGCTATAGATTTGCATACACATTTATGTTTCAAAGACAACTTTTCTCTTTTAACTAAAGTTGGTTTCCCACTTCTAAGCATGACTTAAAATATATAAATATGAAATAAATCAATAAATATTTAACTTAAGTGTTTATGTTTTTATATATGTTTCCCATTGACTGTAATATTTAACAATTAATTTATGTCAAGTATATGTTTTTAAAGAGGAGGACCAAACTGAAGTCTAGGGGCAAGTCAGGAAATACATTTGTCGGCATCGCAACTTAGACACAACATAATGCAAAATTGTAATGTTAACAAGCCCTAACCCATCCTACACAGACTTTTTGCAGCATTAACTTGATACAAGTAAGCTGATCCATCTCACGACAGATAAGAAGTTTTTCAGAAGTGAAAAGGGAGTTTTGGAGTGGAGCAAGAAAGGAGCCCCATAAGAGGCAAAAGACAGTTTTCTAAGATATAATACTAAGTCTTACATTGACTTTTAATACTGACTAATACAAGTTTGTTAAAAGAATAGTAACAATTAATAGTAAACTTTTCAGGTTGTTTATACTATAGAGAAGGATACGAGAAGGAAACAATTGAGAGAAGCCGATTTATATGGTTAATATTATTTGGATCAGGATTGAGTAAAAAGTAATTCCTGACAAGACTCCTAAAAATTATTTCTTTAGGCAGAATCCCCTCTGCAGACTTTGCAGTCTATGGAGACGCTGACGTCTGTGTGGTCCTAGTGCCAACTGATTCAGTTGGCACTGGGCACACTCAGAATCTCTGGGAGAAATGTTTCTATCCGGACCTTCCTAAGTGTGAACCTAGCCTAAGGCCAGGTTCACAGCACAGAGTTTCCGACCGGAATTTCGTTTTGAAGTTCGGCTTGGAAATTCCGGTGCAGCAGAGTCCCATTGTTGGCAATGGAATTCCGCTTCACAGTGCACACTGCAGAGTTTTCAAGGCGGACTTTCTGCCTGGAAAATCTGTTTGAAAAATTCCACCAGAATTGTTAAATGTTCTGGCAGATTGCTGCTCAGCAGACATTGCAGTCTATGGCCATGCTCGGAATCATCGAAGTGTGAACCCCGCCTAACCCACCAGCCTGTGTGTGAATTTCTAGCTAATACACTTCAACGGGATTCTGCTGTTACATTCACATAGAAGAATTTCCGCTGTAGGAATTCCATTGAAGTGAATGGGCAATTCAGAATTTACTGCTAAATTTTCATACAGAAATTCTGGCATGTGAACATCACCTTACTGTCTCTCCTAGGAGTCCTGTCAGAATTTGTTCTTCTTAGGGTATGCTCACATGGCAGAATTGGTGCAGAATGTCTGCTGCTTGAATTCAATGGGATCCTGCGGCACTGTTTACAGTGTAGAATTCCGACATGCACAGAAAGAAAAGATATGTATATTCTCTCTGCGGAAGATGGCACATTTCCGATTGGTTCTTGCAGCCGCCAGTTTAGTCAAATGTGTGTAACGTCCGCACATTTTATTTCTGTGCGGACATTCTGCACATTTTCTGCAGTGTAAACCTGTCCTTACTCAGAAATTCTGCACACACACATAAAAAATAAATAAATCTTTATATCACACAGCTCTGCTTATCCTATAATATACTACTTTGAGACCATTATAAACCATCTGACAGATTTGATACAAAGAATATCCTTGTTAGAATTGCCCTCTCAACACCATCAGACACTGGCGTATTCCCATTTAAGAGTAAAAGTTCTGTACCCTTAAATTATCAAAATAGGCAACATACCCAAAAGGACTATATAACCACTTAAAGGTTCTCATGTACATCCTCCAATGAGAAGTACAAGATGCCCAGCAGAAATGTGGGGAAATTAAGCAAATTCAATTCAGAAAGAACCCCTTGCTCTTCAACGTGACCGCTGAGGCCAAGGATTGGGTGCAGTGTCTGGTGTACAATATACAGTGATGTCACCGAGGGGGAACTCCTGGCAGGTTGTCCAATGCAGCGGCAGCGACACAGAACAGGAAGTGAGCAGAGAGATATGTTTTATCCCCTGCTAAAAAGGCCTGGAAACCCCTTTAGATGTTATGTTCCTCTCTCTCTCTCTCTCTCAAGGCGCCCATGTGCTCCTAAAGCTTGCAAATATAACTTTTTTTTTTTTTTACATTAGCCAATAACAGTAACTTTCCTACTAAACTACACCTTACCAACTTACCCATAGCAACCAATCAGATCGCTTCTTTCATTTTCAAAAAGGCCTCTGAAAAATGAAAGAAGCAATCTGATTGGTTGCTATGGGCAACTCAGCAACTTTTCCTCTGGACAGGTTTTGATAAATCTCCCCTTCATTATATATACAGTGACCCCCCCGACCTATGATGACCCCGACATACGATCATTTCAACATACGATGGCCTCTCAGAGGTCATCGCATGTTGAAGGCAGCATCAACATATGATGCTTTTGTATGTCGGGGCCATCGCATAAACGGCTTCAGCTGCCACCGGATAGCCGTTTACGGTGCCCCGTGTGATCCGCTGTCGATCACTTACCTGTCCTCGGGGCTTCGGCGCATCCTCTTCGGGATCCCCTGCATCGTCGGCGCTCTCCATCGTCGTCATCACGTCGCTGCACACGCCGTCTCGTCATCCAATAGGAGCGGCGTGCGTAGCGACGTGATGGCGGCGACGGAGAGCGACGGAGAACCAGGCATTGCCGGAGCGCCGGAGCGTCGGGGACACGGCGACAGCGATGGAAGGCGACATCCAGGGCAGCGGTGACAGTCCGGAGCGGTGGGGACACATGAGTATAACCTCCAATACCAGTGGTCTTCAACCTGCGGACCTCCAGATGTTGCAAAACTACAACTCCCAGCATGCCCGGACAGCCGTTGGCTGTCCGGGCATGCTGGGTGTTGTAGTTTTGCAACATCTGGAGGTCCGCAGGTTGTAGACCACTGTCCTATGCTTTACATTGCACGGTTCCCTCAACATTTGGAACAGATTACCATCGTATGTTGAGGGACCACTGTATGTGTGTGTGTATAATATTATATATATATATATATATATATATACACATACATATACACACACACACATATATATCTATATATAGTAAAGACAGGCTTACCTTTCCAGCTACTGACTCCCCATCGTAGAACAAAAAGTGTTTTTCAATTTTGCCTTCTTCAGTTTTAATCTCCGAAAGCTTCCTGGTGTCTGCATCATTGAGAACAACTTCTATCTCACAAATGGGACCAAATAAACCACTCAGAAAACTCTGTGGAGAAGGAGAAGTCACACGTCAGAACTACATGGTCACGACATCGGCACGTCAGTCATTTATGTAAACCCTACAGGATGTCACATCAATGGGTGAAGTCTAATACTCTGGAATGACTGTAGGGTATGTACTAAGAACAGCAGACATCCTAAAGCAGCAATAATACCACAAAACAACCTAATGAAACCTAACCGATCGCAAGAAGGGGTACTGCACCTGGGAAGCAGCCATTTCCCATGCATTTATACAGGTTGATAATGGGGGGGGGGGGGGGGGGGGTTATCAATGCTCATATTAGAAATCTGACATAAAGTTGCAAATTATTGTGCAACGTTAATTTTTGTGTACAAATGCACAAATTTTGAACAAAACTAAACTTGTGGCTTTTTTTTTACCTCAGAAAACTAGTATGCAAGCCTTGATATATTACCTCTGTATTTTTACCATAAGGCAAACATTTTTGCTCTACCTTATTGGTATGCACTGGCCTGTGTGAACACATCCAAGTTTTTGCAATGTTTGTAAGGTAGGTGGCCTTTCTCTTGGGTAGGTCCTCTTTGATACACCTTTGAATGATTGTACACATCACATAAGAACTCTATATACAGTACATGTGATGAAGGATCAGAAAAAGGAGTTTTGACTATGAAAATCTGTCAACGGTTTGTCAGAGAAACTAGAAATTGTGAATGTAATTGTCAGGAAATGGAGCAGATTCCTTAAAGGGGTAGTCCAGTGGTGAAAAACGTATAAGGATAGGGGATAATTTTGAGATCGCGGGGGGGTCCGACCATTGGGGCCCCCTGCGATCTCTCTGTACGGGGGCCAGGCTCTCCGGCCAGATAGCGGGTGTCGACTACCGCACGAAGTGGCGGCCGACACGCCCCCTCAATACATCGCTATGGCAGGGCCGGAGATTGCCGAAGGCCCCGTACAGGAGATTGCGGGGGGGCCCCCAGCGGTCGGACCCAACGCCATCTGCAACTTATCTCCTATCCTTAGGATAGGGGATAAGTTGTTCACCACTGGATATCTCCTTTAACTGTGAAGAAATAAGATCCACAAGGGATACAATCTTATGGCCTGTGAGAATCACAAGACAGATAATCCCGCCGCTGGGGACCCCCACAATCTAGCATGCAGCACCCACCTGTAAGCACTGCTGGAAGCGCTCTCAGTGTTCTGCCTCCCGACCACGGGGACGGAGTATCGTGACGTCACACGGGGGCAGAGTCGTGACATCACGATACTCCGTCCCCATGGTCGGGAGGCAGAACACTGAGAGCGCTTCCAGCAGTGCTTACAGGTGGGTGCTGCATGCTAGATTGCGGGGGTCCCCAGTGACGGAACCCCCGCGATCAGACATCTTATCCCCTATCCTTTGGATAGGGAATAAGATGTCTTGGGGCTGGAGTACCCCTTTAAAGACACTAGACAACATTGGCAATGTGGCTTCACACTTCCCGAATTACATACAATTACACCCCCTGCCCCAAACCTTTCCACCCAGATTTCAGCATTGGTGGGTAACATTTCTTTATTAGGACATAACACACAATACACTAAAAATAACAGCGGCCATTAGTTTTCACAACAATAAACGCCAACACATCACCCTTGTTTGTTATGGAAGCAATTCAGGTAAGATGTTTATATATAAAGATCCCTTGTCTTTGCAGTGCCCTCATATATCATGTATATGTGTGGGTCTTCAGTGACAACTAGCAGTTCAACTGAAACTGGATTTAACACTTTAAAGGGGCACTCCACTGGAAAACATTTTCTTTTAAATTAACTGGTGCCAGAAAGTTAAATAAATTTGTAAGTTACTTCTATTAAAAAATGTTAATCCTTCCAGTACTTATCAGCTGCCAAATTATCCACAGGAAGTTCTTTTCTTTTTTAACTTCCTTTCTGCCTGACCACAGTGCTCTCTGCTGACACCCCTGTCCATTTTAGGAACTGTCCAGAGCAGGATAGGTTTTCTATGGGGATTTGCTTGTACTCCGGACAGTTCCTGAAATGGAAAGAGGTGTCAGCAGAGAGCACTGTGGTCAGGCAGAAAGGAAATTCAAAAAGAAAAGAACTTCCTGTGGATCATAACAGCAGCTGATAAGTACTGGAAGGATTAAGATTGTTTAATAGAAGTCATTTACAAATCTGTTTATCTTTCTGGAACCAATTGATAAAAATTTTTAAAAAAATTCCCAATGAGTATCCGTATAGCCCCAAGTAATCCTCTCAATGAGCTGCACATGCCATGTAGACCGCACTAATCCGTGCCTATCCTCCCCTCCCACGGACTGACGGCCTTCTGCCTCTGCGCTGTAACAGTTGTCAAATCAGGAGTTAGAGTACGTTCAGACGAGTGGATTTTACACGCGTATTTCGCTGTGGATCCGCCGCTGAAGGACCTCTTTATGCTGCCTTTACATGTGCCAGCTCAGAGCGGCAATACGCCACTACGAACAGACACACTGCGATGTGGGAGTTGCCACGCGCATGCGCAGTATACTCGCACATCGTGGCAGCTCTCGGCCTAGCTCATTGAGCAGGGGGAGCGGCCGCGATTTGTGCGAGTACACTGCGCATGCGCGGCCATTTGCACATCGCTTCAGTGTGTCTGCACGTAGCGGCCTATTGCCGCTCCGAGCAGGCACATGTAAAGGCACCAAACAGCGGTCCTTCAGCAGCGGATCCACAGTATAAAATCCACTGTAAATTTGCTTGTCTGAACGTACCCTTAGAGTGGAGAGTGGACAAGGGAGCGTAAAGCTCTATGACAGTGCTTCCCAACCAGTGTGCCTCCAGTTGTTGAAAAACTACAACTCACAGCATACCCGGACAGCCGTTGGCTGTTCGGGTATGCTGGGAGTTTTAGTTTTGCAACAGCTGGAGGCACACTGGTTGGGAAGCACTGCTCTATGAGCTATGCAATTAAAACTGTAAAGCCGGCTTCACACTATGGAATTTCCGAGCGGAATTCAGTTTTGAAATTCCGCTCGGAAATTCCGCTGCAGCAAAATCCCATTGCTGGCAATGGGGTTCCGCCGTACAGTGTACACCCCAGAGTTTGAGGCGGACTTTCCCCCCCAGAAGAATCTGGAGGACATGACTATGTACTGATGTGCAAGGCCAGGTTTACACCTCGAAGATTAAGCGGAATGTCCGCACTAAATGTTCTGCATGGACCTTCCGTCGCCACAGAGTCCCATTAATTTCAATGGGAATCTGCTGCACTGTTCACACGGCAAGTACTGGCACGACATTTGAGATTTCATTGTCCGCAAAAAGAATAGTCAAGTCTAATCTTTCTGTGGAGTTCATTGCTGTTTATGAGCTGGTGCATTTCTGAGCAATCCTGGTGCCTGCTGGTTAGTCAAATGTGCGGAATGTTTATCGTGCGGACATTCTGAAAATTTTTCGTCAGTGTGGACATACCCCAATACTACATTTCCACTACAGGAGGCAGTAGTAAAAAAGGGGAATCCTTTACAGAGGTGTTTCTCAACCAGGGTGCCTCCAGCTTTTCCGAAATTACAACTCCCGGCATGTCTGGCATGCTGGGAATTGTAGTTTTGCAACAGCTGGAGGCACCCTGGTTGCAAAACACTGCTTTAGGGTGCATTCACACACTAGTAGATAGCAGCGAGTTTCCCGCTGCGAGTTACACTACCATTGATTTAAATGGGTCCGCGGACAGTCCGCAAATCTGACACTATTGCGGACTGTCTGTGGACCCATTCAAATCAATGGTAGCGTAGCTCGCAGCAGGTTTCCCACATCGTGAAACCCACTGCTAGTAATAGCGTGTGAACGCAATCTTAGAGAATAAGTCAGTTCGTGTTTGACCTAGTGCTGGGCGGTATACCAATTCATACCGAACACCGAAATTTTTGTCCTGCATGATATTAATTTTTCCCCATACCGCAATACCAGTTTGGCCCCTCCCCCTCGGGAATGAATGAATTATCAGCCCAGCGCTGTGCTGTCCCCGCATCGGGGAACTAATCATATGTGACCCGCGAGCGCTGCCCTCCTGCGGCTGCCGGCGCTGACACTATAGCTGTATCCCTATGCCCGGGCTGCAAATAGTAAACAAAATAAACTTTAACTCACCTTCCCCGTCGGTCCGGACCTGCTTCTTGGGGACGGGAACGTCAGACAGCCGTCAGCCTATCACCGGCCACAGTGATGTTCTGCCTCGGCCGGTGATAGGTTGAGCGCACTGTCATGTAAGAAGCCGGCTGGCGGAACATCGCTGCGGACGGTGATAGGCTGACGGCTCTCCGACGTCCCTGTCCCCAGCGTAAGGCCAATGTAGTAACGTGCGTTAAAGTTTATTTTGTTTACCATTTGCAGCCCAGGCACAGGGGTACAGTATAGAGTGTCCTTGCTGGTGGCCGCAACAAACAGGAAGATGAGGAGGGCAGCGCTTGCGGGTGGGCTAATAATTAATTTGGGGGGGGGGGGGGGAAATACAGTTATATACTGTGGAACCACCATAAGTTACAAAAATACCGTGATACACGTATTTGGTCATACTGCCCAGGCCTAGCTTGACCTAATAGAAACCTTATAGGTCTCTGTTAAATATAAAGTAGACATTTTGGCCACCTTCTTAAACTTTGGTAGATTGCAGACATCTACAGATGAGGCTTGTCACAATGGACACACAATGGGCCGCTTGGTGTCTACCATGAGAACAGACATAAAAGGGCCTGACAATACACAAGCAGAGGACAGCTGCAGAACTACAACTCCCAGCATGCATCAATAGACACAGACTAACTGGGATTACTGAAAAGCCACAGGTTGAAGACGACAGCAGTAGTCTCTACAGTAGGTGCCCCCTGCCATACTTGTCCAGAGGTGGTGCCCCCTGCCATACTTGTCCAGAGGTGGTGCCCCCTGCCATACTTGTCCAGAGGTGGTGCCCCCTGCCATACTTGTCCAGAGGTGGTGCCCCCTGCCATACTTGTCCAGAGGTGGTGCCCCCTGCCATACTTGTCCAGAGGTGGTGCCCCCTGCCATACTTGTCCAGAGGTGGTGCCCCCTGCCATACTTGTCCAGAGGTGGTGCCCCCTTCAGTGCCCTAACAACTGCCTGAACTTTTCTAAGGCTCCTGACGGGGAATCCTAGTGTAGGAAGGCCTGCAGGCTGCATACCCTCCCTCTGGCTCCTGGGCTGTCATTACTAGGCATGGGCCTTGGGTGCTGCCTGGCTGCACACTCACTGCGGGCACAGACGTACAGGAGACTGGGGGAGCCGTGCCCGGCCAGCAGGGCGGTGCTGCACGGACTCATCACATGTCTATGGGAAGTTGTGCTGTACTTGTGACAGCTCAGGCCGGCTGTCCCGTACTAGGCCCCGGCTCATCCCCGGCCTATCCTGCAGGGCACGCCGTCCTGCCTGCTGCCATCCTGGCTCTCTGCAGAGGCCTCTCTTCCCGGCGTTTCCGGACACTCACCATCTTCTCCCACCGACCGGACCAGACCCTCCGCACCGACCTCACAGCTCCACCCGCTGCCGCCGTCACGTGACTCCGGGGGGCGGACACCGCCTGACGCCACGAGTCCCGTGTGGCCGGTCAGCTGACCAGAGGGCCGTGTGATGTAAACAGCGGCGGTACAGCTGTCATCCAAGGCTGTGGACCCGAGAAGAGGCTGTAGAGAACGGGAAGCATTTAACCCATTTGGGCCTTAAAGGGATACTCCACTGGAACACATATTTTTTTTTAAGAAACTGGTGCCAAAAAGTTAAACAGATTTGTAAATGACTTCTATTAAAAAATCTTAATCCTTCCAGTACTTATCAGCTGTTGTACACTACAGATTTAGTTCTTTTCCTTTTGAATTTCCTTTCTGTCTGACCACAGTGCTCTCTGCTGACACCTCTGTCCATGTCAGGAACTGTCCAGAGCAGGAGAGGTTTTCTATGGGGATTTGCTCCTGCTCTGGACAGTTCCTAAAATGGACAGAGGTGTCAGAAGAGAGCACTGTGGTCAGACAGAAAGGAAATCCAAAAAGAAAAGCACTTCCTGTGCAGCATACAGCAGCTGATAAGTACTGGAAGGATTAAAGGGGTAGTCCAGTGGTGAAAAACTTATCGCCTATCCTAAGGATAGGGGATAAGTTTGAGATCGCGGGGGGTCCGACCGCTGGGGCCCCCTGCGATCTCTCTGTAGGGGCCCCGGCTCTCCGCCGAGATAGCGGGTGTCGACCCCCGCCCGACACGCCCCCTCAATACATCTCAATGGCAGAGCCGGAGATTGCCGAAGGCAGCGCTTCGGCTCTGCCATAGAGTTGTATTGAGGGGGCGTGTCGGCCGCCGCCTCGTGCGGAGGTCGACACGCCCCCTTCCCGCGGGCTGTCGGGGCTCCGTACAGGAGATCGCAGGGGGCCCCAGCGGTCGGACCCCCCGCGATCTGCAACTTATCCCCTATCCTTAGGATAGGGGATAAGTTGCTCACCACTGAGTCACCACTGGACTACTCCTTTAAGATTTTTTTTTATAGAAGTAATTTACAAATCTGTTTAACTTTCTGGCATCAGTTGATTTAAAAATAAAAATATCTTCCACCAGAGTACCCCTTTAAGGACTCAGCCAGCTTTGTTTTTGCGTTTTTGTTTCTTCCTCCTCACCTTCTAAAATCCATAACTTTTTATTTTTCCACAGACCCATATAAGAGCTTGTTTTTTGTGTGACCAATTGTACTTTGTAATGACACCTTTTATTTTACCACAAAATGTAAGGCACAACCAAAAATAATTTATTTTGTGGGGAAGTTGAAAAGAAAACCACAATTTTGCAACTTTTGGAAGATTTCGTTTTTACGCAGTAAACTTTACGGTAAAAATGACATTCTATATATTCTGTGGGTCAATATGATTAAAATGAGACCCTTGTTAATACACTTTACTATTATTGTACCAATTTAAAAAAATCTCAAACTTTTTAAAACAGAATTTGTATGTTTTACGTCGCCCTATTATGACCCCTATAGCTTTCTCATTTTTTCGTATACGACTCATTATAAGGCTGTATAAGGACTCATTTTTTGAGCCATAATCTGTAGTTTTTATTGGTACCACTTTTGTGTATTTGGGACTTATTATTAATCACTTTTTATTTAAAAAAAATGTGTTACTTTTTTATTTTTTTCATGTTTACACCATAGTTCGGACATTTATGCATGTGGCAATACCAGATATGTTTATTTATTTTTTTTACACTTTTTTTGTAAAAAAGGGAAAGGGGGAATTAAAATTTTTATTAAAACATTTTCAACTTTTTTTTTCTACTTTTATTACACTTACATAGTCCCCATATGGGACTATTTATAGCAATCACTTGATTGCTAATACTGTTCACTGCTGTGCATAGGCATAGCACTGATCAGTATTATCAGCTATCTACTGCTCTGGTCTGCTCGATCTTAGACCAGAGCAGAAGACACCAGGATGACGGCGGGATGCAGGTGAGGAGACCTCCGCCTGCCATCTTGGGTAATCGGATCCACCCTGCAGCGCCACGGGCGATCCGATCACCTGGTCAAAGTGTCGCACTGCCGCAGATGCCGTCGATCAGTATTGATCTCGGCATCTGAGGTGTTAATGGTGGACATCAGCGATCACTGATATCAGCTGTGACCCGTCGTGCATGATGCGAGCACCGAGCCGGTGCTCATGTCATGTATAGGACGTAAATGTACATCCTGGTGCGTTAAGTACCACTGCACCAGGATGTTTATTCACCCCCCACATAATAAATTCACCAGTGAATAAAAGTGATGAGGTGTGTGAGGCCAGCACAGGGCTATCTTGTTCCTGACATATCACGGCCTTTCACTAGTATAGTGTATAGTGACAATAAAACAATCCTGGAGTGTGTCGCTTCAGAGCAGTGTTGTGCTGTAAGGCCTTGTTCACACATCACATAAAAGTGTCACTGGATCTGCCCTAAAAATCTGTTGATACAGACTTATTGTAGACTTAGGCTGCATTCACATCACGATTTCTCCATCCGACCTGAGTACAGTGACCCCTCAACCTACGATGGCCCCGACATACGATAATTTCAACATGCGATGGCCTCTCAGAGGCCATCGCATGTTGAAGGCAGCATCAACATACGATGCTTTTTAATGTCGGGGCCATCGCATAAACGGCTATCCGGCAGTGCGGACTGCTTCAGCTGCCACCGGATAGCCGTTTATGGTGCCCCGTGTGCTCCGGTGATGTCTCTTACCTGTCCTCGGGGCTCCGGCGCATCCTCTTCGGGATCCCCTGCATCGTCGGCGCTCTCCATCGACGTCATCACGCGCTGATGCCGGGGAAGTAGAGGCCTGGCCAGAGCATCGGGGACACGGCGACAGCGTTGGAAGGCGACATCCAGGGCAGCGGTGACGGTCCGGAGCGGCAGGGACAGGTGAGTACAACTTCCTCTAACAGTGGTCTTCAACCTGCGGACCTCCAGATGTTGCAAAACTACAACACCCAGCATGCCAGGACAGCCAACGGCTGTCCGGGCATGCTGGGTGTTGTAGTTTTGCAACATCTGGAGTTCCGCAGGTTGTAGACCACTGTCATATACTTTACATTACACAGATCCCTCAACATGCAATGGTTTCAACAAATGATGGTCCATTTGGAACAGATTAACATAGTATGTTGAGGGACCACTGTACATGATTTTTATAACTTAAAATCGTATGAAATCGTATATAAAGTCGGATCCATTGACCTCCATTAAATAATCGGATCCATTACACACATTCGATTTGATCCGCATCCGATTTCACACGATCTTTGTTCGGGTCTGAAATCGGGGTTGACCACGATTTCAGACCTGAACAAAAATCGTGTGAAATCGGATGCGGATCAAATCGAATGTGTGTAATGGATCCGATTTGGAGAATTCGTGATATGAATGCAGCCTTACTTTTGACACATTGACAAATGTTACATTCCTGTGCACACTTGATGTTCAAAGCCTGTTTACAAATATATCTCAGCAGTAAGAAATACATTGCGTGTGTGAATTGTTAGCTGGAAATCCTAAATTAAAGTGTACCTGTCAGATCCCACACAAAAAATAAATGATATTTTACTCACTACCTAATCCTGAACATGTACATTAAATTTTTATGCCTTTGTCACCTATATTTATTATAAAATACCTTTTTTCATTAGCTCACAGTGTTAGAAATCCTCTCAGGGGAAGGGGGGGTGTCCCTCCCATGTGGTGGTGGGAGGTGATTGGTGTTTCTGCTCATGCAGCCTTGTCCATGAATCATCTCTTGTCCATGACTCATGGACAAGCCTGATACTGCTGTGAGCCTGGTTAGTGTCCCAGTAGGTATGAGGACCCCTGGTGGTGGGATTTTCAGCAGCGATTTCTTTATTAAATATAAAAAAAATTGTGAACAACCACATTACAAAAAGCATTTAATTTTCATCAGTAACAACATATAAAAAGTTTTTGAATCAGAAAATGCCCATTTAAGTTATTGAATGCCGGCATTTTTAATGACAGCTTTAGAATTTGTACTTACGAAGAATTATTTTAGTTTTAAAGGAAATCTGTCACCAGTGTCACCTGCACTAACGTGTACTTACCTTGTCCCTGTCCGTCATGAGGATCTCCTGTAATCTCCTCCGTTGGCTCCAGCTCCGGGCACCGGCTTGGGGCATGGGCGGAGCTTAATGACATCACCGCTGCTGTTCCCAGGACCTAGCAGAAAGCAACAGCGGCTTGAGGCATGGGCGGAGCTTAGTGACATCACCGCAGCTGCTGTCTGCTGGGTCCCGAGTCCTGGGAACAGCAGAGGTGACGTCATTAAGCTCCGCCCATTCCCCAAGCCAGTGCCCGGAGCTGGAGCTAACGGAGGAGATTACAGGAGATCCCCGCCACGGAACGGGACAAGGTAAGTACCGTTGTCATCAATGTCACCTGCACTGTCTGTCGGTACCAACAGGTTAGTGCAAGTGACACTGGTGACATATTTCCTTTAAGTAGTGTTTATGATAGACTCACACCATTGATCAAATGGGTGGCTAATAAATACTGAAACTTGCTTAAAGCGGATCCAAAATATGGAGAAATCTTTTTAAAGATCCTCCTAAGTTTGTACAAAGCACAGGTAAGACAATAGGTGATAGGCTAATAAGAAGTGACATATTAGCCACGAAAAAAGATCAGCAAACTATTTTAACTGCATGAAAGAAGGGATCATTTCCATGTCTTATACCAGTGGTCTTCAAACTGTGGCCCTCCAGCTGTTTCAAAACTACAATTCCCAGCATGCCCGGACAGCCGTTGGACATGCTGGGAGTTGTAGTTTTGAAACAGCTGGAGGGCCACAGTTTGAAGACCACTGTCTTATACTGTATGACAACATTGTAGTGAAATCATTAAAGGGGATACTTTACAACATCCAAAAGGGGGCTACAAAATTCCAGTTAAAGGTTTCTTTACTTGTTTGTCCAAAAACCTTATCTACATGCTCAAGTGCCCCTGTGGCGTTGTGTATCAGGCAGACTACAAGACATATAAAAGTTTGAATTACTGAACATAAGCCATCTATACATTATTTGCAAAAGAAATGTAACTATGGAGAGGTTTAGAGATGAGCGAACTTACAGTAAATTCGATTCGTCACGAACTTCTCGGCTCGTCGGTTGCTGACTTTTCCTGCATAAATTAGTTCAGCTTTCCGGTGCTCCGGTGGGCTGTAAAAGGTGGATACAGTTCTAGGAGACTCTTTCCTAGGACTGTATCCACCTTTTCCAGCCCACGGGAGCACCTGAAAGCTGAACTCATTTATGCAGGATAAGTCATCAACTGCCGAGTCGAGAAGTTTGTGACGAATCGAATTTACTGTAAGTTCACTCATCTCTAGAGAGGTTGAAAAAAAACTGTTGCCAGGCATATCAGGGACAATAAACATCAAGTGTCATACCTGCATTGACAGGTTATCGAGGGGGAAAAAAAATTTAAGACCTCAAAAAGAAGCTGCTACTGCGGCACTGGCACCCCCGATGATCTCCTGAACGGAACCCCAGCTCTCTCAGTGACGAGTGCGTGTCATCTACTGGTAAACAGAACATGCTCTGTTCATTTCTATGGGAGTGCCGATGATGCTGTACTTGGGTGTTTTTGGCACTCTCAGAAATGAATGGAGCATATGCTGTCTGCAGCACATTCTCCTCACTGAGAGCCGGGTATCTTTCCAGAGATCGCAGGGGTCTCAGCGGTTGGACCACATGCGGTCAGCTACTTATCCCCCTATTCTGTGAATAGGGGATAGGTTAAAGGGGTACTCCGCCCATGGACATCTTATCCCCTATCCTTTGGATAGTAGATAAGATGTTTGTGGGTGGAGTACCCCTTTAATCGTGTCTGGGTTTCTCCTTTAAATAAGCTTACTGATTGTGTGTGTCTGCAAAGTGATTTAAGATTTCTTAAATTGGGATATTATAAGTTTACACACAGAGTCCAATATAACTCTGTCCAATAGGACTTTTAGAGGAATGGTATTAGGCAGGTGATGAGCAGTGCCTGGTTTCCTTCAGACATGATGCTCAGAATTGAGGCCAGACTTTAAAGGGTACCTCTCATCAAAAAAAACTTTTGATATATTATAGATTAATGTATGCAGAATAACTTTACAATTGCATGTTATTAAAAAATATGCTTCTTTCTATTTAATTTTCCACTTTGAAGAAATGACCACTAGGGGTCTCCCTACCAGTCCTGGCAGCAAGCATTTCAGACTCATGCTGGAGTCCTAAACACTACGAGCTGCCAGTCTGCTTTGTTCACAAAGGAGAACACTCAGAGCTGCCAGCCTGCTTTGTTCACAGCCTGTTTGGTTGTGAACAAAGCAGGCTGGCAGCTCTGAGTGTTTAGGACTCCAGCATGAGTCAGAAATGCTTGCTGACAGGACTGATCGGGAAAAATAGAAAGAAGCATATTTTTCATTAACATGCTATTGGAAAGTTATTCAACATTCATTAATCTAAAATATATCAAAAGTTTATTTGATGAGAGGAACCCTTTAATCTTGTTTTTTCACAGTCTGAATCCTTTAGGTGTTTTTTTGCACACTCCTGGTGGGCTTTCATGTGTCTTACTGAGCAGATGCTTCTTTCTGGCGACTGTACCATAGATTTGTTAAATTGGGATATTATAAGTTTACACACAGAGTCCAATATAACTCTGTCCAATAGGACTTTTAGAGGAATGGTATTAGGCAGGTGATGAGCAGTGCCTGGTTTCCTTCAGACATGATGCTCAGAATTGAGGCCAGACTTTAAAGGGTAACTCTCATCAAAAAAAACTTTTGATATATTATAGATTAATGTATGCAGAATAACTTTACAGTTGCATGTTATTAAAAAATATGCTTCTTTCTATTTAATTTTCCACTTTGAAGAAATGACCACTAGGGGTCTCCCTACCAGTCCTGGCAGCAAGCATTTCAGACTCATGCTGGAGTCCTAAACACTACGAGCTGCCAGTCTGCCTTGTTCACAAAGGAGAACACTCAGAGCTGCCAGTCTGCTTTGTTCACAGCCTGTTTGGCTGTGAACAAAGCAGGCTGGCAGCTCTGAGTGTTTAGGACTCCAGCATGAGTCAGAAATGCTTGCTGACAGGACTGATCGGGAAAAATACAATAGAAAGAAGCATATTTTTCATTAACATGCTATTGGAAAGTTATTCAACATTCATTAATCTAAAATATATCAAAAGTTTATTTGACGAGAGGTACCCTTTAATCTTGTTTTTTCACAGTCTGAATCCTTTAGGTGTTTTTTTGCACACTCCTGGTGGGCTTTCATGTGTCTTACTGAGCAGATGCTTCTTTCTGGCGACTGTACCATAGAGGCCAGATTGGTGGAGTGCTGCAGTGATGTTAACCTTTTGAAGTTTCCTCATTCTGCACACACAGGCTCTTTGGAGCTCAGCAACAGTGATCATTGGTTTCTTGGTCGTTTCTCTTAACAAGGACCTTCTCCCCCGATTACTTGGCTTGACGTGGTGGCCAGCTCTAAGAAGACACCTGGCTGTTCCAACCTTCTTCAACTATGGAGAACCTTGTGCTCTTGGGAACTTTCAGTGGAGCAGAATTTTTTGTACCCTTCTTTAAAGCTGTGGCCCCACACAATCGTGTCTCCGAGCCCTAAAGTAGGGTGACCAGATGTCCCCCATTTCTGTGGACAGTCACTGTCTCCAGACATATTGTGTCTCCGGAAGTGTCCCCAGATCCAGGGCAGGTCCTGGAAACAGTCTGCCCCAGGCATCGGAGAACAGTGTCAGTATCTTGCCTGAGAAATCAGTACCCACTTCCCCACCTCCTCCTCCAGGTTCAGCCTGCCCCAGGCAGCAGATTCTGGTGCCGCCGCCACCGCCTAAGGCTTCTTTCACACTACAAAATTACTTAGTTTTAAAGATCCGTATGAAGTTCTGCTTGAAAATCAGCTGTAAAACGGCAGTAACAAAATCCTATACGGCCGTTAGAAAATCCCATTATAGTCTATGGGATTTTTCTAATAGCCGTTTTAACATGTTATAGCCCGTTATTAGTAACGGACGTTATTTTGTGATGAAAGATAGTAGTGCATGCACTATTTCTCCCGTTACTATCTTCAGTCACAAAATAACTGCCGCTATTAATAACGGGCTATAACGGGTTAAAACAGCTATTAGAAAAATCCCATAGACCAGGGGTGTGCAATTATTTTTCCCATGGGGCCACATGAGAAACTAAAAATATTGTGGAGGGCCGGGTAGTTTTTCCCCCAGATTAGGCACCAAAGTTGCCCCCCAGATTAGGAGCATAGTTGTCCCCCAGATCAGGCAGCATAGTTTTCCTCCAGATTAGGCAGCATAGTTGTCCCCCAGATTAGGCAGCATAGTTGTCCCCCAGATTAGGAGCATAGTTGTCCCCCAGATTAGGCAGCATAGTTGTCCCCCAGATTAGGCAGCATAGTTGTCCCCCAGATTAGGCAGCATAGTTGTCCCCCAGATTAGGAGCATAGTTGTCCCACAGATTAGACAGCATAGTTGTCTCCCAGATTAGGCAGCATAGATGTCCTCCAGATTAGACAGCATAGTTGTCCCCCAGATTAGGAGCATAGTTGTCCCCCAGATTAGGCAGCATAGTTGTCCCCCAGATTAGGCAGCATAGTTGTCCCCCAGATTAGGAGCATAGTTGTCCCACAGATTAGACAGCATAGTTGTCTCCCAGATTAGGCAGCATAGATGTCCTCCAGATTAGACAGCATAGTTGTCCCCCAGATTAGGCAGCATAGTTGTCCCCCAGATTAGGCAGCATAGATGTCCCCCAGATTAGGCAGCATAGATGTCCCCCAGATTAGACAGCATAGTTGTCCCCCAGATTAGGCAGCATAGTTGTCCCCCAGATTAGGCAGCATAGTTGTCCCCCAGATTAGGCAGCATAGATGTACCCCAGATTAGGAGCATAGTTGTTCCCCTGATTAGGAGCATAGTTGTCCCCCAGATCAGTATAGTTGTCTCCCAGATTAGGAGCATAGTTGTCCCCCAGATTAGGAGCATAGTTGTCCCCCAGATTAGTATAGTTGCCCCCCAGATATGGCAGCATAGTTGTACCCCAGATTAGTATAGTTGCCCCCCAGATAAGGCAGCATAGTTGTACCCCAAATTAGTATAGTTGCCCCCCCCCCCCAGATAAGGCAGCATAGTTGTACCCCAGATTAGTTGTCCCCCACATTAGGCAGCTCCCCCTCCCCCCGCCCCCCCCCACCCCCCCACACACACACAGACACATACACAGACACATATAATCACACACACACATATATACACAGACACATATAATCACAGACACATACACAGACACATATAATCACACACAGACACATATAATCACACACAAACACATATAATCACACACAGACACATAATCATACACAGACACATATAATCACAGACACATACACAGACACATATAATCACACACAGACACATATAATCACAGACACATATAATCACACACAGACACATATATACACAGACACATATATACACAGACACATATAATCATAGACACATATAATCACACACAGACACATATAATCACAGACACATATAATCACACACAGACACATATAATCACAGACACATATAATCACACACAGACACATATAATCATACACAGACACATATAATCACAGACACATACACAGACACATGTAATCACACACAGACACATATATACACAGACACATATAATCACACACAGACACATATATATACAGACACATATAATCACACACAGACACATAATCATACACAGACACATATATACACAGACACATATAATCACACACAGACACATAATCATACACAGACACATATATACACAGACACATATAATCACACACAGACACATATATACACAGACACATATAATCACACACAGACACATATATACACAGACACATATAATCGCACACAGACACATATATACACAGACACATATAATCACACACAGACATATATACACAGACACATATAATCACAGACACATATGATCATACACAGACACATATAATCACAGACACATACACAGACACATATAATCACACACAGACACATATATACACAGACACATATAATCACACACAGACACATATATACACAGACACATATATACACAGACACATATAATCACAGACACATACACAGACACATATAATCACACAGACACATATATACACAGACACATATAATCGCACACAGACACATATATACACAGACACATATAATCGCACACAGACACATATATACACAGACACATATAATCACACACAGACATATATACACAGACACATATAATCACAGACACATATGATCATACACAGACACATATAATCACAGACACATACACAGACACATATAATCACACACAGACACATATATACACAGACACATATAATCACACACAGACACATATATACACAGACACATATATACACAGACACATATAATCACAGACACATACACAGACACATATAATCACACAGACACATATATACACAGACACATATAATCACACACAGACACATATAATCATACACAGACACATATAATCATACACAGACACATATAATCACACACAGACACATATAATCATACACAGACACATATAATCACACACAGACACATATAATCACACACAGACACATATAATCACAGACACATACACAGACACATATAATCACACACAGACACATATAATCACACACAGACACATATAATCACAGACACATACACAGACACATATAATCACACACAGACACATAAATACACAGACACATATAATCACACACAGACACATATATACACAGACACATATATACACAGACACATATATACACAGACACATATAATCACAGACACATATAATCACAGACACATATACACAGACACATATAATCACACACAGACACATATATACACAGACACATATAAACAGAGACACATATATACACAGACACATATATACACAGACACATATATACACAAACACATATATACACACACACTCACCCGCCCTGCGCAGCAGAGGGAGACAGGATACACGGCCTCTCCTCCTCTCCCCTCCCTGCTCTGCCTATGGAGGGTTGTCAGACTGTACGGCAGAGAGAAGGCGGGGGGAGGGGGAGAGAGGAGACAGGAGGTGCACGCCCCCTCCCCAGCACTGTACAATCTCTTCCTGTCATCGCACGGAGCTCTCCCTGTCACAGGCTGGTGGTGTCAGACCTGGGCATTGTACGGCCGGACAGTCAGCGCGGGCCGGTCAGAGCCAAAGGGCCGTATGTGGCCCGCGGTCCGTACAATGCCCAGGTCTGCCATAGACTATAATGGGATTTTCTAACGGCCGTATAGGATTTTGTAACTGCCGTTTTACAGCTGATTTTCAGACAGAACTTCGTACGGATCTTTAAAACGGAGTAATTTTGTAGTGTGAAACAAACAATAAGATTTCAATTCGTTTCGTTCCTCAGTTTCGGTCAGGCAGAAAGGAAATTTAAAAAGAAAAGAATTTCCTGATAAGTACTCGAAGGATTCAGATTTTTTAATAGAAGTAATTTACAAATCTGTTTACCTTTCTGGCATCAGTTGATTAAAAAAAATAATAATAATGTTTTCCAATGGAGTACCCCTTTAAATCCCACTGCTGCTGCAGCCACATGCCCCAAGTTCAAGACCAAAAAATGTCTTATTATGGATTTTTTGTTGCAATTCTATTTCTCACTTTTCAAATAAAACTACTAATAAACTTCTAGACTGATAATTTCATTCTCTGTGGGCAAATGTACAACATAAGCAGGGGATCAAATGTTTTTTTCTTCCCTTCACTGTATTTGTTTATAGTAACATAGCCATTTCAGGCCATTACTAAAAATCCTGGACAATCCTTTTATGACACAGCAACCTGACTTTGGGCCATCGTGAACACCATGATCCTCTCTGTGTAGACTCGATGCACTACACATCAACTGGTATGTCATGATCCACTATGTGTCCAGCCCCTCCTAAAAAAGCACCGATTAGATGGGTGTCGGTGGAACGAGTTGTGGTACCATAGAGGGTAATGGTGTCTGGGGTGTTGCAGTGATAGTGATGGGTATATTGGTATTAACCCTCAATTGTCGTGATGCTAAGGTGCGGTTTGCTCAATGTAATAATCCTACTGCCAACCGTCCCACAAACGGCAGGGAGAAATAACGGAATGTCCACAGCAGATTTTATGAAGTAAACTTGAAGTAACTTTGCTGCATATTTTATGCAACGGCATGGAACATAACAGCCTTTGCGAGAGAGAACCGTGGTACAGGTTCCCCAAAGGTTTGCTGGGACTCCGGGATCAATGAGCTTTGATGCTAGCCACTGTGCTACTATTTTTAGGAGATTTGAGTTTCTAGTAGTCACACAGAATTTGTAGGATTGAGCTTGGAGTAACTCACGGTTTTGTGGCTGTTGGACTTTAGGCTTGAGGCCTAGCTTGATTTGAATTGATGCTGATGAGATGATGAGATGTGCTTGCTTTCATGTACAGGTCTCAAGAGAGAGAATTTAGTGGCTGCAGCCCCTTATATATTAAGGGGGTGGGACAAAGCTCATTGGTCAGCAGACCTGTAAATCCTGACGCAGTAAACTCTGGGTATCATATGACCTAAAGGTCCTTAAACCATAGCACAATTTAATTAAAGGCTAAGGTCCTATACAGAGGTATTCCTATATAACATATTTTATATATATATATATATATATATATATATATATATATATAATACATTAAATACCATTTATGTGAGGCAACTAGGGGTTAGTCCTACAGGAAAGCCCTATTGACATGGAGGGACTCTGGCTGAGGGGACTTTAGACAAAGGGACAGGACCAGGTCCTGTACCGGGACACCACAATGCTATCTTTCCCCATCCCTCCATACACATGAACGTTCAGTTCAGCTGAGCATTCATGTGTTCTGAATGGAGAAGAGGGATGAGCTGCTGCCAGACACCTCTGGTGGATACTTTTCTCTCCAAGAACAAAAGTATTCGGCAGTTAAAATCCAACATGTCTGACCCTTCTCTCTCTCAAGATGATATGTTGGGGGACGAGTCAAATACAATACAAATAAAGAATTAGACAGCGGACCAGTGTAACTCAAATCCGATGTTTGTGCAAGTTCTCCCACTTAAAAAGATGAGAGAGGCCTGTAATTTTCATCATAGGTATACCTCAACTATGAGAGACATAATGGGGGGAAAGAATAAAGGAAATCACATTGTAGGATTTCTAATGAATTAATTGGTAAATTCCTCAGTAAAATAAATATTTGTCACCTACAAAAAAGCAAGATTTCTGGCTCTCTGGGACCTGTAACTTCTTCTTTAAGAGTCTCCTCTGTTCTCCACTCATTACCTGTATTAATGGCACCTGTTTGAACTTGATATCAGTATAAAAGACACCTGTCCACAACCTCAAACAGTCACACTCCAAACTTCACTATGGCCAAGAGCTGTCGAAGGACACCAGAGACAAAATTGTAGACCTGCACCAGGCTGGGAAGACTGAATCTGCAATAGCCAAGCAGCTTGGTGTGAAGAAATCAACGGTGGGAGCAATTATTAGAAAATGGAAGACATACAAGACCACTGATAATCTCCCTCGATCTGGGGCTCCATGCAAGATCTCACCCCGTGGTGTCAAAATGATCACAAGTGATCCCAGAACCACACGGGGGACCTAGTGAATGACCTGCAGAGAGCTGGGACCAAAGTAACAAAGGCTACCATCAGTAACACACTACGCTGCCAGGGACTCAAATCATGCAGTGCCAGATGTGTCCCCCTGCCTAAGACAGTACATTTCCGGGCCTGTCTGAAGTTTGCTAAAGAGCATTTGGATAATCCAGAAGAGTATTGGGAGAATGTCATATGGTCAAAAGAAACCAAAATAGAACTTTTTGGTAAAAACTCAACTCGTCGTGTTTGGAGGAGAAAGAATGCTGAGTTGCATCCAAAGAACACCACACCTACTGTGAAGCATGGGGCTGAAAACATCATGCTTTGGATAGGGGATAAGATGTCTAAGCACCGGAGTACCCCTTTAATGTGTAAGTAATCCTATGGCCATCGTGTAAAATCACGAGCAGAGGCTGATACAGACTTCTTGTAGGCTTTGATGGTGTAAGGGATGTGCACAGACGTTTTGGTGGGCAGGGGCTCAAGTCGAAAAAAAGGACACTTCTATTAAAAAAATGTTTGTAAAAACCTTACATGTTAACAATGCAGTCATGTCAGCTGAATGGGACCCGCATCAACCTGCGAAGGTCCCAATCAGTGAGGGCATTATAGGGTAGGTGCATTAAAAGGGCAGGGGCTCAAGCCCCCTTTTACGTCTATGTGTGCACGTACCTGGATGGTGTTATAACACTAAACATGATAAATTTAAATACTAATTTTTTATTTTATTTCAGAAATCACAAACCAGGATACATGGAGAGTCTGACATCCCTTTTAATGTATCATAATAACATCAACAAAAGATTGTGACGCACATAATATAGACACATTTTACTGAAGCCATTGCTGGTTACACGTAGGAGCTTATAGGTTTACAGTTTCCTGTTCAATATGCCTTCATGTCAGAACATAGGGTGTTCGTCTGCAGCTACACAATAAAATTTTCCTCAGAAAAATATTGCTTGGAATCATTTATCTCATTAGAAAATGCATTATTTTCACTCGCAGAGCCAGGATCTTCTCCCGAATAAAGGCCTGATCCAGAATCTTCTGCAGAAAATGGAATGGATGCTATGAACGACTGGACCTTCTTGGATCTAAAATAAAATGATGAAATAATCATAATAATATTCACTTCATCTGTGGCATACTTCTAACCATTGTATCTGTAAAGTCTGTAAAGCTGTAAAAAGTAGCAAAAGATGTCTGATGGAGAAATACCGCTTGTGAAATTGTAGGATTGTTTTCTGTATATGGTGTGTGGCAAAGTAACCACATATCCCACCGACACAGATGACCAGCACTGCCAATACAATCTTATAAAACACTGTCTACCAGACGGGCAGATGTCGCACCAGTAATTCACCTTCCTTGCCAGTGATGGTGCTCAGTCCGGAACACAACATAGATAAATACAAGTATAAAAGAAGAAGATGGCACTCACCATGCGGCATATTCACAAATCCTTACTCTTCAATATCGGTGCATAGTACACAGGTCAGGGAGTCATACAGATAGCGGGGAACGTACGCTCCCCGCTATCTGTGTTACTCCCAGACCTGTGTACTATGCACTAATATTGAAGATGAAAGATTTGTGAATTTGCCGCATGGTGAGTGCCATCTTCTTCTTTTATAATAGTAACACATATATAAGGTCTTTCTAACTGCATTCAGAAGGCTTAACATGCTTTTTTTTTAGAATGGACATACTTTTGAGGCTTTGTGTATAGTAAATGTTATTCCCATTTCATAATATTGATATAGCTATGATATGCCATAGCATTTTTTATGGTCAATGGAGGTTCCACCTCTGGGATCCCTGCTGATCCTGAGAAGACGGGGCAAAAGCATGTTTAGATTTGCCTGCATAATAGCATTCTCCCACTGTACTATACCAACATATCTCTTTAAGTGAATAGTGTTGCTCACGAATATTCGCAATTCGAATATTATTCGCGAATATCGCATATTCGCGAATTCGCGAATATAGCGCTATGTATTCGTAATTACGAATGTTCGTTTTTTTTTTTTTCTCACAGTACACATCACAGTGATCATCCCTCTCTGCTTCCAGCTTGTGTGGTGAAAAGAAGGCTCTAATACTACTGTGTGAGACTGGCGCGCAAAAATTCGCATATACGAAAATTAGCATATGCTAATGTTCGCATATGCGAATTTTCGCGTATGTTAGTTTTGTATATGCTAATATGCACATATGATAGTTTTCGCATACGCGAATTTCGCATTTGCGAAAATAAAACGGGAATATAACGAATATGCGAATATTCGCGAATATATGACGAATATTCGTCCATATATTCGCGAATATTCGCGAATTCGAATATGGCCTATGCCGCTCAACACTATAAGTGAATAGGGTTTTACTGCATCACCGGCCAAGGAGAAACTACGAGGCCCTCTTCTTACTTCCGTGCAGAATTTTGCACTGGAATTCCACTGGAGATTCTGGAGGAGCAGAGTTCCTTTGTATTATGGGACTCTGCTGCACTGTGCACACGGCAGAATTTCCGCACCATATGTTTCTGGCATGGAAATTCCGATTTCTGTGTCCGCAGGAAGAATGAACCTGTCCATTTTTTCTGTGGACTCTGCACAGAATGCATAGCCATCTATAAGACCCGAATGTCCATACAAAGATTTTCCATGCAGACATTCCGATGTGTGAACATAGCCTAAAGGTTGCTCCTGAGGATAGCGAGGGTCCCAGCAGTCAGATCCTCACTGATCAACAAGTAATGGTATTACACCATTATATTAGTGGTAATGGACAAAATATATATTTTGTGGATCATAGCACTGGAATAAGAATATAAAGGACCTTCAGGCTTTCTCGCTTACATGTTTACCTATAAATGCTTTTAAAGGAGTACTCCGGTGGAAAACTTTTTTTTTTTTAAATCAACTGGTGCCAGAAAGTTTTACAAACAGATTTGTAAATGACTTCTATTAAAAAAATCTTAATCCTTCCAGTATTTATTAGCTGCTGAATACTACAGAGGAAATTCTTTTCTTTTTGGAATACAGTGCTCTCTGCTGACATCTCTGTCCATTTTAGGAACTGTCCAGAGCAGCATATGTTTGCTATGGGGATTTTCTTCTACTCTGGACAGTTCTTAAAATGGACAGAGATGTCAGCAGAGAGCACTGTGCTCGTGATTCAGCAGAGAGCTCTGTGTTCCAAAAACAAAAGAATTTCCTCTGTAGTATTCAGCAGCTAATAAGTACTGGAAGGATTAAGATTTTTTAATAGAAGTAATTTGCAAATCTGTTTAACTTTCTGGATCCAGTTGATAAAAAAAAAGTTTTCCACCTTAGTACCCCTTTAGCACTGTTTGATTTGAGCCTTAGGGCCAAGGGGGCTTAAAGCTACATAAGTGAATGCCATTGGTTATCATCCCTCAGTTGTGACGTCACTTTGTACTTTATGGTTGCATTATACGCTGTGACATCAATGTGTGCATTATTTCCATACTGTGACCTCAATGTGGTCAATACCACTTTTCAATTAGTTCACATTGTTTTATATCATACACTGTGAAACTGTTGTAACTATTATTCTTGTTCTGTTAATTTCACAGTGGTCATGACCCTTGTGCTGTGACATCACTGTCTTTATTATCACTAGGTATTTCTGTGTGTATTATAAATTGTATGTTAAACTGGAGTGTCAAGGAGCCATAGACACAGATTATCTGACACCTTAGATTATGACCGTCAAGTAGGCCATGCCTTATTGTCCCTCCCTGAGGGGCCTTCTCTTAAAGGGGCCAACACAACGAACAACCCTAGGGGGTTAAATATCCTCTAAATTACATGTGCTACAATTCTAAAACATAACTTTTATTGCTCTTATGTATAAATAACAAAAAGGTGTGAAACACACGATTAAAATTACAGCGCCACTAATGTCAATTAGGTATCTGAAAACCAACACTATGGGTCACAGCCGGTCTAACCACCATGTATAGTAACCAGTTATTAGGGTATTCTATTTGAACAGTACAGTGTCACACTCAGCTATATAGCTGAACCAGGGGTCTTATTACCATCTTTTATATGCTTTATAGTGTAGGCGCTATATTTATTTCAATAGATATACCACCAAGATGGAGGAGCCGGATGTAAATGTCACTAATACAGCGGCTCTCACATAGGATTACTCATGCCACTTATATATGTGGCTATCAAATGGAGATCACTATAAGGCTACTCCTGGTGGCTATGTTTCTTTTAGAAGTACATTTGAGACATAGGGGACTGAGTTAAAACCATATACTGTGACAGTCCACTATGTCTCAAATGTACTTCTAAAAGAAAGATTTACAAAATCAGATAGGGTCAGATCAGGCCAGCGAGCCTTCTAGCCGCACCTGCGGTGCACAGCAGGTTGTGGCGATTGAGTGCCACATAGCCACCAGGAGTAGCCTTATAGTGATCTCCATTTGAAAAAGTTATGTTTTAGCATTGTAGCACATGTAATTTAGAGGATATTTAACCCCCTAGGGTTATTCGTTGTGTTGGCTTATTACCTCTACATGTACTATCTGGCCTGATTCTCTTAAAGGTGTACTCTGGGAGAAAATGTTATATTTTCAAATCGACTGGTTCCAGAAAGTTAAGTGTGTAAATGACTTCTAGTTAAAGGGGTACTCCAATGGAAAACCATTTTTTTTAAATCAACTGATGCCAGAAAGTTATACAGATTTGTAAATTACTTTTATTTAAAAATCTTAATCCTTCCAGTACTTATCAGCTGCTCCACAGGAAGTTCTTTTCTTTTTGGATTTCTTTTCTGTCTGACCACAGTGCTCTCTGCTGACACCTCTGTCCATGTCAGAAACTGTCCGGAGCAGGAGCAAATCCTCATAGCAAACCTCTCCTGCTCTGGACAGTTCCTGACATGGACAGAGGTGTCAGCAGAGAGCACAGTGGTCAGACTGAAAAGAATTCCAAAAAGAAATACAACTTCCTCTGGAGCATACAGCAGCTGAAGGACTGGAAGGATAACGATTTTTAAATAGAAATCATTTACAAATCTGTTTAACTTTGTGGCACGAGTAGATTTAAAGAAAAAATGTTTTCCACCGGAGTACCCTTTTAAAAATCTTAATCCTTCCAGCACTTATCAGCTGCTGTATGCTCCACAGGAAGTTGTGTAGTTCTTTCCACTCTGATCACAATGTCAGAAACTCTCCAGAGGAGGAGCAAATTCCAATAGCAAACCTGTCCTGCTCTGGACAGTTCCTGACATGGACAGAGGTGTCAGCAGAGAGCACTGTGGTCAGACTGGAAAGAACAACTCAATTTCCTGTGGAGCATAAGATTTTTTTAAATAGAAATAATTGACAAATCTGTATAACTTTCTGGCACAGGTTGATTTGAAAACATTAATTTTCCTCCAGAGTGACCCTTGTCTCCCCGTGTAATAGAGGATGTTGACAGCAACAAGCGGCCCTTCCTGCATCATAGTAGAGCATTGTAATAGGCTGACTAAACGATTGCCAATCTACAAGATTGGGATTCATTTAGAGCATGTATCAAAGCGTGCACCACTGTAAGAATCTAGTGAACCTATAAGTACCGATAACTTACATATGAATGCATACTGGCAGTGAATTCAGATATAAACTTTCCCTTCTCCTTAGATCCTCTATTTTAATGTTTTCAAACCAGCGGGCCTCCAGCTGTTGCAAAACTACAACTCTCAGCATGCCCGGGCAGCCGTTGGCTGGTGGCACACTGGTTCAACTCCCAACATGCCTATGGCTGTCAGGGCATGCTGCCAGTTGTAGTTTTGCAACAGGAGGCACACTATTTTTTTTTTAAAAAACTGCCCTTTAGGCACAAGCCTGACCATTGCAATGGGTTTAAAAAGTAACAAAGACACTTACATAGGGCTGCGATCAATTGCATTATTTTCTTGAGCTTGATCAAAAATTGCCTTCTCTTGTGCACAACCTATGTCATTTTCTCCTGGTATGCAACGAATCCTTTGGTATTCTTCTTTCTTCGTAGGGAAACCTAGAGGCAAATTAACACCACTGTCTAGTTAACATGATCCATGGATATTATAGACACACGTCATGAAGAGTATTCCATTTGGAATATTTCAATGGGCACTGTCAGATGCAAAAACTTTTTATATGTTGCTACTGATGAAAATTAAAGAACTTAAAAAAATATATAATATATATATTTATATTAAAGACCTTTGTAATATGGTTGTTTAAATTTAAAAAAAATATATATTTATTGAAGAAAACGGATCCTGAAAATCCCACCACTAGGGGTCTCCATACCTGCGGGGACACTAACCAGTCCCCCAGCAGAATCAGCTGGTCCATGAGTCATGGACAAGAGATGATTCATGGACAAGGTTGCATGAGCAGAAACACCAATCACCTCCCACCACCACAAGGGAGGGACACGCCCCCTTCCCCTGAGAGGATTTCTAACACTGTGAGCTAATGAAAAGAGGTATTTTTTAAATAAATAAAGGTGATAGAGGCATAAAAATTTGATGTACATGGTCAAGATTAGGTACTGAGTAACATATTTATTCTTTTTTTTTTTTTGTGGGATCGTTTTAAAGAAGCAATCCAAATTTTTTTTTTTGGTTGTTTTCTTGCCTGTGTCATGAGCACTCACCATCACTAGTCCTACAGCAACATTTTATTTTATTCCAGCACGGCTGCATACATTTGTTTTATTACTGTAATTTGGTCATGTGATCACCAGTCTGACTCTCTAAATCTTCCAGTGCCTAATGGTTACAGCAGGATATCAGACTCTGACTTCCTTTGGACTACAGAATGACATCATGACCTTCCACATCCCCTTCTACTAGCTTCCAGAGCCCTCCCTTCCCAGTTCCATCTGCTATCTTTATGGATCAGACTGTGTTCATACATTGCATATCGTGCTCTTTTTTTTTTTTTGTTTGTTTTTGCTGTCATTTTCCCCAAATCATGACAAAATGGAAATTTTTTGCAATTGTGCAAAATATAGTAAAACTTTAAAGTTTTAACACAGTCTTGGAAAATTGCTGCAAAAACAGCTAAACTGCAGTAAAAATGTGTGTACAAGTTTAATGTGTGAACACAGCCTAAAGACGCTAGTGTCCTTGGAACTACTGGTGGCATGCAGTAGTACCTCTGGGATGCCACATTCAGATGCGCTTTTGTAAGACGATTTACTTTGGTGGATGATATTTTATTATGTCTGCAACAAGTTAGACAATGTATATGAGTAAAGAATTGTAACTTGAATTAGTCATTCATTCAGATCTGATATGTAATTCATTTTTTTTAAACAGTGTACAGTAAAAGCTCAGAGCCAACAACCCAAATGGGGGCAGAAAAAGTGATCTTTTAACAGTTTGTCCTTTCAAAGAGTAAAGTATACAGAAGGCTGGATAAAGTGTCTAATGGAGTCGGCAAGCATATACAGCATTCAAATAAAATCAAATTATGATGCAATAGACATTTTGTTATCATGCTTTCCCCCATCATAGTACACCTCCCATTCTTTGTCCCTAGCATCATTCTTGTTCTGATTCATAGTCTTAAGCAAGGCTACCTCTCATTTCTTGTACCATTGTTATTCCTAGTTTCCAGCATCACAACTCCAAAGAACGCCCCAGCAGAGAGGTACAAGGGTAAGTTACAACAACAAACCACAAATCCTGTTCCCAGGATCACCGATTATATAATAATTATATTATATATAATCCCACCCTAAAACGTCACTTATTAGTCTATTTCCTAACAGGTATAACCAAAAATGTTTAAAAACACCAGTGTCACCAGTCTGACCGTAATAAATGTTTATCACTGTAACATGATGAGGATGGGGTTATAATAAGGGTATAAGTGATCCTGGGAACAGATTTGTGGTTGGTAGTTCCCAGCATGGCTCCCTGTGACATTCCTAGTCAACAGCATGACTCCCCATCTCATTCCTAGTCCCCAGCATGGCTCCCGATCTCATTCCTAGTCCCCAGCATGGCTCCCTGTGACATTCCTAGTCCCCAGCATGGCTCCCCATCTCATTCCTAGTCCACAGCATGACTCCCCATCTTATTCCTAGTCCCCAGCATGGCTCCCTGTGACATTCCTAGTCCCCAGCATGACTCCCCATCTCATTCCTAGTCCACAGCATGACTCCCCATCTCATTCCTAGTCCCCAGCATGGCTCCTGATCTCATTCCTAGTCCACAGCATGACTCCCCATCTCATTCCTAGTCCCCAGCATGGCTCCTGATCTCATTCCTAGTCCCCAGCATGGCTCCCCATCTCATTCCTAGTCCCCAGCATGGCTCCTGATCTCATTCCTAGTCCACAGCATGACTCCCCATCTCATTCCTAGTCCCCAGCATGGCTCCTGATCTCATTCCTAGTCCACAGCATGGCTCCCAATCTCATTCCTAGTCCACAGCATGACTCCCCAGCTCATTCCTGGTCCTCAGCATGGCTCCCCATCTCATTCCTAGTCCCCAGCATGGCTCCTGATCTCATTCCTAGTCCACAGCATGACTCCCCATCTCATTCCTAGTACCCAGCATGGCTCCCAATCTCATTCCTAGTCCACAGCATGACTCCCCATCTCATTCCTAGTCCTCAGCATGGCTCCCCATTTCATTCCTAGTCCCCAGCATGGCTCCTGATCTCCCTCCTAGTCCCCAGCATAGCTCCTCATCTCATTCCTAGTCCCCAGCATGGCTCCCCATCTCATTCCTAGTCCCCAGCATGACTCCCCATATCATTCCCAGTCCCCAGTATGGCTTGCCATCTGATAACTAGTCCACATTATGAATTCTCATTTCCTTCCTAGTCCCCAGCATGGCTCCCCATCTCATTTCTAGTCCCCAGCATGGTTCCCCATCTCATTCCTAGTCCCCAGCATGGCTCCCAATCTCATTCCTAGTCCCCAGCATGGCTCCCCATCTCATTCCTAGTCCCCAGCATGGCTCCTAATCTCATTCCTAGTCCACAGCATGACTCCCCATCTCATTCCTAGTCCTCAGCATGGCTCCCCATCTCATTCCTAGTCCCCAGCATGGCTCCCGATCTCATTCCTAGTCCCCAGCATAGCTCCCCATCTCATTCCTAGTCCCCAGCATGACTCCCCATATCATTCCTAGTCCCCAGCATGGCTTGTTATCTGATAACTAGTCCACATTATAAATTCTCATTTTCTTCCTAGTCCCCAACATGGCTCCCCATCTCATTTCTAGTCCCCAGCATGGCTCGCCATCTGATAACTAGTCCACATTATGAATTCTCATTTCCTTCCTAGTCCCCAGCATGGCTCCCCATCTCATTCCTAGTCCCCAGCATGACTCCCCATATCATTCCTAGTCCCCAGCATGGCTTGCCATCTGATAACTAGTCCACATTATAAATTCTCATTTTCTTCCTAGTCCCCAACATGGCTCCCCATCTCATTTCTAGTCCCCAGCATGGCTCGCCATCTGATAACTAGTCCACATCATGAATTCCCATTTCCTTCCTAGTCCACAGAATGGCTCCCCATCTCATTCCTAGTCCCCAGCATGGCTTGCCATATCATTACTCATCCACATCATGGATTCTCATTTCCTACCTGGTCCACAGCATGGCTCTCCATCTCATTCCAATATAAAGCATAGCTCCCCTCCCATCTCAATTATGGTCCCATGCTTGGCTTCCTATTTCATTCCTGGTGCCTAGCATGGCTCCAAATCTCACTCCTGGTCTTGAGCATGGCTTCACATCTCAGTCCTGGTCCCTAGTATGGTTCCCTATCTCATTCTTGGTCCTCACAATGACAGGCACACTGGTTGGAAAACACTGCTACATATGCTCACAAATTGTAATAAGTTTTTATGCTGTCACACCACTATATGTTTTCACAATACTTACAGAATAACATTAGACATGAATGAATATGTATTCATGAATATGTATTCTTAAAGGGGTACTCCACCAGAAAACATCTTATCCCCTATCCAAAGGGGATATGGGGAAATGTGTGGAATGTCTGCAAGAAAAACAGGTGCATTCCGCACATTTGACTATCCAGCAGCTGTTAGGACCGCTCGTAAATGTGCCGTTTCCTTGCGGAACCTGCAAAAACATTGAACATGTTAAAGGGGTTATCCAGGAAAAAACTTTTTTATATAGATCAACTGGCTCCAGAAAGTTAAACAGATTTGTAAATTACTTCTATTAAAAAATGTTAATCCTTTCAGTACTTATGAGCATCTGAAGTTAAGGTTGTTCTTTTCTGTCTAAATCCTCTCTGATGACACCTGTCTCGGGAAACACCCAGTTTAGAAGCAAATCCCCATAGCAAACCTCCTCTAAACTGGGCGTTTCCCGAGACAGGTGTCATCAGAGAGGATTTAGACAGAAAAGAACAACCTTAACTTCAGAAGCTCATAAGTACTGAAAGGATTAAGATTTTTTAATAGAAGTAATTTACAAATCTGTTTAACTTTCTGGAGCCAGTTGATATATATAAAAAAGTTTTTTCCTGGAATACTCCTTTAAATGTTTTTGTGGATGCCGAGATCAGGATTTCCATGCCAGAAACCTCTGGTGCGGAAATTCTGCTGTGTGCACAGTGCAGCAGTATTCCGCAAGTATATTCTGCTAGGTGAACCTAGTCTAAGAAGAAACTATAGCAAGGGTTATGCAATAGGCATCAGTACATCATGTGGACTTTTATTGAAGTAGATTTCCATACCATGACAGTTGTCCACACCTTCTCAAATCCCATGTCATTTTATGTGCATAACTCTTTGCTTTTGAAGCCTTACATTAACCTTAACTTTTAAATACTGTTTCAACCTACCTATGTCCAATGCAACCATATCTTAAATTACTTATCATTTATTAATGTCCCTATTTGTATTCTAACTATAATTATTAAATAAAATCTGCAAGAGAGGCACATTTTAACCTTAGTCCAAAACAGCGACACAAATACACTATAGAGGAGCTGACACACTTAAATTGGCACTCTCATTAAAACTATTTTTTGATATTGCACTATTGGTAAATAAAAAATCAAAAAAAAAGTTTTCTATGTTTTATTTGTGTTTCTCCCCATCTCTTGCACAGACATTGGACTCCTTCTGGCAGAAGTCCAAAGTCAGGAAATGCAGTCTGGAGTGCTGAGTGGGGTGTGTTCAGCCTTATCCAATCATAGCTCATCTCACACTGAACTGCTCTGGGCTGTGTAGCAGAATGAGGGAGGAATTTCTCCCCTGTATGGCTTCAAATGATGTCATGCCTGCTGGGGAACACCCCTTCCCAGTCTGTGAATCTGACTGAGACTGAACAGCAAATACAGAGCAATATCAAGGGAGAAAACTAAAAAATATGGGGGTGGTTTATCATGATGGGGCAATGAACTGGAAGGATTATGAAATTTAACAAGATCATGAGAGGTACTCTTTAAGTCTATAAAAGTCACAAAGCTAGGTATAAATATGCTGTGAATGGTGTAATGAAATTAATCAGTCTTCCTTGCAATTTCCCACAATAACCTATTTTTGCAATTTTACACACAAAATAGTGTGTTCATGAGCTCTACTCATTTGCTCTTCTAGCTTTTGATAATTGAGGCGGGGACGGACGGACCCCTGAAAGATGTTGAGCCCAGTCATCAGAATTGGCTTTCCATGTAAATTTTCTTTTTATGGACCTTACTAATTAAATATCCTCCTGTGCTACACTTGTGGTGGTCTTGAAGTATCATCCCTCTTAAACAGGTATAAGGCCTTTTTGAATATTGGGGTTAGGGTCAGAGCTGACTCTCCCAACCTGACATGTGCGCTTGTTTGGAATAATAATTTGCAGTATATTGGGGAAACTACTACTTTTGCCTTTATTTTTCTCTATTGTTAGTACTGTTTTAGTAGGTGTAGGTGTACTAAAAGGTGTATTCAGCAGCAGACTAAAGGAGTAAAGATGTCAGGAAGCTGTGAATGATTAAAAAGCTAGCCTGCCTGGACCATGGGGATTAAGTAGAAAGGGGACTAGATACTGTTACCTCTCACCTTCCATCAGGTCACATACACACTATATACACAATTAAGGACTCTTGAAAACACATATGACCCATAGTATATAACGGAAAGACTTTAAGGATTCTGGCAAAATCATTGTAAACTTTTGTTAACAAGTAACTATTAACATTATTCCATTGATATAGATTTATAACCTAGAAGATCAAATTTATAGATCTACAGTATAATCTAGAAGATGCGATTCACAAACAATCCTCCACTACCAATTCACAGTATATAATGTCTATACTATTGCCATGTAAAAGTGATAGATTAGGTTACCTTGTACAAGGCTTCCAGCAAGGAGAAACACGCAGCAGAACAGGAACATTTTCTTGGTATTAAAATGCAGAAGTTCTATCATCTGTAGAGCTATGTTTCTCGGCTTCAAGACAAGATATTCAAATAAGAGTAACAAGTTCCTCAGCTACTAAAGGTTTCCGACAAAAACCACTATGACCAACCCCAATTTGTCATAGCTTCCTGCCCACATGTTAAAATATAAGTGTAGTCAACTAAAGGTAACAATTTCTGCGGAAATAGGTTGTGAGATAAGAATCACAAGACTTTATGTTCTCATGGAATATTTAGAAATTTGGAGATATTTTTATTTGATTGCCTCTTCAGTGGTTTCAGTTCTGGAAAGAAAAATGTTGTGAAATAAAGTAAAACAAGCTGAAGCACTGAAGTAGATCAACCCACAAAACAATTCCTATCCTATATAGAAAATAGCATGAAAATACTTTCTATGTAGAAGGGTAGATTTCATAAAATATCTGTTTTACCACATCGCAAGAAGTAAAAACACATGTTGCCAATAAAAGTAAAGAGTAGCTAATAGAACAGCAGCTTGGCAAAAAGAGAATTTTGGGGAAAGATGATGATCCCTCTACCATTGTATGTTTATATGCAGTTTTTCACATGGAGCTACTACTCCTTTATACAGATGGTTAAAAATGGCTCTCCCTTTCTTATATAATCTGGAGGGGGTATATGGGTGCTTAGACTTTCAGCAAAGCTGTAAACAGTAGAGGAACTATTTGGGTTTTAACTTGGTCATAAAATTCCAAAAATGTCTTTGAAGTGCCTTGCTACATGAGTTGCCTCTTGGCCATTAGGATGACCTAGGGACTATGAGCAGAAGTAATAAAAAAAAGGCTTGAAGGATCCATTTGAAAGTCAGATACTTTGGTTTTGATAATATATTGTAAATCAATATATATCTCAAACTGAGTCATTTTATTAGATACATCAGCGACAGTATGTGTAAATGAGGAGTAGCACTATATCTGTCTATTGTATCACTTAGAATAAAGGAGAAAGCGTTTCATAGCGTAAAACCACCAAAACATAAGGCAGATCAGCGACGTTTCTGCTTACCAGGATGGTTGTGTAACAACATACACAACAGTGGGATAAATCGAGTCGGGTCTGCAGCCTTCCTGCTCACAGCATAACAGATATAAGGACCAACACTTCAAGAAAAGCATGCAGGATTCACACAGCGCTGACCTAGGCAATGATGAACCAAGGCCTGAAGAAACGTGTTGCATGATGTACGAATAAAGATGTTCATACTTATTCGCTGTGGTTGTCTGGGTCAGTGACGTGTGAATCCTGCGTCCTTTCCTTGAAGTGTCACTCCTGATATTGTATAACTTGTACAGCGGTTAAAATAAGTACAAGTGACCCCCCGACCTACGATGGACCCAACATACGATAATTTCAACATGCGATGGCCTCTCAGAGGCCATCGCATGTTGAAGGCAGCATCAACATACGATGCTTTTGTATGTCAGTGCCATCGCATAAACGGCTATCCGGCAGTGCAGACTGCTTCAGCCACCGCCGGATAGCCGTTTACAGTGCCCCGTAAGCTCCGGTGATGGTCACTAACCTGTCCACGGCGCTCCAGGACGTCATCTTCGGGATCACCGCATCGCTGGTGCTCTCCTTCGTCGTCAACACGTCGCCGTGCATGCCGTCCCGGTTTCAACAAACGATGGTTCATTTGGAACGGATTGCCATCATATGTTGAGGTACCACTGTATTACACATGCCACCATTTTTTTAACTAAATATATTTTCACTAGCGCTATTGACGCAAACTTTTTACCTGACATAAATCCCTCTGAAAACCTATGGAAAGACATTTTGTGTGGAAGAATGGGCCAAAATCACACCAGAGCAATGCATGCTACTAGTTTCTCCATACAGGAGGTGTATTGAAGCTGTCATTGTACAAAGTATTAAATAAATATCAGAAGCGTGTTCAATACCTTTTTCTTGTATGGATTCCTTGGGTTGCTTGGGTTGCTACCAACATCTGGTAAAAATTTCATGTCAATAGCGCCTTTGGAAATATATTTAGTTAGGTGACTTGTTCAATACTTTCATAAATGCCGGCTAATGTTAGTGTGCAACTTTAGGTTGGTGATTTGCACACAAATTTGTGCAACTGACCAGGAGAACATGATAAATTTTGTAGTTAACACTTTTGTTTCTTTAAAGTAAACATGGTGCAGCTAGGTGTGTGTGATCAGGGGTGGCGTGGCCTTTCGACAATACTGTGCAACTTTTGCAAAAAGATACACCTTATAAATCGGGGGTACAAACACACACATTTATATATATATACACACACACACACACACACACACACACACACATATATATATATATATATATATATATATATTGCAGTCTGTTATGCTTGTCAGTGTTACACTGATGGTCAACTTATAGATCCTTCTTTGAAAAAAACTTATAACCTCCAGTACATGTCAGAACTCACAGAACTCAGAGCCGTTGTTAGACCCATGGATGACATAGGAACCCACAATTGCATTGTGTGGGCAGATTGTGCTTACAGGGAGAGGCCTGTACCCCTTTATCTGCCAACTATGGGTTTACTTTTTGTATAGTGGATGAATTCCAGTAGGTACCATGTATCCAGTTTTATACATGCTCCAAAATGTGCATTTGAAAATATGCTATATAGTGTTTTGTTTACAGTGCCATTACTTGAGGAACTTTGGGGACAATCTTGTTCACATGCTCCTTAAGTTATATTAAGTTTTAATAGCTGGGGTCCTAATTGGATCTTATTTATCATTATTTTATATTACTGATTATAATTATAGTATGAGTTGCTGTGTTCTCCCTTGAAAACACCACAGATTGTGGTAGAAATGCTTTGGAGGTGATGCTATCAGGTAGCACCCTGGAACGATCCATCCACACAGGTTGCCCAGATGTAGCTTGGCACAGAAAGTAAGGTGTAGTCAGACGAAGCATGGGTCAGAAGGCAGGCAGCAAAGTAGCGTAGTCAGGTCACAGGCACTAGGTCAGGAGGCAGGCGGCAAAGTAGCATAGTCAGGTCACAGGCACTAGGTCCTGAGGCAGGCAGCAAAGGAGCAAGGTCAGGTCACAAGCGGGAGGTAAGGAACACAATAAGGCACATACAATAAGACGGTACAGAAGGGAAATAGATCAGCTCACCGCTTGGAGACTCCAGACACAGACAGATGATTTTATGAAAGCACGGATGCAGGGATCTGCCTATCCCCGTAGCATTCAGGAAGAGAACAAGAGGAAAATCCAGCTCCAAGGTGCAAGTACAATAAAACTTAACGTTCACTTCATTCAATTAAAAATAAATTCTGTGGTGGAAGTGAGTGGTGACATGTCACTCTAAAATCGACGCGTTTCAGGCATAAGCTCTTAGTCATGGCAGTGATATTACCGTACTGAGGGGTTTAAATACACAAATGCAAATAACACAAACCTCCTGGAAGGAATGTTTCGTCTCAGAGTTTACACTTTGGCGTGTGTTCACATTTATACTATAGAGAGAAATATGAAGTCCTGTGAACGTTTATACATATATATTTTTTAATGTGTATTCACATTGCACGTCAAGTAACTTTGGAATTCTTGTTCGTATCTTGGTCATTCAACAGGATGGGAGAGTAAGTAATCATGTTGCACCTGTATTGGGAACTTGATGTCAGTTATGGCTGCAGAGACCAGAGGGCGTATCTGAAAAGAGGTTTGTGTTATTTGCAAATGTGTTTTTAAACCTCTCAGTACGGTATTATCACTGCCATGACTAAGAGCTTATGCTCGAAACGCGTCAGCGTTTCACTTTGATTTTAGACTGACTGATGTCACCACTCACTTCCACCACGGAATTCTATTTTTAATTGGATGAAGTAAACGTTAAGTTTTATTGTACTTGCACCTTGGAAGCTGGATTTTCCTCTTGTTCTCTGCCTACATACAATAAGAGCTTTCTCAAAGGCACTAAACACAAAGATCCGGCACCATAATTGGGAGGTGCCGGACTTATATAGGGACCACCCAGCAAAGAACCAATTATGAGCGTACTGGCCCTTTAAAACTAGCAACGCCAGCGCGCACTCGCCCTAAGAAAAGGGGAAGCGCGTGACGGCGGAGCAGAGCAGGAGACAGGCCAGGACCAGAGGGAGGTGAGGAGATGCCTGGCGCTCGCATGCAGGCGTGTCCCACATAGCGAGTCCCAGAGCCACCGAAACAGATAGTAGGGGTGCGCTCACGGCCGGAGCATTACCCATGGCACCGCGAGTCCCGGAGCAACAGGAGACAGGGGAGAGGGAGCGCTCACGGCCATTCATTCTGGCCAGAGCGCTGCCCATAACAGGAGTTAGTAGGGTGGGAGGGCTGTGATGAAGAGCTGATGGAAACCATTGCAACTGCTCAACACGGTAGCACATGACTATCTGGCATTGGGCCCACAGACACACAAAACTATTGGATTTTTGGTGGTTTAAGAATTAGGGCAGATACGTAAGCAACGCTATATGCTTCAACAGCATTTACAATATTTTTTTTTACCTTAGGTCTGAATACCTCTTTAACTCCCAAACATCTCTTTCTTTCTTTACAATCACATTGTCACATGCAGGGTATAGTTTCTATAGTGACAAAATGGTGCCCATAATCTATTAGTTTAACCAGAATAGCTTTGCTGATGATGATTAACTACAGGAAGCCAAACAGTTGCATATTAGGAAGAGCCACGTAAGAGATCAGATAAATGTGCAAACTGACCACTTCCTCCATATCTATGCAGAAAGATGATACATCAGTGCCTCATGGCCAAGACCTCTTTGCCTTTATGATAATAAAGCAAGAAAGTGTAGTGCAGTTCAGGGTATCAAACTGAGGGTCACTAAGGTTAAAGGGGTTATCCAGGAAAAAACTTTTTTTTATATATCAACTGGTTCCAGAAAGTTAAACAGATTTGTAAATTACTTCTATTAAAAAAATCTTAATCCTTTCAGTACTTATGAGCTTCTGAAGTTTAGGTTGTTCTTTTCTGATGACACGTGTCTCAGGAACCACCCAGTTTAGAAGAGGTTTGCTACGGGAATTTGCTTCTAAACTGGGCGTTTCCCGAGACACGTGTCATCAGAGATTACTTAGACAGAAAAGAACAACCTTAGCTTCAGAAGCTCATAAGTACTGAAAGGATTAAGATTTTTTAATAGAAGTAATTTACAAATCTGTTTAACTTTCTGGAACCAGTTGATATATATAAAAAAGTTTTTTCCTGGAATACCCCTTTAACTGTGAAGTGCAAAAAATACCCTAAGCACTAGAAATTGGAAAAAGAGATGTGTATAGAAAGCACAGTCCTCAAAGTGTCTCGGGGACAAACTGTTTCTGACACAGGGCCCTTGCGGTTGGGAATCAGAGTAAAAATATAATATAAAATAAATGGATTTCGTTAATGTCTCTGTAATCCCTGGAAGTATAATTTGATGCAAATGCATGGTTAAAGGGGTATTCCAGGCAAAACCTTTTTTTATATATATCAACTGGCTCCGGAAAGTTAAACAGATTTGTAAATTACTTCTATTAAAAAATCGTAATCCTTCCAATAGTTATTAGCTTCTGAAGTTTTCTGTCTAACTGCTCAATGATGATGTCACGTCACGGGAGCTGTGCATGATGGGAGAATATCCCCATAGGAACTGCACAGCTCCCGGGACGTGAGTCATCAGAGAGCAGTTAGACAGAAAACAACAACTCAACTTCAGAAGCTAATAACTATTGGAAGGATTAAGATTTTTTAATAGAAGTCATTTACAAATCTGTTTAACTTTCCGGAGCCAGTTGATATATAAAAAAAAAGTTTTGGCCTGGAATACCCCTTTAAGATGCAAATGGTAACCAGCCTTTGCATAGTATTTTACTTCAAGGGATTAACCCCTTCCCGCAAATGGACGTGTATACACGTCCATTTTTTCTGTGACTTAACGCAAATGGACGTGTATACACGTCCAATAAAATTTCTATCACCATATCCGTTGGCATGGTGATAGAAACGTCATCTCAACTGTCCTGGACAGCTGACCGATGACACTATGCAGCTGGGGACCAATCAGACTGTTCCCCTGCTGCAGATCATTGTCATTAGTCAGTCAGTTAGTGACTGACTAATGACAAGGACTTGCGAGGTTCCGGACTGATCGGGTCTCTGGTGACCCGAACGCCCGGAAAATAACGATGATCGGAGCAGTCAGAGACCGCTCCGATCATCCTGAAGGGATAGGACCGAGGTGGCAGCTGCTACCTCGCTCCTAAACCCCTGCCATTAGTCGTTAGGACTAGCGACCAATGGCAGGAGGGGGGCGGGAGGGTTAAAGGTGAAATCCCCGCTCTGCCCTGCCCCTGGATGTCGGGGCAGAGCGGGGGGAAGATGGCGGATGGTCCCGGGACCAGCGATCATGTCCCGGGACCAGCGATCGCAGCGGGAACCGCGGCAGTTCCGGACAGACAGCGCGGGACCGCCGGAGGCAGCGGCGGACGGAGCTTTGAAGATCAGCGGTAAGTGATCTTCACTGCTGTGTTCCAGGAGTTGCCAAACTACAACTCTCAGCAAGCCCAGACAGCCAAAGGCTGTCTGGGCATGCTGGGAGTTGTAGTTTTGCAACATCTGGAGGCCCACAGTTTGGAGACCACTCTGCAGTGGTATCCCAACTGTGCTCTTACAGATGTTGCAAAACTACAACTCCCAGCATGCCCAGACAGATTTTGCAGCACTACAACTCCGAGCATGCCTGGACAGTCTGGGCATGCTTGGAGTTGAAGTTTTGCAACATCTGGAGGGCTACAGCTTGGACACCACTGCACAGTGGTCACCAAACTGTGACCCTCCAGATGTTGCAAAACTAACTCCCAACATGTCTTTAAGCGGTCTGGGCATGCTGGGAGTTGTAGTTTTGCAACAGCTGGAGGCACCCTTTTTGGGAAACACTGAGTTAAGTAACAAACTCAGTGTTTTGCAACCAGTGTGCCTCCAGCTGCTGCATAACTACAACCCCCAGCATGCACGGACAGCTAGAGGGCATGCTGGGAGTGCTAGTAGTATGCCTCCAGCTGTTGCATAACTACAAGTCCCAGCATGCCCTCAGTTGTCACTGCATGGTGAGAGTTGTAGTTTTTGCAACGGCTGAAGGATCACTGGTTGCGAAGTTTGTTACCTAACTCAGTGTTTTGCAACCAATGTGTCTCAAGCTGTTTCAAACTACAACTCCCAGCATGCACTGATAGACTGTACATGCAGGGAGCAACAGCTGGAGGCACACTGGTTGCGAAACACTGAGTTAAGTAACAAACTGTGTTTTGCAACCAGTGTGCCTTCAGCTGTTGCATAACTTCAACCCCCAGCATGCACGGACAGCCAAAGGGCATGCTGGTTGTGGTAGTTTTGCAACAGCTGGAGGTTTGACACCCCCCCCCCCCCCCCCCCATGGGAATGTAAAGGGTACATTCACACGGGCGGGGGTCTACAGCGAATTTCATGATACAAGTTTGAGATGCAGCAAGTTTTCCGCCGCAGCTCAAACTCTCAGCGGAAAGCTCGCTGTAGACCCCGGTCATGTGAGTGTACCCTAAAAACACTACACTATACTACATTACACAAAATAAAAAGTAAAACACTACATATACACATACCCCTACACAGCCCCTCTTCACCCCCCCCCCCCCAAATAAGAACAAAAAATTTATCGTATGACACTGTTTTCAAAACGGAGAATCCAGCTGTTGCAAGACAACTCGCAGTGTTGCCGGACAGCGATTGACTTTCCAGGCATGCTGGAATTTTTGCAACAGCTGGAGGCACCCTGTTTGGGAAACCCTGCCATAGAGTATTTTTGGTATCGGAGGCAAGTGTAATTCTTGCATCCGGTTCCATCCTCATGCAAATCCCTTATTTAGTCCTCAAATGCGCATGGCGCTCTCTCACTTCGGAGTCCTGTCGTATTTCAAGGAAACAGTTTAGGGCCACATATGGGGTATTTTCGTACTCAGGAGAAATTGCCTAACAAATTTTGGGGGGCTTTTTCTCCTTTTACCCCTTATGAAAAGGTGAAGTTGGGGTCTATACCAGCTGTCATTGTAAAAATGTTTTTAAATTTTTTACACTAACATGCTGGGGTTGCCCCATACTTTTCACTTTCACAAGAGGTAAAAGGAAAAAAAAAGACCCCCAAAATTTGTAACGCAATTTCTCCTGAGTATGGAAATACCCCATATGTGGACATAAAATGCACTGCGGGCACATAACAAGGCTCAGCAGTGAGAGCGCCATGTACATTTGAGGTGATTTGTACAGGGGTGGCTGATCTTTACAGCGGTTCTGACATAAACACAAAAAAAAAACACCCACATGTGACCCCATTTTGAAAACTACACCCCTCACATAATGTAATAAGGGGTACAGTGAGCATTTATGCCCCACAGGTGTCTGACAGTTTTTTTGAACAGTTGTCCGCAAAAATGAAAAATCTCATTTTTCATTTGCACAGCCCACTGTTCCAAAGATCTGTCAAAGGCCAGTGGGGTGTAAATGCTCACTGCACCCCTTATTACATTCCTTGAAGGGTGTAGTTTCCAAAATGGGGTCACATGTGGGGGGGGGTCCACTGGCACCACGGGGGGCTTTGTAAAGCACATGACCCCCGACCTTCATTCCAAACAAATTCTCTCTCCAAAATCCCAATGGCGCTCCTTCTCTTCTGAGCATTGTAGTTCGCCCACAGAGCACTTTACATCCAAATATGGGGTATTTCCATACACAGAAGAAACAGGGTTACAAATTTTGGGGGGCATTGTCTCCTATTACCTCTTGTAAAAATGGTAAGTTTGGGGAAAAAAACTGCATTTCAGTGGAAAAAAAATGTTTTCATTTACACATCGGACTTTAACGAAAAGTCATCAAACACCTGTGGGGTGTTAAGGCTCACTGGACCCCTTGTTACGTTCCTTGAGGGGTGTAGTTTCCAAAATAGTATGCCATGTGAGGTTTTTTATTTGCTGTTCTGGCACCATAGGGGCTTCCTAAATGTGACATGCCCCCCAAAAACCATTTCAGAAAAATTCACTCTCCAAAATCCCATAGTCGCTCCTTCCCTTCTGAGCCCTCTACTCCGCCCGCCGAACACTTGACATACACATATGAGGTATTTCCTTACTCGAGAGAAATTGGGTTACACATTTTGGGGGGATTTCGCTACTTTTACCCCTTATAAAGATTCAAAAACTGGGTCTACAAGAACATACGAGTGTAAAAAATGCAGATTTTGAATTTTCTCCTTCACTTTGCTGCTATTCCTGTGAAATACCTAAAGGGTTAACACACTTACTGAATGTCATTTTGAATACTTTGGGGGGTGCAGTTTTTATAATGGGGTCATTTATGGGGTAATTCTAATATGAAGGCCCTTCAAATCCACTTCAAAACTGAACTGGTCCCTGAAAAATTCAGATTTAGAAAATTTTGTGAAATATTAGAAAATTGCTGCTATACTTTGAAGCCCTCTGATGTCTTCCAAAAGTAAAAACATGTCAACTTTATGATGCAAACATAAAGTAGACATATTGTATATGTGAATCAAAATAGCATTTATTTGGAATGCCTATTTTCCTTACAAGCAGAGAGCTTCAAAGTTCGAAAATTGCAAAATGTTCAAATTTTTCATGAAATTTTGGAATTTTTCACCAAGAAAGGATGCAAGTATCGACGAAATTTTACCGCTACGTTAAACTAGAATATGTCATGAAAATACAATCTCGGAATCAAATTCATGAGTAAAAGCATCCCAGAGTTATTAATGCTTAAAGTGACAGTGGTCAGATGTGCAAAAAACACTCTGGTCCTTAAGGTGAAAATGGGCTTGGTCCTTAAGGGGTTAAAGATGCTTTGTACCCCCCTAAAACCTAGGCTTTTCAGGTGCACAGGCTGCACCCTTAATCACGCCAATGATTAAGAGTATAGCCTGAGCAGCGGAAAGTCGTTGGTTTTAGGGGGGTATATTGGACTGCACATTTTGCTAATTTTATTCCAGTCTTCAATAAAATGCTATATTTTTAACTGTAATCATCTTCGCAGGACCATTGTCTTGTTGGATTGCACCCTGTTATTGACAGGATATACCAGGAATACTAGGATGACAGGCCTTGAGATCTTCACAAAGCCACATGCTACCATCTTAACCACTTGGCATCCTGTGATTGTGCCACCTAGTTTCCTACCTCCTAGGTACCACAGTTGCTACTGACTGCAGTATCTAGGCAGGATCTCCGATATTTCTGATCTCAGCCACTACCGGTGTGGTGAACCAGGAGAGTATGGGTGACTGGGGTGTTCCAGTGGTAGTGTAGAGTCTGGTGGTATTAACCCTTGAATGTCATGATGCCAGGGTGAAGTTTCCTCAATAGTAATGTTCCTACCGCCAACCGTCCCACAAACGGCAGGGAAAATAACAGAAGGTCCACAGCAGATTTCAGGAATAAACTGAAGAAACTTTACTTGCGGGATTTATGAAACAGTCTTTAACATAACAGTCTTTTCAAGAGTGAACCGGGATACAGGTTCCTCACAGGTTTGCTGGGACTTGGAAGCAATGAACTTTTATGCAGGCCACTGTGCTACTAATTTAGAAGATTTGGGCTGATAGTAGTCACACAGGATTTGATAGATTGAGCTTTGTAACTCACGGTTTAGTGGCTGCAGGTTCTTAGGCTTTGGGCCTAGATGAATTGTGATTTTTGCTGAGATGATTGTGCTTCTCTAATGTCCAGAAGATAAGAGATAAGAGAGTTACTTGCTTTGTAGCCAGGAAATAAGAGAGCAAATTTAGTGGCTACAGCCCTTTATATAATAAGGGGCTGGACAAAGCTCATTGGTCAGAAAACCTGTAAGTTATGAACCCAGTGAACTCTGGGTACATCACATGACCTCTAAGGTCCTTGTACATTTTATACATCACAACCATACATCATGTGATCACTAAGGTCCTGTACATATATTTTTTATACATTAAATAAATATAAACACACTTTACATGAGGCGACCAAGGGCAAGCCCTGCAGGAGAGCCCTATATGAATGGAGGAACTCTAGCTGAGGGGACTTTAGACAAGGGGCGGACAAAGTCCTGTACCGGGACACCACACCGGCATATGTCAGCTGTAATACACAGCCTGCACTTGCTGTGTATGGAGTGGGCTTTGCTCCTAAACTCTATACATCCTTCCTAGAATTAAAACACATACTGTAAATGAATGTCAAATGTCAAGAATGGGCTAATAGACCAAAATAAATATGATTTCAGGAAAGAAAAGAATTTAGAGAGAAACGATGATGAAATTCTATGTACAGAAAGTTACACCCTAAAAAGTGGGGGTTAGAACAGCAGGGTCACTGGATAATCAGGTAAACAGACTGACTATATTGTGAAATACTTAAAATCCTGTTCAAATAGGACAGTCCTCAAAAATGTAAAAATATTTCAGTTACCATGTAATAACTGCAACTTATCTGTGACTTGAAGTGCACTTAGATAGTACAAAGCATCTGCATGGCCAAACAAAAATGAGGTAAAAGTTAAATTGGATTCTGTCTTAGGGAACACAGAATAAATGGCCAGACCATGGGAATAAATGGTTAGCTGGCCTATTGGAAGTAGGGCTAACCACAGTGCCTAGGCTGGTAATAGGGTCCTAAGGACAAGGTCCCGGAGTGGACTACAATGTTTACACAGGGATCAACCAATATTGTAACTTGGGGGACCACTGTATATAATGGCTGAACGATCTTCTTCATTGCTCTGAGCCTGTTTAAAATAGAAAATAATATTAGATAAAGACAATGGCCCAGATTTATCAAACTTTGTGAGACAAAAGTTGGAGTGATTATTTCACAGCGACCAATCACAGCTCAGCTAACGAGCTCTGGTAAAATGAAAGCTGAGCAGTGATTAGAAAAATCACTCCACTTTTACTCTCACAAAGTTTGAGAAATCTGGGCCAATGAATTCAAATAGAGAAAAAATTGAGACATGGTCCCATATCCTCAACATGAATAGTGAGTGATCTAACGCTTCTCAGCAAAATGTATTAAACTAACAGGTCGTTAGTGAACTTAGATAAAGACAAGCTCACAGCTGTGCAAACGGAAATCCCTTAAACTGATTATTTAGATCATTGTCGATCTAACGGACTACAGAAAAGGCTTCTTCTCTCCATTGTATCTAACTAAAAATTTATCTTCACAAAGTGATTTTATTTTCAGTCACAATATGGCGGACACATTTAAAAGGAATCACATCACTCTTTAGTGACTTTTGAACCAAAAAATGGGGCATGGTTGAGATTGTTTACCTATATCATACTGTTTACCCTGCTATTTTGGTCTAAATTTGTCGCAGCCCATTTGCATGTGACTTTTCTGCGGCTTTTTAGTTAGAGCATTTTAAACCCATAACCACACTGAGATCTTCTTTAGATGTGTTTGTGAAGTGGTTAGTGATTTATCAAATCCAATCTCTGGTAGAAAGTTGCAAATTATGCGCACATGGCATTTTTTATAGGCGCTAACGCGATCTCTGGCCCGGAACCCTGGCGTTCTGGACATTTGTTTTCAGAACGCTGGCTTTGCTAAGCTTCAGAGCAGCCGTCATGCCCCCTCCAGTAATGTCTATGGAAGATATATGGAGGGGGGTGTGGTGGCTGTGGTTGCTTGTAATCCGGCACAAAACAGAGGTTGCTCCATGCATGCAGATTACTGGGGTGCCGGGACAGAGTTCGCAGGTGGGGGGGGGATGGGTCCCAGCAGCAGGACCCTCTGCAATCAGACATCTTATGCCCTTGGATAGGGAACAAGATGTCTAGGGGCAGAGAACCCTTTTTAGTTCATTTTAATCATGGCATTTTCAAAACTTTAAACAGAGCCTACACCAATTTTAACGTGTAATTCCAAAGTGCATGTGTAAATGTTGACAAAACGTAACTTCTGCAACTCGTAGGGTGTAAATGTGTGGACTTGCTGATGTCTTGCAATGTATCACTCCTGGCTGAAATTTTGGAAAATGTCCATTGGATAATCTATACACAGGCCAATGTCACGGCCACCAGGGACTATCTACTATCCAAAGTGTCAAATTGGTTGTGAAGAAAGAACATCAGGAAGCATGTTATTGTCCCCCATTAACATTATTGATGCAGCGATTAAGATAGATCACAGCATAAAAAGCTGTTCATCTGCTCGATTACACTGGTCCCACCATGTGCAGTGCAAACAAAGCATCCAGCAAGGTTAACAACCTTCCTGCTCCTCATATACCCCACGGGCTAGTTGCTAGGCATAGCAACATTTGGAGAGGAGGGTGTGGAACGGGAGTTATGCAAACCTGTCAGTAGTGTCAACCTGGATATATCAACAGGAGGTTTTATATGTAAATAAATAAACAAACACATCAAAAAAGCAACAACAGAGGATGCCTAGAGGCACATACAAATACTTATTGTGGAAGAGTACTCGGTTTAGGGAAAATCCTCACTTTAAACACCTCTAGTTCATAGCATGATTTTCCATCCCCAGACCTTTTGTTGTAGAAGTCACAAAAATGATTGATGTTACAGAATGTTGTTATGAGTGGGAGATTAATGACGTTTGGTATTATAATACTACGTACAAACTTCCCCCAAAACTGCATCACAAGCAACTATATTTGAACTGGCCCTAACAGTGCTTACTGAGAACTAACTTGCCTGGTTTACTATCGTTACACCCACCTCAATGGTGCTCTTCCTGATACTACATTTTTATGTGGAAGTTTGATTTTAGGATCCAGCTTCCAGTGGATAACCAAGGAGAGATATATATTGCCACCACTAGGGGTAGCTGGCAGCAGGGGCGTCACTATGGGGTGCTAAGGGGGTTGGAGCCCCCAGTCTGGCACCCATAGAACAGGGTCTGGCTCAGGCACACAAGCATACAGGTAAAAGCTGCAGTTTAAGCTGCAGAAAGTGTCGGACCAGCGACTTACACTAACAGCAGGCCGTGACCTTTGCCCTCCACGCAGTGCGGACTTTAGGGGAGGCAAGCTGTGCAGTTGCCCAGGGCCCCCATCCAAAAAGGGGTCCCCTAAAAGGTTCAGGTCTATACTAACACTACTGCATTTTGTTGCAATTTTCGTAAAATCGCAATAAATTATCACATCGTTTTTAACGTGATTTTGAGCAAATCGTGGCAAAATACAGTAGTATAAGTATAGCCCTACAGCTGTCCAGGCTGCCCATAGAAAGCACACACATACTTACTATGAACCTGCGATTAATCCTATACGCTAGGATTCTTGATGATGTCATCCCAGGTCTTGGCAGATACATAGTCAGTCTGTGCTGTGTATGAGCTCTGTGCAATAGATAAAGAAAGGAGAAGGTAATAGGGGAAAGTATGGAGGGAGATAGGAGGGGGTTAAAATATTCATTTACAGCACATAAATCGCTGCCTTATCAGTGTGAAACCAGTAACAGATATTGTGGGGGGGTGATTTAAGATTTTTACCCCTTGAGGACACAGCTAAGGCTACATTCACACTACCACTGCGCCCCGTCAATACTGGCCATCACACTCTCAATAACGGGTCCCGATGGTCTGTTGGGCACTGATATTTTCAGAGAGAATAGCGGGAGAAAAAGACGGTACAAGCACTATTTTTTCTCCAGCTATTTTCCCCGACGGTCCTGACGGCAGTCACATTACCGAGTCATAATGGTAGTGTGAAAGGGGCCTTATTTAGTTTTTTTTACCACCAGTTGTACTTTGTAATGACACCTTTCATTTAACCATAAAATGTATGGCGCAAACATAATTATTATTATTTTGGGGCAAATTGAATGAAAAATGCAGTTTTGCAAATTATGGAGGATTTTAGTTTTTACGCAGTGCACTTTCTGGTAAAACTGACATGTTCTCTTTATTCTGTGGGTCAATACAATTTAAATGATCCCCATGTTATGTGCATTTCTATAATTGTACTGTTTAAAAAAAATAAAATAAAAAATCAGACTTTTTAACAAAACAAGTTTGTTGAAAATTGTCCTCTTCTGACCCCTATAACTTTCTCATTTTTCCGCAAAGGGGGAAATATAACACAGTAGGGGCACAAAAGGGGAATTATTACAGTGTGGGGCATTAAAGGGGGAACTATTACTGTGTGAAGAATAACATTTTACTGATAGGCAGCACTGAGAAGATCACTGTTATAGTGTATGTGGGCGCTATTACTGACAGGCAGCAGTGAGAAGATCACTGTTATAGTATATGTGGGCACCATTACTGACAGGCAGCACTGAGAAGATCACTGTTATAGTATATGTGGGCACTATTACTGGTAGGCAGCACTTAGAAGATCACTGTTATAGTGTATGTGGGTGCTATTACTGACAGGCAGCACTGAGAAGATCACTGTCATAGTGTATGTGGGTGCTATTACTGACAGGCAGCACTTAGAAGATCACTGTTATAGTGTATGTGGGCGCTATTACTGACAGGCAGCACTGAGAAGATCACTGTTATAGTATATGTGGGCGCTATTACTGACAGGCAGCAGTGAGAAGATCACTGTAATAGTATATGTGGGCACCATTATTGACAGGCAGCACTGAGAAGATCACTGTTATAGTATATGTGGGCACCATTACTGACAGGCAGCACTGAGAAGATCACTGTTATAGTATATGTGGGCGCTATTGCTGATAGGCAGCACTGAGAAGATCACTGTTATAGTATATGTGGGCACTATTACTGATAGACAGCACTAAGAAGATCACTGTTATAGTGTATGTGGGCGCTATTACTGACAGGCAGCACTGAGAAGATCACTCTTATAGCATATGTCGGTGCTATTACTGACAGGCAGCACTGAGAAGATCACTGTTATAGTATATGTGAGCGCTATTACTGACAGGCAGCACTGAGAAGATCACTGTTATAGTATATGTGGGCGCTATTACTGATAGGCAGCACTGAGAAGATCACTGTTATAGTATATGTGGGCGCTATTACTGACAGGCAGCACTGAGAAGATCACTGTTATAGTATATGTGAGCGCTATTACTGACAGGCAGCACTGAGAAGATCACTGTTATAGTATATGTGGGCGCTATTACTGATAGGCAGCACTGAGAAGATCACTGTTATAATATATGTGGGCACTATTACTGATAGGCAGCACTGAGAAGATCACTGTTATAGTATATGTGGGCACTATTACTGATAGGCAGCACTTAGAAGATCAGTGTTATAGTATATGTGGGCGCTATTACTGATAGGCAGCACTGAGAAGATCACTGTTATAGTATATGTGGGCACTATTACTGACAGGCAGCACTGAGAAGATCACTCTTATAGCATATGTCGGTGCTATTACTGACAGGCAGCACTGAGAAGATCACTGTTATAGTATATGTGGGCGCTATTACTGATAGGCAGCACTGAGAAGATCACTGTTATAGTATATGTGGGCTCTATTACTGACAGGCAGCACTGAGAAGATCACTGTTATAGTATATGTGGGCGCTATTACTGACAGGCAGCACTGAGAAGATTACTGTTATAGTATATGTGGGCGCTATTACTGGTAGGCAGCACTGAGAAGATCACTGTTATAGTATATGTGGGAGCTATTACTGGTAGGCAGCACTTAGAAGATCAGTGTTATAGTATATGTGGGCACTATTACTGATAGGCAGCACTGAGAAGATCACTGTTATAGTATATGTGGGCACTATTACTAGTAGGCAGCACTTAGAAGATCAGTGTTATAGTATATGTGGGCGCTATTACTGATAGGCAGCACTGAGAAGATCACTGTTATAGTATATGTGGGTGCTATTACTGGAAGGCAGCACTTAGAAGATCACTGTTATAGTATATGTGGGAGCTATTACTGATAGGCAGCACTGAGAAGATCACTGTTATAGTATATGTGGGAGCTATTACTGATAGGCAGCACTGAGAAGATCACTGTTATAGTATATGTGGGCGCTATTATAGATAGGCAGCACTGAGAAGATCACTGTTATAGTATATCTGGGTGCTATTACTGACAGGCAGCACTGAGAAGATCATTGTTATAGTATATGAGGGCGCTATTACTGATAGGCAGCACTGAGAAGATCATTGTTATAGTATATGTGGGAGTTTTACTGACAGGCAGCACTGAGAAGATCACTGTTATAGTATATGTGGGCGCTATTACTGATAGGCAGCACTGAGAAGATCATTGTTATAGTATATGTGGGTGCTATTACTGACAGGCAGCACTGAGAAGATCACTGTTATAGTATATGTGGGTGCTATTACTGACAGGCAGCACTGAGAAGATCACTCTTATAGCATATGTCGGTGCTATTATTGATAGGCAGCACTGAGAAGATCACTGTTATAGTATATGTGGGCGCTTTGCAACCCTAAAATTACCACTGCCACAAATTCATCCTGGATGGAATTATTAGGTTTCTCATGTTGTAGTCACAGCCATTTGGGTTTTGCAGCGCAATCTCATTTACTTACATTAGCTGAGATGCAGCACAATTCAGGGAGCGCAACATGGTGATCTTTGGTCACGCAATCTGCAGGCCCCATTTAAAATTATTGCCCAGGGCCACACAGTCTAAAACCGTCCCTGACTGTGGTGTAAGAAGGAAAGACGCTGGCTGCTCTGCTGATCGCTGCATTTAACAGTATGTGTTTTATATTTTTTTTTAACCTGGCACAAAGGGGGGTCATATCTGGATAAGAGGGAAGGGGAGGGGGGAGTGTTACCTCTCTACCTTGCTGACTACGTATCTATGTGAATTAATTTGCCGACCTACCTACTAAAGGGCACTAACTGCTGTAGGACATACCTACCTAAAAGGAGAATTACCTACTGTAGGAGATAAACCTATTTAAAGGGGTACTCCGGTGCTTAGACATCTTATCCCCTATCCAAAGGATAGGGGATAAGATGACTGATCGCGGGAGTCCTGCTGCTGGGGACCCCCGTGATCATGCACGCGGCACCCCATTTGTAATCAGTCCCAGGAGCGTGTTCGCTCTGGGTCTGATTACTGGCGACCACAGGGCCGACGGCGTGTGATGTCACGCCCCTGCCCCCGTGTGACATCAAGCTCTGCCCCTCAATGCAAGCCTACGAGAGGGGGCGTGATAGCGGTCACGCCCCCGCCCCTGCGTGAACACGCTCCGGGGACTGATTACTAACGGGGTGCTGCATGCAAGATCACGGGGGTCCCCAGCGGCGGGACTCCCGCGATCAGGCATCTTATCCCCTATCCTTTGGATAGCGGATAAGATGTCTAAGCACCGGAGAACCCCTTTAATGGGGGAACTACTAACCTAGCGACACAAAAGAGCAATTATAACAGTTTGGAGGCCTATAGATGGGGAGATGGTGTGATGGGGAGGGCACTGGAAAAATGCCGAGTCTAAGATGTTTGTCCTGCAGAAACCCACATGCACAATGCCATCAGTATCACTGTTTGATCTCATAGTACAGCAGTCACACAGCGGCCTGACGAAGCGCCCTGGGGCATGATACGGTCTGTGGCCCGACCTCTGAACTCCCTCCGGTACCACCAGGTTTATGGACTGAAAGTTGCCAGCTACCTGCCTGCCATCATCATGGTGAGCGCTCCGCTCTCTCTTTTTTCTTTGGTGATATATATGCTATTATTTATTTTAATGTCCCAAATTTATGAATCTGTACATATCTGAGCACATTATAATCCCTTTCAATAAATTTCTCTCATACCTCAGTTTAAATATGTTCAACTAAAAATAACCATAAAACATTACTTCTATTATATTATGAAATCATTTTACATCCCTCCCCCCCAACTTTATTATTTTTTTTTAATGGGTGGGGGCTTGTCCTCTGCATAATCACCTTTTCTTTTTACTTTGTCCCCTGTCCTGTCTACTGTATATAGATAATTTCCCACAAAATTGTTACAGTTATGCTGTTGTATCTAAGGATTCATCTGAGGTTACTGTTCAGCAGGATCAGATGGTATGTAGAACTGATTTTATCTTACACTGCAGATGTGGCATCATTATATACTATATCCTCTCATAGATAAAGGAGAAACTACACGAAAATAATTCTTAAATAGAGATGCATGAAAGAGGAACAAAGAGTATTTTACTTCAATATATTGCTTTTTGCAGTTACTATTCTTGGTGGGAAGGTTGATTATTTTTTCTATAGATATCAGGCATGGCGATGGTGGTGAAACTTCCCTCCATTCATGCCAACCTTTTAATGACGTTTTAGCAATACATTTTATTATACACACATACAATTGAAAGCTTTTGGTGAAGGCTGCAGAAAGCTTCAGTCTGTGGCCTAAAACAGGAGCATATTGCGACCTCTGTTTTGGCACAGATGCCCAGTAATGTCACTTATCCACAGCGCCTGCACCGGTGCAGAGGAGGAAGCAAAAGGCCCTGCTGTTGCTCTGCAAGGAGGAGAAAGTGAGTATGATTTTTTTTTTTTTATTAAATTGACACAAAGGAGGGGGGGGGGGGACTGTCTGCCTACTGGGGGGACTACCTGCCTAATGAGAAGACATTCCTGCCTAATATGGTGGCTACCTGTCTACTGGAGAGACTGTCTGCCTAATGGGGGGGGGGGCTACCTGCCTTCTGGGGGAACCACCTGCCAAGGGGGGCTTATGCCTGCCTAATGGGGTCTACCTGGATAATGAGGCAATATACTTGCTGGCAAGCCATACCTGCTTACTGGGGGGCTACCTGTCAACTAGAAAGACAGGATAAAAGAGAAAAAAGAGGGACCGCACCTCGTGTATTACCCAAGACACAGGGTGGAATGGGAGGTGGAAAAGGGCACCAGCCTTTCGGTTGGCAGATAATCAGCGCTTATCACCCCTGGATAGGGGTACAGACAAAATCTTGGTCGGAACGAACTGCGAAGCCTAGTGGGTCACAGGGGTGGAGGATCCAATACTGTTCAATGAGGTAGATATAGAGAGCAAATGCGACCCATACGTCAGGCGCTGTTCCAGGTTCCATTGTCGAATAAATGCAGCCAAAGTGAATGTGGCGGTTAAAGTACCGGTTAACATAGTGCCTGTTGGTACTTTAACCGCCACATTCACTTTGGCTACATTTATTCGATATTGGAATCTGGAACAGCGCCTGACGTATTGGTCGTATTTGCTCTCTATATCTAACTAGAAAGACATACCGGCCTAATGAGAGGGAACTACCTGCCTACTGAGTAGACATACTTGACTAATGGGGAGACTACTTCCGTACTGGGAAGACATACCTACCTAATAGGGGGCTACCTGCATAATGGTAGCTACTTATGGACACATCTACCTACCGACTTTTACTGTGTGGGCCACAAAAAGCCATAATTACTGTTTGGGGGTTCTATGGATGGGGAGATGGTATAGGGGTGAGAAGAAGGAGACAGATGTTTTTCTGCAAATTCTGCTGGAAAGAGTCATGGCTGGAAGAAGTTGTCATGGCGATTTTGAGAAGAAAAATTATAGAGAGCAACCCAGCAACGTGTCACCTGTGAGTCACTGAATATTATTACAGAGAAATCACATAGATATGTCCTGTAGAGTTGGTATCTATTGCCATATGGTCACTATATAGGGTAATTTGATTTGTATATCAATTGTTTTATATTAGTAACAGTATGGCAGTATTATTCAGTCATTCTGTGATGCCTTTTTTTTTTTTTGCTCTATTTTTGGCTTAATTGTGTCAAAACATAGCATTGATCAGTATTATCAGTGCTCTGCTGCTCCTGCCTGCAGAGCCAGGCTGGAGCATCAGAAGACCGATCAGACGGCGAGAAGACAGGTTAGAGTCCTCCTGCCATCCTCTAGACGCCGCAATTAACTGTAATCGTGGCATCTAAAGGGTTAATGCTGGGCATCGGCCCGATCGGCAGTGCCCGGCATTAACACCGGACAACCAAGTTTGAAGCATGCTCAGCTGATGAGCACACTTCAAACCTCGGTAACAGGACCAGGGCGTAAAGATACTCTTTGTGTCCTTAAGGACCAGGACGCAAGTGTGTACCCATATGCGTCCTGAACAGGTTAATAATGAAACACGTATTAAATGTTTTTTTTTTCCCCATGTATTCCAGTGTAAAATACACATAAAAAATATGTACACATAGGGGGAGATTTCTTAAAACCTGTGCAGAAGAAAACTGGACCAGTTGCCCATAGCAACCAATTAGCTTGCTTCTTTTATTTTTCAGAGGCCTTTTTCAAAATGAAAGAAGCAATTTGATTGGTTGCTATAGGCGGCTTCTTCGCACAAGTTTTCATAAATCTCCGCTATATAGCCTTAGCCTACAATATGTATTCAGAATGAGTAGGAACTAGCTTTATTTTCTTTAAATTCAAAACATCTTTGGACAAGTGAGTCAGCTCCTCCTAACAAAGTGGAATATAAGGGACAAATCTTAGCCAAACAGCTGATCGGCATAGCCATCACAATGAAGAAGGAAAAAAATGTACTGCAGCTAGATGCTTTATCTCCATATATTGTTTCTAGTAGTAGAACTGGGTTGCTGCAGAGCAGATCCCATTGGATTGAATGGAAATCCTGTGGATAGGCCCCTTTAGGCTAAGTTTTTACTTTTTTTTTTTTTCTTCGGAAATGCCAAGAAAAACGCAAATTCTGCCGCATGGCGTTTTTTCGACCAAAAATGCTGCGGCCAGATGTTAGCTGTAAATCAATGAGAAATCGCAAAATTCTTATTCCACTTGTCATTTTTCACTTTGACGTTTTTTTGTTTTTTTTTATCCTTTTGGTGTTTTTTCACTCTTTTTTGGCGTTTTTCAGCTCCTTGGTGGTTTTCCAAAATAACAGCATGTTGAGCCACTGGCGATTTTTTTTAGTCAAAATCATGGCGTTTTTCTTCCATAGAATTCTATGGGAGTGAAAAAACGCCAAGCAAAATGATATGTGGGTTTTAACTTTGGCGTTTCTGCAGGTGGTTTTTATTCTTTTTTGGACTTTAGTGATCCAAAAAAGTGATGGAGATACCTTTTTAAATAAAATTTCATTGGGTACTATTAAAAAAAAAAAAAAAAAGATACAGTCGTGAAGGAAAGAATTGTATCTAACAAAATTTATCTTTTTTTATTACAAAATTGTTATTAGTTTTTAAACAGGGATCAATTTATGTGTGCGGGCAGGGACCTAAAAATGTAGCCGGCAATAATAAAGATGTAGTGTGTGTTTTTCACTTTTTTTTTTTTTTTTTTTACATTTTTTTTTAGGTAGTACTAATACTCCCAGCATGGAACACAACTAATTGACAGATCGCCCGTTGCGATCCTCCTATATAATGTATAGATGTGGGTGGCCGGCCGCTCTTCTATGGTCCCCTGCACGGACGTATATATCCACATATTCCTAGAGCTGTGATCTTCCTGTATAATGTATAGATGCGGCCGGCAGCTCTTCTATGGTCCCCTGCACTGCCGTGTATATATACACCTGTTCATATTTCCCGCAGAGAGCTGTGATTGGCCAGATGGTTCCAGCCAATCACAACTCTCTGTGGGAAATTTGAATAGGTGTATATATACGTCCGTGCAGGGACCATAGAAGAGCGGCCGCCAGCATCTATACATTATACAGGAAGATCACAGCTCTAGGAATATGTGGATATATACGTCCGTGCAGGGGACCATAGAAGAGCGGCCGCCCACATCAATACATTATACAGGAGGATCACAACGGGTGTCAGGAGTGATACCCGCTGTGATCTTTCCTTAACTGCAGGTACTACTACTCCCAACATGGAGCACACTCTGCTCAATGCTGGAAGATGTAGTACCTGCATTAATAGACAGATCGCAGAGAGTGTCAGAAGTTACACTTGCTGCGATCTGTCTATTAATGCAGATACTACAGCTCCCAGCATGGAGCAGAGTGTGCTCCATGTTGGGAGTAGTAGTACTTGCAGTTAAGGACACATCACAGTGGATGTCACTACTGACACCCGCTGTGATCGTCCTTTCTATAGCAGAGATGTGGAGCGTCTCTATACAGTGCTCGCATCTCTGCACTATACTCCGGCCGGCCACTCACTCATTCATATTTCCCTCAGAGCTGTAATTTGCTGTAACCATCCGGCCAATCACCACTTCTATTCACATCACCGGTCGGAGTACAGAGCAGAGATGTGAGCACTGTACAGAGCCGCTCCGCATCTCTGCTATATTATGGACGATCGCATCGGCTGTCAGACTGACACCCAGGGTGATATGTCTATTAGTACAGGTACTACTACTGCCATCATGGAACAGAAGTTTAAAAAAAAATTAAAAACTTTAGAAAAAAAAAGTGAAACACACACTTTATTAAACATTAATTAAAATTTAGTTATAAAAAAATGTATATTTCGTTAAATACATTTTTTTCCATCACTACTGTATCCTTTTTTTTTTTTTTTTTTGGTACCCAACAAATTTTGGGTACCAAAAAAAAAAACGCCAAAGGTGCCAAACATTTTATTTCACCAGGACATTGCACTAGCGTTTTTTCAGGCGTTCTTTTCAACCCAAAAAATGCAGGACAGAAAACCAAGTAGAAACTTAGCCTTAAACTGAGATGCTGTGCAAAAGATTAGACAATTAGCTTTTATCTTCAATATTGTCTTCCATATTATCTGTGCCTACACTTACATTCATTTACCTCACCTGGTGTCCAAAGGGGCAGCTAACCCTGGCACAGATAAAGAGTAGTAGAGAACATGTCTTACCTCCCTGTACTGTAGGGGGCGCTACCAGACACCAGTCACGGCATACACTTCAGTAATACAGGGGTTTTACCAGTAAAATGTCCATTCTGATTGGTCAGTTGTTCCAGCCATTCACACATTTCACAGATCTAGACTGTCCGTAGCATTGTATGTTAAGTATGATTTCAAGTTTCAATGGTCACAAGTGAAAAAATATGTAGACAAAATATACAAAATATATACTAGATGTCACATTATAAAACTCCTTTCGGAATATACAATATTTCAATACATGCCACTGTGCTGCCTCCTACAGTTTCCGCAGAGTACTTCATTTTATAGTATTTACAAGTAAAAAGTCTGATCTTGAAAAATGGAACACAACGTGATGACTTGTTCCCTTTATACCTACAATTAATGTATTGCTATATCAATACCACAGTTTATAAATATTCTCATTATTTTCTGACTTTTTCTAAGCACCCTAGGAAGGTTGCCATCGTTTACCCCAGGTCCATTAGAATTTTTTTTTTTTTTAACTCAGAGACTTATGACATAACTACAATATATAACAAAAATGTCTGATAAATTCTGGCCCCACCATCTCCATAACAGGAGTCCACCAATCCCCCAGCAAACCTAATGAACAGAGAAGTGGCCAGTATTACACAAACAGCCGAGCTCATCATACACTGCTGTTTCTGTAGCTCGCTTTCACTCCTATGGGATGTAGGGACATTTAGGAATATTTTGGATTCTTAGTAAACAGGGCTCACAGTGTGCTCCAATTACTAATGTATACATTTCATAAAATGACACAATATTCACATATACATGAAACCTTTTAAGATCCCGCTTCTGTCACTACCTTGTGCTGCTCTCAGTTCTGCTTAGGAGATTTCCTATAAAAAAAAAAGTTAATATGATTATTATTAATGATAAACTCTGTATCAAATACGTAAGAGAAAACATAGTGTGGTTGACATATTTGCTTCAATATCTAGCTTCGTGATAAGGCAGCACCCTATTCCTTCCTCATCTAATGTGTTTAGCCTCTACATTGGGCAACACATTTCCTCTTGCATAATGTGTTCCCTTATATAAAGTGCTGTGACACAAGACAAAGTGAAAGCTTTAAATTTACTGCATTTTAAATGGAATACCCCTTTAAATTTTCTGCATTTTAAATGGAATACCCCTTTAAATTTACTGCATTTTAAATGGGTTGTCTAAGAAAAATGGTCTTGTAGTGGACACACTCACACAGTACTAAAAGAAAAGAAAAACAACAAAAATACACATATTGGCATAAAATAATGAACCCAGGGTTGTTATAGTTGAACAAAACTGTATTTGTGTAAATGCAATGATGATATATGTAAGTGAATAATACTAGAGTGAATGGATAAGCTTTTTGGAAAAAAAACTGCACAATATGTGTTTATATTTATTTGAGTACATCTATCTATGTCCTCCATTCCCAACTGGGGTTCCTCAGAACCTTGGGGTTCCGTTGAGAACTGCCGGGGGTTCCGCTCCAACAGGCAAATAAATTATTATTATTTTTTTTTTAAATCTCCCGCCCCGGGCCTGCTCATCACAGCGGCACAGGGGGGGGGGGGGGAGGGAACCCTGCGTGAGCATTGCGTGTACGTGCACACACGGTGTCCCCCTACAGTACACTGTGCGCACAGCGTCCCTCTCCACCCTGTGGTGTCGTGAGTGGGTCACAGGCGCGCAGGCCGGGAGTTATTGAATGCAATGGGGATAGTACACAGGATTGTTCCCGGCCGTCCTGATGTTACCCAGCCGACCTGAAGTTACCCGGCCTGCCTGAAGTTACCCGGCCCCCCGCAGGACGGCTCAGCTCAATTAAGGTAGTGCACCCTCTCTCCTCTGACAACCCTGTCCACCCCTGTTACCACCTTGTCACTACTGTCCACCCTTACACCCGTCACCCATGTACACTCTTCTACACCCCCCACACCCCTCTGTCACCTATGTACACTCTTCTACACCCCTCTCTCACCCATGTACACTCTTCTACACTCCTCTGTCACCCATGTACATGCCTCTACATCCCTGTCACCCCTGTACACTTCTCTACACCTCTCTGTCACCCATGTAAACCCCTCTGTCACCCTCTATGCCCCCGTCACCCATACACTTCTACAACTGTCACCTTGTACCCTCTGTCACCCCTGTATACCCCTATTCACCCATGTACACTCCTCTACACCCTCGACACCCATGTACACTCCTCTACACCCCTCTGCCACCCATGTACACTCCTCTACACCCCTCTGCCACCCATGTACACTCCTCTACACCCCTCTGCCATTCATGTACACTCCTCTACACCCCTCTGCCACCCATGTACACTCCTCTACACCCATCTGTCACCCATGTACACTCCTCTACACCCCTCTGTCACCCATGTACACTCCTCTACACCCCTCTGTCACCCATGTACACTCCTCTACACCCCTCTGCCACCCATGTACACTCCTCTACACCTCTCTGTCACCCATGTACACTCTTCTACACCCTCAACACCCCTGCACACTCCTCTACAACCCTCTGCCACCCATGTACACTCCTCTACACCCCTCTGCCACCCATGTACACTCCTCTACACCCCTCTGCCACCCATGTACACTCCTCTACACCCCTCTGCCACCCATGTACACTCCTCCACACCCCTCTGCCACCCATGTACACTCCTCTACACCCCTGTCACCCATGTACACTCCTCTACACCCCTCTGCCACCCATGTACACTCCTCTACACCCCTCTGCCACCCATGTACACTCCTCTACACACCTGTCACCCATGTACACTCCTCAACACACCTGTCACCCATGTATACTCCTCTACACCCCTCTGCCACCCATGTACACTCCTCTACACACCTGTCACACATGTACACTCCTCTACACCCCTCTGTACACTCCTCTACACACCTGTCACCCATGTACACTCCTCTACACACCTGTCACCCATGTACACCTTTCTCTACCCTCTGTTACCCCTTAACACCCCTGTATTCTTCCTCACTTCTAAAAGGGGAATCTGGAGGCTGATGCTGGTAAAGTGCGGAGCCTAATAGGTTTGTTTTGCAGGTTTAACAGTGAAGTATTGTGGGAGGGGTACCCTGCTAAAAAGCAAAATTCAAAGGGTTCCCCGAGCCAAAAAAGGTTGGGAAACACTGATATTCCTGTAAATTGATTGCTATGCAAGTTTAGTTTTTTTTTTTATCTATGTCTTCTGCATGCACTGAGCCAATACAAGTGCAAGGGATTAACTTACCCAAAATCCTTATCTTCACTGTGTAAGGCTGGTATCATGTCACATGTCCACCATCACAACCCCTCCCATAGACTTGCATTGAGGGGGCGGAGCATGACATCACACAGGGGGCGGAGTTGTGATCACGATACTGTGGCCCCGTGGTCGTCACGCTCTACACTCGGACCGTCCAGCGCTGCGGAGAGCTCACAAAGGTGGGTGCGGAATGACAGATTGTGGGGGTCCCCTGCGATCATACATCTTATCCCCTATCCTTTGGTACCCCTTTTATCTACAGGGTTGTTACACTTCATCACAAACCTGACAATTTGCCAGCCAAGTGTCCAAATACATTTACATACAACATTTACACCATAAGAGTAGGATCACACGTGTTGTATTTTGCTGTTGCCTATTTTCCTTCCCTTTGAAGACAATGAGTAGCAAAATCAGCTGCAGAAAATATGCAGCAAACTACGGCACGTGTGACCCTATTCTAAAAAAGAAGTTTTGTGTCTACATAGTGCACCACCATGACTTCTCTGCAGTTTAGGGGTTCTGCTACATATCCCTTTAATAAATTGCAAGCAACCTTTCACACTCCAAACAAACTAAGGTGGTCAATACATGCTGTCTGCCTGAACAAGCAGGGCCAGGACACATTTAAATATAAGGGCGTCTTAATGAGGATCTTACTGTCAAATTCAGCGCTTGGCTGTTTGACAGAGCGAAAAGGGATTGGCTCACTGCACTTTCAATCACTCTTGTTGTAGCCCACTTTATGCAGGCAGCCACAAGAGGCCAAACATCCTGTCCTACGCGCTCTGGCACAGATAAATGACATCGTCATGTGCCGGAGCACAGAGCAGAGAAGCCACAACTACCTTATATCCTCAATATATGAATTTATTCCATACACTGTATCCCAAATGAGTTTATTCCATACACACTAAAAAGTACAGATTATGGTGCAAAAAATGCTCATACAGCCCGGGGTACACACAAAATAAAAGTGGTCAGGGGTCAGAAGAGGACAATTTTAAGTATACTTATTTTCGTGCAAAAAGTAATAATTTTTTCAAAGTAGTAAAATAAAAGAAAACATTTAGTATCATTTTAATCATATGGCCTTAGATAATTTAGATAACGTTTCATTTTTACCCAAAAGGTTTCAAAATGTTTTTATTTTGCACTCTGCTGACACCTCTGTCCTTATCAGGAACTGTCCCGAGCAGGAGCAAATCTCCATAGCAAACCTCTCCTGCTCTGGACAGTTCCTGATATAGACAGAGGTGTCAGCAGAGAGCACTGTGGTCATGCAGAAAAGAACTGTACAACTTGGTGTGGAGCATACAACAGCTAATAAGTCCTGGAAGGATTAAGATTTTTAAATAGAAGTAATTTACACATCTGTTTAACTTTTTGGCATCCGTTGATTTGAAAAAAAAAATTCCACCAGAGTACCCCTTTAAGGAAGGTTTTCAAAAAAGGCTTGAAACACAATTCATTTTTCTGCAACTCATACTTTAGTGGAAAGTTTTACAGTCAAGTCCTGGATTGTCATTTCTTCAAATCAATTACCGTAATTATCTTGGTCTTGTAAGGAAACCTATTCCTAACTGAGACTTACCTATATTTCTCAAAGCCTTTTATCAGCCTCCCTTTGAGCCTCTGTCAGCACCTGATATCCAATTCATCTTCTGTAACACATTGTTCTTGGTGGCAGTGACATCAGCTAAGTGTGGGTGAAATTCAAGCCTGTTTACATGAAGGCTACATTAGTCGTCGTACAAGCCCTTTCTTACTTTCCAAAGTGATGTCCATAGTTAACAACAATTAGGTAGTCCTGATTTTCAGGATAAATCACAGACTAAGTTTCACGCCCTGGATGTAATGAAAGCAGTGCTCTGCAATTTGGACAGGACACAGGACTTTGGTATCTTAAACACTCTTTTTCTTCAGTTCTGTGGCCCGAACAAAGGGAAATTAGCCTCCAAGGCCACTTTGTCCAGATGGATCAAGGACACTCGTCTTTTCTGCTATACGTCTGCAGGCTAGGATCCTCCAGAAGGTATCAGGGCACCTTCTATAAGATCAGCATCCACATCATGGGCAGAGTTGGTGCAGGTTTCTTTGGACCAGGTTTGCAGAAAAGGGACTTGGCTCTCACCAGTCACATCTATTCACACACTACAGGCTGGATGTCATGGCATCTTTTGGCAAACGTGCTGAATTTGGCAAGTTCCTGATCCCACTCTTATCTTCCTTACTGCTGTTTAGTTACCTCTGTGTGCTGATGTGGGGACAACATGGACAGTTTAAACTGCCAAAAAAATTTCTTTCCAGGAGTCCCAAAGCAGCACAAATTTCCTGCCCATATTAGATGTTTGTTGCTGAATATCTCAAGTCTCATAATTGTCTCTGGGAAGTTTTGGATCTGCTTGGTTCTTAAAGGGGTACTCCCACCCTAGACATCTTATCCCCTATCCAACGGAGAGGGGATAAGATGTCCGATCTCGGGGGTCCCGCCGCTGTGGACCCACGCAGTATTGCATGCGGCACCCACCTGTTTTTTCGTCCGGAAGCGCTGGAGGGTCTGAGTCGCGACTACGGAAGTCCGTGACATCAGGACTCCGCCCCCGTGTGACTTGCATTGAGGGGACGGGCGTGATGTCACACGTGGGCGGAGTCCTGACGTCATGGACTTCCGTAGTCGCGACTCAGACCCTCCAGCGCTTCCGGACAAAAAAACAGGTGGGTGCCGCATGCAATACTGCGTGGGTCCACAGCGGCGGGACCCCCGAGATCGGACATCTTATCCCCTATCCTTTGGATAGGGGATGTCTAGGGTGGTAGTACCCCTTTAATTGGCCTAATAATTGGTGCTTGCTCTTCTCATGGAATATATATGTTTCTCATATTTTTAAATATGCAAATGAGTTTTAGATCATGAAGTTTATTTTATTTAAATTCTTCTGTTAGGTTTACAATGACACAAAATAACTGAATGTTACGTTATGTGACTCATTTAATCCATAATGACTTAAATGTACAAAACACATTGAATGCATGCAAAGTAAAATATACAATGACAGACAAAAAATTACAACATCATTCTCTAGGGGGGAATGTATCAACTTTATTGATGTTTACTAATTGAAACCAGATATTAATATTTTTTGTTCTGATTGTAGATTTTTATAACTATTTTCTGTGCATGATTATTGGGATGTCTACTTGCTTGAGATGCTAACAGAATTCAGACATATGCTTTACAGTAATAACATGGACCATAGGAAACCACAGTCTGGAGCTGATCCCATTTGATTTTATTAGTAGAGTTTGGGGATCATGGAAGTTCTGAACATCACCTATTGTGAATAGTGGATTCTGTGTTATCTATATATTAGTATTACATTTCACTGTAATCCTGCCTGTGATAACGTGACTTCAGAGACAGATTTTTTTTTCTACATAATATATAAACAAAAAAATTCTCTCTCACACAGAACTTGATCTAAAGCTTTGGGAAAATTCACCATACATGCATTGTGGAAGTGTACCCAGGAGCTTGCTCCATGCATAGCAGGTACTATGAAAACTAAAACTAAAATAAAATTCCCACATGTAAAAATAATTTTAAGAAGAAAAAAAAGAAAAAAAAATCTACATAAAAAAATTAATAATAAATATATATATATATATATATATATATATATATATATATGTATATACACACATATATATATATATAGATGTCCAAAAAAATGCAGCACTACTATACCACAGTAGACGGGTGCCAGCTCCTCAGGCTCGATCACAGCCAATTGATAACTTCAAGAAATGGTGCGGCACTCCAAATATCCAAAAAATAACTTATTTATTCCACATGTCAAACAGTGCTGTTTGACATGTGGAATAAATAAGTTATTTTTTGGATATTTGGAGTGCCGCACCATTTTTTGAAGTTATATATATACATATATATATATATATATATATATATATATATATATATATATATATATATATATATATACACTTGGTACTAGGGCTGGGCGGTATGACCAAATGTGTGTATCACGGCATTTTTGTAACTTTTGGCGGTTACTTTTGTATCTTTGTAACTTTCCACGGTATATAACGGTATTTCCTCCTCCTCCTGCGGCCGGTGATAGGCTGACTGCTTTCCTATGTTCCCGTCCCCAAGAAGCAGGTTAGGCCTGTACCGGACCAACGGGAGGCGAGTTAAAGTTTATTTTGTTTATTTTTTGCAGCCCGGGCATAGGGATACCACACAGTATAGAGCAGTGGTCTTCAACCTGCGGACCTCCAGATGTTGCATAACAACAACTCCCAGCATGCCCGGACAGCCGTTGGCTGTCCGGGCATGCTGAGAGTTGTAGTTTTGCAACATCTGGAGGTCCGCAGGTTGAAGACCACTGGTATAGAGTGTCAGCACCGCCGGCTGCAACAAACAGGAGGAAGAGGAGGGCAGTGCTTGCGGGTGATATGTGAGTATTTACCCCTATTGGGACAGCGCAGCTCTGGGCTGATAATTTGGGGGGGGGGGGGGGCAGAACAGCGCTCGGGGGTCACATATTATTAGTTCCCCGACATCGGGGCCAAACCGTTATTGCGGTATGGGTTAAAATTCATATCGTGCAGCACAAAAATTTCGGTATTTGGTATGAACCGGTATACCGCCCAGCCCTACTTGGTACCACAATTTGAGTGTTCTATGCAGCCTCTATCCCTGTACAGAGTGGGGGAGGAGGGGAGCTGTGTTGCTTTTAACAGTAATCCTCCTTGACATGATTGAGTGCTGAGAAGTGATCTCTACAAGAAGTATCAGCATATTATAAGGCTTAGTGGCCACAGTAAAGACTGCAAGATTTCTGGATTTTTTCTCCCCTCTGGGGACATGAACATTTTTTTTTGTTTTCTTTAATTAAAGAAAAGAAAAATCTTAAATAAGTTTCACATAAAAACTTGATTATATAATTTGTCATTTTCTGATTACACATTTCCTCTTTCCTTTTACATATTATTTGCTTCTTAAATACACTATTTTTATTGTTACATTTGTAGAGTATTCGGATCAATAAATAGACCTGTAAATCTAATTGCACAGTACACCTTAGGAAAAAGAGGATAATTGTATCCTTAACCTTTCCATTCGTGCAGGGAGGAGAGCCACCATTTCCTTGGAGAGTTCTAACTCTGTCTCCACCGATTTAATGGCCTCTTCGTAGTTTGCACAGTAATCTACAAGAAATTTGTAATAGGTAAGAGATATCTGTATGTTTTCTAATTGTTTCTTTCCATCAGCGGTAATAAGCTTTCCATAAAGACGTGCAATATGGAACTTGGCTACCAATGCAGGGCGAAGAACGTCATCCTCCAATTTTTCGGGGAACTTCTTATCCGGACTTCTTAAGGAATCCAGAAACATCTCGTAATACTTGATTGCTGACTGTGCCAGGCTGTTGATTTTCTTGATTATGTGGGAGTCCATCTCGTCCAGTTTATTTCCTATAGCAACCTTCAAATCCATCATCTCATAATAGGTGTCCGCCATCTCAAACTGAAGCTGTCGACAAACCAGAAGATAGTACTGAGGGTTTAACTCTTTACATAATGGTTCCAGCATATCTACTCTGCGCTTGTGCATTTTACATCGCCGTTCATAGTCTTCCTCAAAAAAAGCCAGAACCTTAAACAGAGCACTGTGGTCCTGGATCACTTCTATGTGGTCGGTGACATGTCCATCCAGCTGAAAGTATTCTTTGGCCTCATTAATATAATTCTGCCCCACAAGGAATATCTCCCTGGCTTCCTTAAAGTCTAGAGGGAGTGACCAGTCAACTTTTTCTTCCACGGCTAAAATGGAATCATATACGTCACTTAATCCAAACAAGACTGCCTTCTTCCAACCCTTTTCCTTCTCATCTTCCTGCTTTTTACGTTCAGCTTTAAGTTCTTCCTGAAGGTCAACATCAAGTTCACCTATATTGTCCTAAGATGGAAAAACAGAAAAATGAAGACAAGCAAATACTTACAAAATGAAAAATAAACACTGATCAGCTGTACCATTAAAACCACCCTCGTAACATTGTGAAGATCCCCTTCGTGTCATCCAAATTGCCATGACTAGTTCAGCCCTAGACTACACAAGACCTCTGATGGAGTCCTGTGGCATCTGACATCAAGACATTACCAGATCTTTTAAATTGGCACTGTTAGAATCAAAAACTTTTTATATGTTGGTATGTACATCCTGGATAAAAATAACCTAATATACTTCATACATTTTTACTCATTTTTATTTTTTTTGATAGAAATCATGGCTTATAAAAGATCACTAAGGGTCACCATATGATCCAAAACATGATCCTATCTGCCTATCTGTCCCAGCTAAGGCTTCTTTCACACTATGAGCATTCATCTGTTATTAAATGTCCGTTTTCTGTGTGAAAAAGATGTATAATAACGGGTGCTAACGGATGAATAAATATTCACCCGTGAAGACCCGTTATAACACCCTTCATATATGGCCCACCTCTGCCTACAGATTCCCACAGCCGGGACTACTACTACTCCCATCATGGAACAGACTTGTTTCCATGATGGCAGTAGTAATTCCCTGGCTGCGGGAGTCTGCAGACAGCTGGGGAGGCTACATTAGTGTTTGGACTACTACCCCCATCATGGACCAGAGTCTGTTCCATGATGGGGGTTGTAGTACAGGGGCTGGGGGATTGATCGCACCAGGTTTCACTTCTGAGACTCTATGTGATCAGAAGTTATTAAGCAGGGGAGCGGGCGGCAAGCTCCGCAATCCTGTGATGTATCAGTGTGTATTAACTTTCATTTTAAAATCCCCCGCGGGAGCCCTGAATGGCCGGTACTGAGGAGCCAATCAGGGCTCCCGGCGGAAGATTTAAAAATGAACATTGTAGTGGGAGGGGGGGGGGGGGGGGTGCCATATCTATATTAAAAACGCTGTGGGGGGCAAGATATACAGCGCTGCAGGGGGGGGTGACATTTAGCCTATATATCTAGCCCCCCAGCGCATTTATAATAGGCTCTCCCCCCCGCAGCGCATTATTAAATATATATCCCCCGCCAGCGCATTAATAAATATATATCCCCGGCCGGCGCATGTATAATGTACCCCCCCCCGCAGCACATGTATAATGTGCTCTTGCAGGCTGCCATCTATATACTTATGCCGGCGCTGTGCTATGTATGAAAAGCATTCTAGCAGCAGCATCGGCCGGCCAATGCTGCTGAAATAAATACTTTTCATTCACGAAGCGCTGTGGGGGGCAGATAACGCTATATGTCTGCACCCCCCAGCGCTTCTGTATACATTTGCCAGCGCTGCACTATGAATGAAAAGTATTTCTATTAGCAGCACATAGTGCCAGCAGCCATCAAATGTATATAGAAGCACTGGGGGTGCAGACATATAGCGTTATCTGCCTCCCACATCGCTTCTATATACACTGCGCTATGAATGAAAAGTATTTCTATGAGCAGCATCGGCCGACCAATGCTGCTGCTAGAATGCTTTTCATTCATTGCACAGCATGGTATATGTATATAGATAGCAGCCTGCGAGAGTACATTATACATGCACCGGCGGGGATATATATTTATTAATGTGCCGGCGGGGGGTATATATTTATAAAAAGCACTGGCGGGGGTCATATTATAAATGTGCTGGGGGGCTAGATATATAGGCTATATGTCTGCCCCCTCCCCCCTGCAGCGCTATATATCTTGCCCCCCCCCCTGCAGCACTATATATCTTGCCCCCACATATAGATATGGCCCCTGCTACTCACAATTTTCATTTGGCTCCTCAGTACCGGCCAGGGCTCCCGCGGGAGATTTAAAAATGAAAGTTAAAACACACTGATACATCACAGGGTTGTGGACCATGCCGCCCGCTCCCCTGCTTAATAACTTCTGATCACATCAGGTCTCAGAAGTGAAACCCGGTGCGATCAATCCCTCAGCCCCTGTACTAAAACCCCCATCATGGAACAGACTTTGTTTCATGATGGGGTAGTAGTTAGGGATCGACCGATATCGTTTTTTTTAGGGCCGATACCGATAATCGGTGCAGGTTAGGGCTGATAGCCGATAACTTATACCGATATTCCGGTATAAGTTATCGTCTATTTAACCCCCTGCGACACCGCTGCAGATCATTGATTTAAAGCGGGCGCTTTAAATCAATGATCTGCAGTGGCTTTTGCGGGGCCATAGGCCGCCGCCGCCACCCGCTTCTCTCCCCCTACCTGTCAGGGTGGTCCGGGCCATCCTTCCTTCCTGTAATGTCCGGGGGCGTTCCAGGTGAAGAGTGAACCGGTCCGGGCTGTCCTTCTCCGGCGGTCCTCTTCTCCACTCCGGGTAGGCTCCGGCCTAGTACGCTGCATAGACGCCGCTGCGCAGTGACGCCCGTGCGCAGTGACGCCCGTGACGTCACGGCGTAGCGACGTCTATGCAGTGTACTAGGCCGGAGCCTGCCCGGAGTGGAGAAGATGACCGCCCGAGAAGAAGGACAGCCCGGACCGGTTCACTCTTCACCCGGAACGCCCCCGGACACTACAGGAAGGAAGGATGGATGGCTCGGACCAACCCCATTACGGGTAAGTTTAATTTTTTTATTGACTCGGAGGGTGGGGGAGGGGCCCGACCGGTATAGCGGTATGGGCAAAAATCCATACCGGTATACCGCCCAGCACTACGGTGGGGGGTGCGACGCGGTGCGGTGGGTCGGGGGTGCGGCGGGTTTGGGGGGGTGCGGCGGGTCGGGGGGTGGCGGTCGCGGTGCGGTGGGGGCGGGGCATTATCGGCTTATCGGCAAGATAATTGCCGATACCGATAATGCCCAAAATGGTGATTATCAGCCGATAATATCGGCCATACCGATAATCGGTCGATCCCTAGTAGTAGTACAAACACTAATGTAGCCTCCCCAGCTGTCTGCAGACTCCCGCAGCCAGGGAATTTCTACTCCCATCATGGAAACAAGTCTGTTCCATGATGGGAGTAGTAGTAGTCCCTCAGCACTGCAGGAGTCTGCTGATGTCATCTCTTGTGAGCATGCTCAGAAGTAATAACGGATATTATAAACCAGGTGCAAACAGATGACATAAAGGCTCATCCGTTTGCCATAAACTTCAATGTTAAAAATAACGTCCGTTAATTTACCCGTTTCTTGTGACGGATGTGCATGTGCCGTTTTTTCTTCAGTCACAAATAACGTCCATTATTCATGAAGGGCTATAACGGATAATAAAAAAATCTCATAGACTTGAATGGGATTTTGTAACGGACATTTAACATCCGTTATTAAGGCTTTTCTAACAGATGTTTATAACAGATCTTTTAACGGATGAATTTTATAGTGTGAAAGGTACACTGAGATCAAGCGGGGCTCCGTGCACCGAGGACAAGCGGGGCTCCGTGCACCGAGGACAAGCGGGGCTCCGTGCACCGAGGACAAGCGGGGCTCCGTGCACCGAGGACAAGCGGGGCTCCGTGCACCGAGGACAAGCGGGGCTCCGTGCACCGAGGACAAGCGGGGCTCCGTGCACCGAGGACAAGCGGGGCTCCGTGCACCGAGGACAAGCGGGGCTCCGTGCACCGAGGACAAGCGGGGCTCCGTGCACCGAGGACAAGCGGGGCTCCGTGCACCGAGGACAAGCGGGGCTCCGTGCACCGAGGACAAGCGGGGCTCCGTGCACCGAGGACAAGCGGGGCTCCGTGCACCGAGGACAAGCGGGGCCAAGCTCCCGGCTCATACACCAGGATGATTGACAAACCAGGGGCCTGCACAGAGCCCTGCTTGTCCTGCCCTCACTTCCTGTATTTGGTCTCCTCACAGAGACACACAGGCAATAGCTGCAGGGTCAACTTTGTTTCACCCAATAATATACACAATTTTTTAAACTATTGTATATTATAAATAAATATACATATAATGGTGTTATCTACATTATATAAAAAGTTTACAGCTACAGTTTAAATTAGAGAATTCAGAGATACGATGTTGCAAAAAAATAAAAATAAAAAAAATAAAGAAAATTACCTCTAGCTTTTTACGTGCATCCGCCAATAAATTGAGACAATATTTCACCCAGCACCTGGCTATTTCTGCCTTCTTTTGTCTGAGACCATCTAGGCGTTCCTGTTCTGCTTCATCTGCTTTAAACGAATATGAAGAAATCTGAGTATCTTTCTTCCCCCAACAATTTTTTTTATTTTTTTGCATCAAACTGATCAGAATAAATAATCAATACTTATTAGGTACAAGACAGTGTAGAGGTAATTTTATAAGGGGCATATGCTTATCGATCATTGTATAAAGGCATCTTAGAAACTTTTGGTGCTGTCTACAGGTCTTTATATAAGGGTTGCACTGAAAGGGAAACCAAAAATTTAGGCTGTGCTTGGCCAAAAACTGAAAGCGATAATGCATTGCCCACTTTTTTTTTATATAGTTTTTGTAAAATTGAATCAGAATTTTTTTGTTAAATTTGTGTATTTAATCTGAAGTTAAAGTAGTAATCTGAAATGAAAAACTCCATGCTAATAATAATAATATAGCACCAACACATTCTGTAGTGCCGCAGACATAATCACTCACGTATGTCCACAGTGTGTGAACCAGGGTTTCTGCTGTATGATGTTACTAAGCCTCAGTTTACACTGGTATCACAGGTTCCATTTTTACAGAATTCATGGGTATAGGGTAATCTGTTGTGTAACTCGAAACAGGACCCATTTGTTTAGCAGGAAGAACAGCCGAGCACAGTATTCTGCCCTAATAGGCTACATGAAATAGAGCCATGATGCCAGTGTGAACAGATCCTGAGATACCGCATTGATCACCCATAGACACAGACAGCTCCTTGATGTCCTCATACTGCTGTGTTGAGAGGCGGTTGTAAAAGCTCAGCTCTGCTTGTTCCTGCACAGTGTCAGGCCTCAACCATGACAGGGCACAATTCCCTAGCTGCTAGCGGTCATTACACGGTGCCAGGAGGAGCTCCATCGCCTCACTGAGTAAGACAGGGCAGACATCAAGGTTGCTTCTCCCCGCCTGTGTGTGGCCATGTCACTTCTGTCAGTGACCTGTAGCCTCAGCATCAGTCATTGGCGGACACAAAGATGTACAAGCTGCGCAACTACACCGTCTAGTCCAGGTAATCTCCCCAGTTTACTGTTCCTAGACACAGCGCCGCCATATTGTGCTTTCCCAGCTGGGTTTGTAGGAGGGGCTTAAACATTTCCTCTCTGATTGGTGTTCACCTCAGTGACATTATCGGTAAACACCCCTCTTACTCCTGTTGCCATAACATCTTGGGCTGCGGGTATAAGGGTCATGTGATTGAATGACATCATGACTGTGGCCATTGTAAGAGTGTTTACAAAAAGACTACTAGCGGCCTGTGACTGTGTGCCGTGAGGAGAACTGCTGCCCTCCGCCTGTATACTCACCGGCACCGGTCATACACTAGGAGGCAAACAAGCCATGGGTAGTATCAAGTATCAAGCCACACCCACCAACATTATCGAAAAGGTTGAAGAGTTTCTGTCTGCCCAAATTTCGGTGCATCCCTACTTTAGAGATTATGTGTATATATATATATATATATATATATATATATATATATATATATATATATATATATGCTATATAAAACGGATTCCATCCAAAATGGAGTGGCTGCTGAAAATATAGGCCCAGATTTATCAAACTGTGAGAGAGAAAAAGTGGTGGGATTTTCCACAGCAACCAATCACAGTTCAGCTAAAGAGCTGAGGTAAAGTGAAACCTGAGCTGTGATTGGTCGCTGTGGGAAAGTCCCTCCACTTTTTCTCTCACACAGTTAGAGAAATCTAGGCCATAATGTTTAAGGTCACCATTAGAGATGAGCAAACTTACAGTAAATTTGATTCGTCACGAACTTCTCGGCTCGGCAGTTGATGACTTTTCCTGCATAAATTAGTTCAGCTTTCAGGTGCTCCGATGGGCTGGAAAAGGTGAATACAGTCCTAGGAGACTCTTTCCTAGGACTGTATCCACCTTTTCCAGCCCACGGGAGCACCTGAAGGCTGAACTAATTTACGCAGGATAAGTCATCAACTGCCGAGCCGAGAAGTTCGTGACGAATCTAATTTACTGTAAGTTCGCTCATCTCTCGTCACCATAATGTTTTAAAGAAGAAAAAAAATTATTCACCCAGGAACAACAAGGGAAACTTGCAACTGGAAGAGTCTGAGGTAACTGCAATGGGCTTGGTCTATTGTGCCTGTTAGCTATTGCATTGTCTACAGTTCTTGATACAGTGATCCCTCAACTTACGATGGCCTCAACATACAATAGTTTCAACATACAGTGGTCTTTTCTGGACCATTGTAAGTTGAAGCCAGACTCAACATACAATGCTACGGACAGCCCAGATCTGTGAAACGTGTCAATGTCTGGAAGAACTGACCAATCAGAATGGGCAATTTACTGGTAAAACCCCTGTATTACTGAAGTGTATGCACTGACTGATGTCTGGTAGCGCCCCCTACAGTACAGGGAGGTACAACATGTTCTATACACTTTACCTGTTCCAGGGTTAGCTGCTTCTTTGGACACCAGGTGAGGGCGGCTCCATGTTATTTTTTTAGGGCATTTCGTTTACTGTACAGGAGCCGGAATAAGCTCCTGTCCTCTGCATAGACCAGGGTTTCCCAAGCAGGGAGCCCCCAGCTGTTGCAAAACTACAACTCCCAGCATGCCCGGACAGCCTTTGGCTGTCCGGGCATGCTGGGAGTTGTAGTTTTGCAACAGCTGGAGGCTCCCTGCTTGGGAAACACTGACAGACAGTGATTTACAGCTCCCAGCAGCTCTTTCTTACTTTTATATGTACGGATTTGCTTTATCTGTATTAGTTATCTACTTATTTTTCTTTAATCCTCACTTTTTTCAATTTTTGGATGACATTTTATGTGGCTTCAGAACCAATTACCAGGTATCCATAGAGTTATGGTCTCAACATACGATGGTTTCAACATACAATGGTCGTCCCAGAACCAATTAATATTGTAACTTGAGGGACCACTGTATTCGTTTTTCACGTACAGTAAGTAGCGGTTTATTACTATAGAAGACAATATTGCTGCCATAGCTTAATGTTTTTATGAGCGAAAGCAGATAAACCACAACAAACTAGACCAGAAATTCACTATAAGCAACAAACTAAATGCAAAGATGAGTTAGGGAGAGGGAAAGAGGGCACAATATCAATATATTGCATACAAGTTTGACATACTTTCTTTTACTGCTCCAGAGGAAGGGATTTGCCCAGCTTTGGCGAAAATGACGTTGGCCGCAGCGAGGCAGTGCCTAGCCTCCATGTAACATTGCTATAGAAAAAGAAGAAGAGGAAATTCAATAATAAAACTACATTAATTATAGTAATCTTAAATAAACAACCTGGAAAATACTAGAGAACCTAATAGAGTAGATCCATTTATGCAAAACAAAATCTTACTTTTTAGGTTCTTTCTCTTGCCCCTACAAGCATTATTGTAGGTATATTTTCAAGGGCAGGAAAGGCCTATAGCCAAAGGGGATTTAAAGCTCCCTTAAAGGGGAACTCTGCTGCTCAGTGTTTGGAACAAACTGTTTCGAACGCTGGAGCCAGGAGCTTGTGACATCATAGCCCCGCCCCCTCATAATATCAAGCCCCGCACCCTCAATGCAAGTCTATGGGAGGGGGCGTGCCAGCCGTCACGCCCCCTCCCATAGACTTGCATCGAGGGAGCAGGGCGTGATGTCATGAGGGGGCGGAGCTATGACAACACGAGCTCCCGAGGCCGGTTCCAGCGTTCGGAACAGTTTGTTCCAAACGCTGAGCAGCTGCGTACCCCTTTAAGTAGGTCCAACAAAAAGTATTACACCGCAGGTAGAAACAATGAGCACACTTTGTACAGTAAGGTCTCAAAATTTGTGGATACAGTCTGTATAGAAAAAGCATTTCTTTGTAATTCTTTCCTATCAGTTATGATTGGAGAATATATAAATAGGGTGGCTTTGGCAGATGGTACTGTGATCATGTAGGAGCACCAATACCTTTCTTAGCTAGAACTAGAATAGTGTAGTAGCACTGATTCCTTTCTCAGATAATACTGTGATTGTGTAGTAGCACTGATTCCTTTCTCAGATAATACTGTGATTGTGTAGTAGCACTGATTTCTTTCTCAGATAATACTGTGATTGTGTAGTAGCACTGATTCCTTTCTCAGATAATACTGTGATTGTGTAGTAGCACTGATTCCTTTCTCAGATAATACTGTGATTGTGTAGTAGCACTGATTCCTTTCTCAGATAATACTGTGATTGTGTAGAAGCACTGATTCCTTTCTCAGATAATAATGTGATTGTGTAGTAGCACTGATTCCTTTCTCAGATAATACTGTGATTGTGTAGTAGCACTGATTCCTTTCTCAGATAATACTGTGATTGTGTAGTAGCACTGATTCCTTTCTCAGATAATACTGTGATTGTGTAGTAGCACTGATTCCTTTCTCAGATAATACTGTGATTGTGTAGTAGCACTGATTCCTTTCTCAGATAATACTGTGATTGTATAGTAGCACTGATTCCTTTCTCAGATAATACTGTGATTGTGTAGTAGCACTGATTCCTTTCTCAGATAATACTGTGATTGTGTAGTAGCACTGATTCCTTTCTCAGATAATACTGTGATTGTGTAGTAGCACTGATTCCTTTCTCAGATAATACTGTGATTGTGTAGTAGCACTGATTCCTTTCTCAGATAATACTGTGATTGTGTAGTAGCACTGATTCCTTTCTCAGATAATACTGTGATTGTGTAGTAGCACTGATTCCTTTCTCAGATAATACTGTGATTGTGTAGTAGCACTGATTCCTTTCTCAGATAATACTGTGATTGTGTAGTAGCACTGATTCCTTTCTCAGATAATACTGTGATTGTGTAGTAGCACGGATTCCTTTCTCAGATAATACTGTGATTGTGTAGTAGCACTGATTCCTTTCTCAGATAATACTGTGATTGTGTAGTAGCACTGATTCCTTTCTCAGATAATACTGTGATTGTGTAGTAGCACTGATTCCTTTCTCAGATAATACTGTGATTGTGTAGTAGCACTGATTCCTTTCTCAGATAATACTGTGATTGTGTAGTAGCACTGATTCCTTTCTCAGATAATACTGTGATTGTGTAGAAGCACTGATTCCTTTCTCAGATAATAATGTGATTGTGTAGTAGCACTGATTCCTTTCTCAGATAATACTGTGATTGTGTAGTAGCACTGATTCCTTTCTCAGATAATACTGTGATTGTGTAGTAGCACTGATTCCTTTCTCAGATAATACTGTGATTGTGTAGTAGCACTGATTCCTTTCTCAGATAATACTGTGATTGTGTAGTAGCACTGATTCCTTTCTCAGATAATACTGTGATTGTATAGTAGCACTGATTCCTTTCTCAGATAATACTGTGATTGTGTAGTAGCACTGATTCCTTTCTCAGATAATACTGTGATTGTGTAGTAGCACTGATTCCTTTCTCAGATAATACTGTGATTGTGTAGTAGCACTGATTCCTTTCTCAGATAATACTGTGATTGTGTAGTAGCACTGATTCCTTTCTCAGATAATACTGTGATTGTGTAGTAGCACTGATTCCTTTCTCAGATAATACTGTGATTGTGTAGTAGCACTGATTCCTTTCTCAGATAATACTGTGATTGTGTAGTAGCACTGATTCCTTTCTCAGATAATACTGTGATTGTGTAGTAGCACTGATTCCTTTCTCAGATAATACTGTGATTGTGTAGTAGCACGGATTCCTTTCTCAGATAATACTGTGATTGTGTAGTAGCACTGATTCCTTTCTCAGATAATACTGTGATTGTGTAGTAGCACTGATTCCTTTCTCAGATAATACTGTGATTGTGTAGTAGCACTGATTCCTTTCTCAGATAATACTGTGATTGTGTAGTAGCACTGATTCCTTTCTCAGATAATACTGTGATTGTGTAGTAGCACTGATTCCTTTCTCAGATAATACTGTGATACTGTAGCAGCACAGACTCCTTTCTAAGATAACACTGGGATAGGCTGCATTCACATCTCGTTTTTGCAATACGGTTGCCGTATCTGGTTTCATTGAAAAAAACGCATCGAAACGTATTGCAAACCGTATATATAGACATTTCATTGTAAACCGCATGCCAACCGTAGCATCAGGTTGTGTACGTTTTGCATCATTTACGGGTTTATACGTTTTTTAATGGTACACCAAACCGTAGTCTACTACGGTTTTGTGTCCTGGTCAAAAACCGTATCCAACCTGTATACGGTTATTTTAAAATGGAGTTCTATGGTAACCGTATTTAACTGTATGTGCGTACGGTTACATCCGGTTTGCACAATACGGTTTTTCATTTATTTTATTGATAAATTCAATGAAAAGAACTTTATTTAAAATGTTGACAAACATAAAACCGTATCCCCTTTTTTTTAAAGGAAAACGTCTTAAAACGTATTCAAACGGACATCCGTTTTTACACCGTATATGGTTTAAAAACGTGAGGAGGCATATACGGTTGCATACGTTTCGGTCCGGTTTGGAGACATACGTTTTTTGGACAGAAACGGGATACGGCAACCGTATTGCAAAAAACGAGATGTGAATGCAGCCATAGTGTAGTAGCACTGATAACTTTGCACGCAGTACTTGGATAGTGTCGTAGCATTATTAGCTTTCTTAGATAGTACTGGTATAATGTAATAGCACTGATACCTTTCTCAGATAGTACTGGACAAAACTCAGTCCGGAGATCCCCAGGGCAGCCTGTGCCGACAAGCAGACGATGCTAGGACCGTGCAGACTAAATTGTTGTCCCCATTCGGTGGGCCTGCTCAGACATGCATTGCTTTCTATGGGGACAGCAATGCCATCCGCGCTGTCCTAGCATCGTCTGCTTGTCGGCACAGGCTGCCCTGGGGATCTCGGGCCAGAATTCTGTCCAGAGATTCCATCTTGTGAACCCGGCCTGATATTGTAGCAGTACTGATACGTTTCTCAGATAGTACTGTGATACCTTTGTCAGATAGCAGTGGGACAGTGTAGTAGCACCGATACATTTCTAAGAAAGTAATGTGATATTCTAACTTTTCCCAGTAAACAGTGTGATAGTAAAGCAGCATGAATACCTTTCCCAGATAGTACTGTGACAATGTAGCTGCATTTATTGCCCACTCCACTGGGTTATAGCCGTCATATTCCAGTTGCCTCTGTAGAGTGGTATGACAGTACTGGGCCGCCCTTTCATCCTGCTTCAGGTGTTTGTAAACTTGTGCCAGATAATAGAGTGTATGGGTATAAATCCTCTCAAACCTGCAAAAGCAATGTGGGAGTTTTATTCCACATCCATTATAAGAAAATTCTGATGAAAATAAAGGATGCTGTAAACCACCTCTTTGCTCTCTCCTGCTCTGTGAGTCTTTGCTCCTCAGGTGTAAAATGTTCATCAGGATCAAGCGGAGGCTTCCCAATCTGTAAGGAGACAAATTAGAAAAATGTCTGGGCTGTATCGCTTGTCGAAAAAAGTTTCTGGACATTTTGCACCTCTGGTAGCCAGGTCAATATTCACACTTTTTTCTTAATCCATATTTACTATAATTTTTTTCCTAAATCAGAAAAAGTTTTTAAAATTCCATTTTGACACAACGCTGCATGAAGGCATTTGTGTGTATAAAGAATAATGTCATAAAAAAAACAATTAAAAAAATGGTAATTGTGGCTCAAAGTGTGGCCCAAGCAGAAAGTTGTATGCACCATATACAAAAGTGAAACATCTGTGGTACCTCAGAGGGGCGCACAGAACCCTCACAACGTGATTGCGGGGTTTTGTGTACTAAATAAAGGAAGAGGGTTCCCCTTACCTGCCTCCTGCCACCGATTCACTGATGTAGCCTGGATTAGCCAGACTATATCAGTGGATAGCCGATCACACTGTATATGGCAGGCCATGCACCCGCCTTAGGGAGCACAGGCTACACAGCCGAGGAGGGTGGAAAAATGAAGAACCTTTTTCCGCCCCCTCTTGTGCCATTGCGCCGCCGCCCACCGGGCTGGGGGAGATCAGCCAGCCTATACACCATCTATTTTAAAGGGGAAGTAGCCCATATGCTATCTAATATTGAAGGGTGGAAGCAGCCTAATACTGAGGAGGCTTTTGTCTACATAATATGGAGGGAGCTTTCCTACTTATGTATTTCAAATGGGGTGAGAGCTATCTACCTACTTAAAGGACATCTGTAGTGTAATATAACTTATAGGGGATAAGTTATAGATCGCGAAGGTCTGAGCGCTGGGTCCCCCTGTGATCTCCTGGATGGGGCCAACACACCCCCTCCATGTACCCCAAAGCCGTGGCTTTCTGCTGGGGATGACACTGCAATTCCTGCAGACCCTATCCAGGAGATCGCATGGGGCCCCAGTGCTAAGACCACCGCGATCTTTAACTTATCCCCTATCCAAAGGATAGTAAATACCGTGGGAAAAAAAAAATTGGAGGCAATTAAATCCCACAAAGAAACCTACACTCCACTCATTATCGTTATTCAGGGCCATTATCGTTATTCTGTAGGTCCATATGGTTACAACAATACCCAAATTATATAGGTTTTATTTTGTTTTACTTTTTTTTATTTTTTTTATTATAACTATTTATATAAAAATTTGTATGTTTAAAATGGTCCTCTTCTGACCCCTATAACTTTTTTTATTTTTCCGTATATGGTGAGGTGTGGGGCTCATTTTCTGTGCCACGATCTGTAGTTTTTATCAAACCATTTTTGTTTTGATGGGACTTTTTGATCACTTTTCATTAATTTTTTAGGGTATACAAAGTGACCAAAAATACACAATTCTGGACTTAGGTATTTTTTTTCTACATGTACGCCATTGACAGTGCAGTTTAATTAACATTATATTTTTATAGTTTAGACATTTCCGCACACGGCAATACCACATATTTATTTTTGTTTACATTTTTTTTTTATGGGAAAAGGGGGTGATTCAAGCTTTTATTAGGGAAAGGGTTAAATCACATTTATTAACTATGGGGGCAATTTTTCAAGGGATTTAGAGGGATTTATCAAAACCTGAGCAAAGTAAAAGTTGTTCCATTGCCCATAGCAACCAACCAGATTGCTTCTTTCATTTTTTGAAAAGGCCTCTGAAAAACAAAAGAAGCAAAAGAAGATCTGATTAGTTGCTATGGACAACTGAACAACTTTTCCTTTTCACCAGTTTTGATAAATCGCCCCCTTAGAGCTCTTTTTTTGCTTACAAAAGTCACACAAATAGTCACATGTGCGCCTAAGCAAATTTTTGTGGGTACGAATAATGTTGCAAATAGCCGCACCTAAGCAACTTTCAGTTTTCAGTGGTCGGGAATTTATGAAGTGCGAATGTCGCACGTAAGCAAAAAAAAAAAAAAAGTAATCGACTTGAGGCTTGTGTGGGGGCGGGGCGCCAACAATCGAGGTTCGCTTGTGTAGGCAGAAATCCTTGCACTGGCCCTGTGTATAATGCTTTGGATAGGGGATAAGATGTCTAGCAAAGGAGTACCACTTTAATCATTCCTAACAATCAGACCGCTGGGGTAAGGAGGAATAGAAAGTCTAGATGACTTCCCTCCAGAAAGGAGTAGCCTGTGGACAATGTCACATAGCATGTATGAAAGTCCCCCCCTCCACAGTGCACCTGAAACACATATAAGTGTTAGAAAATCCTATCCATTTAAAGGGGGTACTCCGCTGCTCAGCGCTTGGAACAAACTGTTCCGGACGCTGGAGCCGGGAGCTTGTGACGTCCTAGCCCCGCCCCCTCATGACATCATGCCCCACCCCCTCAATGCAAGTCTATGGGAGGCGGCGTGATGTCATGAGCAGCAGAGTACCCCTTTAAGTTTCACAGGAGTGGTAGAGACGTAGGATAAAGGGAGACTGGATCAGAAGATCTCTAGCACTAACCACCGTTAGTGTAATACATATTTTCCTCCTTCTTCCACTGATCCAAGATATGCGTAGGCACGTCAGTTTCCCACTTCAAAAAAGCTGCAGCAAATGGGCTAGGCCCTACAGACTGTAAAAGAGCATAGGCTTGAGGGAGTGGCTTTGAGAGGTCCATAGTGCCCAAGAGCAGCTCTACTTCAGAAAATGTTTTCACCTCAAAAGGTACCAAATTGGTACCCCTTAATGACGCAGCGATTTTTCATTTTTTGGGGTTTTAATTTTTTCCTCCATCTTTTAAAATCTATAACTCTTCAAATTTTTCATCTATAGGGCTTGTTGTACTTTGTCACGATTCCAAAGCGGTCAGTAGCGGCACTGTTATCACTCTATTTAGCAGCTAACACACCTATGGATCGTGGATCTACACTAGGTGATCAAGATGACGACCAGCATCCATGAGTAACTATAACAGTGAAGATAAAAAGATATCCTGCACTCACCGCAGTAATAAGGGTCACACGGCTCCTTTCTTGGGCTTCCAGCGGATGGGGCTGATAGAGCTGGCGTGGGGCGCTCAGAGGCCCCCACACCAGCTCTGTCAGCCCCATCAGCTGGGGACTTAGGCGACTAACACTGATCAATGCTGTGTTATGCCCCCTCCCATAGACATGAATGGAGTGGGCGCAACTTGACGTCACAAGGGGGGCGTGGCGTTAGATCACGTCTCCAGTCCCAAAAACTTCAGGGAGACCTTTGGATAGGGGATAAAATGTCTAAAGCCGGAATACCCCTGTAAGGTGATCGGGGCCGTGTGATTGCCCCGCGGTGGTCCCGATCACCCCTAGCAACCAGCTGGCAACATTCAGTTGCCGGTTTTAGGTCCCGCAATCAGTTTTGATTGTGGGATCTAAAGGGTTAAAGGGGTATTCCAGGCCAAAACTTTTTTTTATATATCAACTGGCTCCGGAAAGTTAAACAGATTTGTAAATTACTTAAATAAAAAATCTTAATCCTTCCAATAGTTATTAGCTTCTGAAGTTGAGTTGTTGTTTTCTGTCTAACTGCTCTCTGATGACACACGTCCCGGGAGCTGTGCAGTTCCTATGGGGATTTTCTCCCATCATGCACAGCTCCCGGGACGTGACATCATCATTGAGCAGTTAGACAGAAAACTTCAGAAGCTAATAACTATTGGAAGGATTAAGATTTTTTAATAGAAGTAATTTACAAATCTGATTAACTTTCCGAAGCCAGTTTATATATATATATATATATATATATATATATATATATATATATATATATATAAGGTTTTGCCTGGAATACCCCTTTAATAGGCTTGCAGCGGTGATCGCCGCTGGCTGTTTATTCCAGCCGGGGGCGTGCGGTACAGAGCTCTGTAGCTGCTCCCCCCTTCCCAGGACGTACCCATACGCCCTGGGGAGGGAAGGGTTTAACCGTGTGCCTCAATTGGCGATATAGAAATAAAGAAATTTGGATTGCATATTGTCAAACGACAAAAATGTGCGATCCTTATCGAACAAGTGCTTAACAAGGGCTCATGGGAGAGACAGCGGAATTTGGGCAACACTTAGACACCAAGAGGCAAACTCCAGCCGCTGTCTTAATAGGACCATGGGGAGTGGAAGAAGTGGAAAAACCTACAGAGTGTAGTAATGAGACTCTTGTAAGAAGCAACGAGGGCCCCGCCAGGCCAGTGGACACATTGGAGAGATGGAGAACTATCCACCAGGCCGTATAAACCAGCTAGGCTCCAAGGAAACAGTTACACAACCATGAGAACTTGGCGCCTGCATAAGAGCCAGACTGAATGGAGGAGATTTGCCCTGCCAGTAAAGGAACTTCAGCACTCCTACGCTTGAAGAAACGTTTAGGGGGTATAACAGGCAATAAATGGAATATAGGAATTTAGGGAGATAAATCTTCTTAAAGGGGTTCTCCCGTGGTTACACATCTTTTCCCCTATCCAAAGGATCATGCACGCGGCACCCTGTTTGTAATCAGTCCCTGGAGCGTGTTCGCTCCGGGACTGATCACAGGCGACCACCGGGCCGCAGGCGTGTGACGTCACGCCTCCGCCCCTGTGTGACGTCACGTCCGCCCCTCAATGCAAGCCTACGGGAGGGGGTGTGACAGCTATAACGCCCCCTCCCGTAGGCTTGCATTGAGGGGTGGTCGCCGGTAATCAGACCCGGAGCGAACATGCTCCGGGACTGATTACAAACGGGGTGCCGCGTGCATGATCCCGGGGGTCCCCAGCGGCGGGACTCCCGCGATCAGGCATCTTATCCCCTATCCTTTGGATAGGGGATAAGATGTGTAAGCACCGGAGAACCCCTTTAACGACGCAGGACGTCCTGCGCCGGCTCCCTTTATGTGAAGCTTCATACCCGGTGGGTCCCGGTTGCTATCAGCAACCAGGACCCGCGGCTAAGACCGGACATCGCCGATCGGGCTGATGTCCGGAATGAACCCTTTAGATGCCGCGATCAAAGTTGATCGTGGTGTCTAAAGCGGGAGATCGTGGTGTCTAAAGCGGGACTGCTGTGGAGAAATCGCGGCGTCCCGAACAGGTGAGAGAACAGCGGGAGGCTTCTTATCTTGCTTCTCGCCGTCCGATCGTCGCTCTGCTTCTCCATGCCCGAGATCCAGGCTGGAGCAGCAGAGCACCGATAACACTGATGAATGCTACGCTATGACATATCATTGACCAGTGTATGCAATCTAAGAATTGCATGTAATATGGGGACGAAAATAAAAGTGTAAAAAAAAGTTTAAAAAAATAAATAAACATTCATAAATGTGATTTAACCCCTTCAGTAATAAAAGTTTGAATCACCCCCCATTTCCCATAAAAAATTTTTTTTTTAACAAAAAGAAACATATGTGGTATCGTTAAAAAAGGTTATAAATAATACCAAGCTATTACTTACCATTTTCATATACTGGCAGTACAAGGACTCAGCAGACTCCAAATAAGTCTGAGCTATGATTATCTCTCCTCTGTCAGCCCAAAGGATCCCAAGATTATTCTATAAAAAATAAAAGAAAAAAAATGTGAAGATAATCATACAACAAACTCCATGCATTGTGCGCCAGTTGGATACTTTATGGGGTTCTTGCTTTTTACAGTCCCTTAGGGTTCATTCACATTACAGATTCTGTCTGGAGTGGGAAATAGCAAAACAAGCCAGTGCTTGGGCCGCTTGGAAATGTTCTGTCTCCATAGACAGCAATGCATTTATGAGTGGACTACGCCAAAAGAACGAGCATGTTCATTTTTCGGCAATGTTCCGCAGAATTCAGCAGAATTCTATTGAGAACAGTGGAAGACTGCTGCACTGCAAGTGGAATTTCAATTGGAAAATCTGTAGTGTGAATGGGCCTTTATGGGCAGAAGTCCCCCCAAATGAAGCTAAAATCAGTAAGGAAACCCAATAGCAAGTTAATATTTCTCCTGCAGCACCACCACAAGGGAAATGAAACATTACAAGATGCTCATTCATTTTACAGGGGTTTTCCGGGATTATGGTCTATCCTTAATAACTGATTGGTGGGGGTTCTACTCCTGGCACCCCTTCCTTTCTGCTGTTTGCCTGAGCTGTGGCATCCACAATACACAGTAAAAAGAACCGGAAGCAGATGGCTCCAAATATTGGGCAGTGGTTGTGCTGGGTGACTGCAGCCCAAGTGAATGGGACCCCCACTAATAAGATATTGATGGCAGATCCTGAAGATAGGTGATGAATTAAAATGTCCCAAAACCCTTTTAACACAAGGACAATCTAGGTGCCACTCTTGGTAGGCAGTCTCTGCTCCATTCAATTGATGGGAAGTCCTTAAGAAGGACACAACATGACCTAACAGGGTCATCAAAAATATGTTTAGTAAAGCAGTCCACCCCTTTAATCATACCACATATAATGTAAATAATAAAAAGGTCACATGACATGTACTACTATAGTAATAGTGGGAGGAGTTTTCAGGTTGATAAGTGACCTATCCTTTAAAGTTGATCTTTTAATAGACAGGTTCCCATTAAATAGAAGGCATCTACATGATCGCTGTAAAGTCACGTAATGTTCTGCAGTCCAGAAGGATATGAGATGTAGAACCATCACAGGCCAGTCCATCAGCCCATCTTCTCGGTCATCATTGCTGAATCACTCATGATGCTAATGGAAGAAAATCTGCTGACAGAATGGACGCCGCGCAATTCTCATTATCATGCTGGTCAATTCTTGCTAATGCTTTAACCCCTTAAGGACACAGGGTTTTTCCGTTTTTGCATTTTCATTTTTTCCTCATCACCTTCTAAAAATCATAATGCTTTCAATGTTGCACATATAATTCCATATTATGGCTTATTTTTTGCGCCACCAATTCTACTTTGCAGCGACATTAGCCATTTTACCAAAGATCCACGGAGTCTGACTGGGAGAGCATGGTAAGTGTGCTTTTACATCCTGTTCACACTGGTGTGGTGCTGTGCGGCGTCCGTTGCTGCCGTGGCGCAGTGTCTGTGGGGAGGTGCGACCAAAGGACTGGTTTGAGTGGCATTGGGGCCGCTCTGCCGGTGGGTCGTTCCCCCTGTGGGCATTGGTGTCGCGGCGGTGGTGGTCACCGCCCAGTGCTACACCATTTTATGCTAGGGACGTTAGGGACCCACTCTAATTAGGTGGCCTTGATGTGGCGAGTGGGCTTGTACTTTTTGATCAAAATGTATACTAACAACCTGTTAGTTTTTGAATTTATGCTGAGAAGTAATTAGATCAAATTACAATATGTAGATGTGCACCAAGTCTGTTTCTTCTACCTGAATTCACATAATTCCATATCATGGCTTATTTTTTGCGCCACCAATTCTACTTTGCAGTGACATTAGTCATTTTACCAAAAATCCACAGATTCATTGTGCGACAAAATTGAAGAAAAAATGTAATTTTGTAATTTTGGGGGCTTCCGTTTCTACGCAGTGCATATTTCGGTAAAAATGACACCTTATCTTTATTCTGTAGGTCCATACGGTTAAAATGATACCCTGCTTGTATAGGATGGATATTGTCATACTTCGGAAAAAAATCATAACTTCATGCAGGAAAATTTATACGTTAAAAATTCTCATCTTCTAACCCTTATAACTTTTTTATTTTTCCGCATATGAGGACTAATTTTTTGCGCCGTGTTCTGAAGTTTTTATCGGTACCATTTTTTGTATTGATCTGACTTTTTGATCGCTTTTTATTCATGATATGATTTTATTCATTTTCATGATATAAAAAATGACCCAAAATACGCTATTTTGGACTTTGGAATTGACCATGCGGTTTAATTAACGATATATTTTTATAGTTTGGACATTTCCGAACACGGCGATACCACATGTTTATTTTTATTTACACAGTTTTATTTTTTTATGGGAAAAGGTGGGGGGGGGGGGGGGTGATTCAAACTTATTAGGGAAGGGGGTTAAATGATCTGTGTTAACTTTTTTTTTTCCACTTTTTTTTTGCAGTGTTATAGCTCCCATAGGGACCTATAACACTGCACACACTGATCTCTTATGCTGATCACTGCAAAGTCATAGCTTTGCATGGATCAGCGAGATAGGGGCTCGATTGCTCAAGCCTATAGCTCATGCTTGGAGTAATGAAATGCCGATCGTACGAGACGGAGCAAGGTAAGGGTGTCTCCGCTCGTGTCCTAGCTGATCGGGACATGGCCATTTTATCGCGATAGTCCCGATCAGCCCGACTGAGCTGCCGGGAAGCATTTACTTTCATTTTTAGACACGGCGATCAACTTTGATCGTGCGTCTAAAGGGTTAATAGCACACGGCACAACGATTGGTGCCGCACGCTATTAGCCCAGGGTCCCGGCTATCAATAGCAGCCGGAATCGACCCGGCGTGATGCAGGGTCACTGTGTGACCCCGTTTTAAACATCGGGACCGGGCAAGGGGCGTACAGGTACGCCCTTCGTCCTGAAGGAGTTAAATATATTTAGCCAGTACAATATAAATAACAGCAGCCTGCACATTTTTCCATTTAAAGGGGTATTCCAGGTTTATACATCCAAAGGATAGGGGATAAGATGTATGATCGCAGAGGTCCCACCGCTGGGGACCCCCGTGATCTCGGTGCAGCCCTTGGCATTATGTGCCGGGTACTGCTTCCGAGAGGGGGGATGGGACATCACGGCCACGCCCCCTAGTAATGTCACGCCCCCTCCATTCATGACTATGAATGTCCCATAGACATGAATGGAGGGGGTGTGGTGTGTCGTGGGCTGCAGAGAGATCGCGGGGGTCCCCAGCGGTGGGACCCCTGCAATCATACATCTTATCCCCTATCCTTTGAATGTATAAACCCTATTGCATGTTACTGGTAGAGACTCTATAAAGGCATGGAGAAGATCTCCAACAATACAATAACAGAGTATCTATTCCATTCTGCAGCCTGTACAATCCCCAGGCTTCTACACCAGGGCCTTGGAGAGTAGTCCTTTCCCAGCGGATGTTGGGTAGATGGTGATTTGTTCCTTCACAGCCCGTAGAGAAGGACATGAAGCTCAATAATAAGCAGCACTTGGGCTTCTATTTCTCAGTTCTCGTTCATAGGGGCAGATTTTGTCAATATGATGTAACGTAAACCTTGTGCTAAGGAACTGTGGAACAGCTGCCCATAGCAACCAGATTCATTTTTCATAAGGTTCAGTTTTTTGGGCCATTAAAAAAAAAAAAGCTGGCACCTGATTGGCTTATCTGGGCAACTGATCCACTGTTCTGCACAAGACTTGATAAGTCTCCCCCGATATGGATAATTTATGTCAGATTGGAGATTTATCAAAACCTGTGGAGAGGAAAAGTTGACCAGTTGCCCATAGCAACCAATCAGATCGCTTCTTTCATTCTTCAGAGGTCTTTTCAAAAATGAAAGAAGCGATCTTATTGGTTGCTATGGGCAACTGGTCAACTTTTCCTCCGGACGGATTTTGATAAATCTCCCCCTATGAGTCTATTAGGGCATGAGGTGGGCAAGGGCTGGGGGCCACCTTGTACCATGGCTGTCCACTTCACTCCTGTAGGTGTAAGGATATAATCACATAGATTTGTTGCATGTAAATCTGTTCCATGTATGTGAAAGGTATTCTCTAAACTGTGGTCTCCAACCTGTGGACCTCCAGATGTTGCAAAACTACAACTCCCAGCATGCCCGGACAGCCGTTGGCTGTCCGGGCATGCTGGGAGTTGTAGTTTTGCAACATCTGGAGGTCCGCACGTTGAAGACCACTGCTCTATACCATCATTTCTGCAAATCCCTTTAAGGTGAAAGGGACAGTAGAAGAATGTTCTGCAACAAATCTGCCATGGGTGAATATACTGTAGGGGTACGTTCACACGTACAGGATCTGCTGCATATTTTCTGCAGCTGATTTTGCTATCCATTGAAGTCAAAAGGTAGCAAAATCTGCAGAAAATATGTTGTATACTATGCTGCAACAGATGCTGTATATACTATGAAGGTGCCCATGTATTTTTATTAACTGTCATGTTCATTAACCAATGTTCAGCAGAGAATCCCTCTCACCTCCCATACATGTGAATGTTTGGCATGACTAAATGTTCATGTGCTGGGGAAGGTCTGGCACCGGCTTATCCCTCCCAGAATGGGGCACAGAGTCTGAAGGAGGAGAAGGACAAAGATTTGATGCGCAGGATTTGTAACTGCAGATTAGAAGTCTGAAATCTGCGTATGTGTGAACGTACCCTAAAAGGTGATACAGCACCTAGTCAGGAGCACAGGGGGCACTAGATACCTCTCTGACACCCTCTGGAGCACTATACATACATTGGGGGAGATTTATCAAAACCTGTCCAGAGGAAAAGTTGTTGAGTTGCCCATAACAACCAATCCAGTGCTGGGCGGTATACGGGTTCATACCGAATACCGAAATTTTTTTCCTGCACGATATGAATTTTGGCCATACCGCAACACCGGTTGGGCCCCTCCCCCCCTCGAATGAGTGAATTATACGCTGCAGCGCGCTGTCCCCACATATGTGACCTGCGAGCGCTGTTCTGCTTTTCTTCCGCCCCCCAATGAATTATTAGCTGCGCTGTCCCCACATCATGTCACCCGCAAGCGCTCCTCTGCTCATCCTCATATGAGTTGCGGGCCATGGGCGCTAGAAATCTGTACTGTACTACAAATAAAGTTGCCCGGGCTGCAAAAATAAACAAAATAAACTTTTTTAACTCACCTTCCAACTTTCCCCGTTACCCGCCTCACGGTCCCTCCACTGCGGTCCTGGGGATGGGAACGTCACAGAGCCGTCAGCCTATCACCGGCCGCAGCGATGTCCAGCCTCGGCCGCTGATAGGCTGAGCCCACTGTCATGTAAGGAGCACGCAAGCTTCATACATGACAGTGGGCTCAGCCTATCACCAGCCGCAGCGATGTCCAGCCTCGGCCGCTGATAGGCTGAGCCCACTGTCATGTAAGGAGCAGGCCAGCTTCATACATGACAGTGGGCTCAGCCTATCACCAGCCGCAGCGATGTCCCGCCTCGGCCGCTGATAGGCTGAACTCACTGTCATGTAAGGAGCACGCAAGCTTCATACATGACAGTGGGCTCAGCCTATCACCAGCCGCAGCGATGTCCCGCCCCGGCCGATGATAGGCTGGCGGTTCTGTGACTTTCCCGTCCCAAGGAAACAGCAAGGGGACTGCAGCGCAGGACAGTGAACACGGTACCAGAGCCTGGGAAACGATATTTGTAGTACAGTACAGATTTCTGGCACCGGCGGCCCACAATTCATAGGAGGATGAGCAGAGGAGCACTTGCGGTGACATGATGTGGGGACAGCGCAGCTGATAATTCATTAGGGGGGGGGGGGTGTTGGAAGAGGAGTGGTGCCCAGGACACATTGGGGGGGGACGGGACAGGGGGGCTGTACCATTTAATACTGTGAAACCGCCATCACATTCAAAAATACCGTGATACACATTTTTACTAATACCGCCCAGCTCTAAACCAACCAGATCGCTTCTTTCATTTTTCAGAGGCCTTTTCAAAAATTTAAGAAGTGATCTGATTGGTTGCTATGGGCAACTGAGCAACTTTTCCTCTGGACAGGTTTTGATAAATCTCCCCCATTGTTCTTTGCTGGGTTCACACACAGGTCTCGTGGTCCGGTATACCTGCCTTCCGGCTTGTGGGCACCGACTCATAAAGCGCTGAATGTGTTTTTTCGGATCTGACAAAACCACAGCGGATGGGACCTATGCTGAATGGTCCGTAGGTCCTGGATTGTGCCCCTGGGTTGGGGCATGGGGTGAGACATCGGAGGGGATGGGTCCAGTTTGCTGTATTGGATGTTCTCACCAGAATGGCTCTAGATCACTGAACATATACAGATTAGGGATCGACTGATATATTTTTTAGGGCCGATACTGATAATCTGCGACCCTTCAGGCCGATAGCTTATACCGATATTCCGGTTATTGCTTTTGCGTGGCCAGAGACCGCCGCCTCCGCCCGCTTCTCTCCCTTTGCCTGTCCTGGGGTCCTCCCTAGTCCAACCACCACCGCATAATTACCTGTTCCCGGGCAACTTCTGGCACCGGCGGCATCCTGAGCTGTCACTGTACGCACTGATGGTGACGTTGCATTGAGTACGTCACTCGTCATTGCACTGCGCAGCGAAGGACGCTGCAGGAGCCAGAAGTAGCGCGGACCCCGGGAACAGGTAATTATAAAACCGGGGATGGGGGAGGCAATGGGGCGGTGGTGGTGGTCTCTGGCCGGGGCATTATTGGCATATCGGCAAGGTAATTGCCGATACCGATAGTGTCCAAAATCGTGAATATCGGTCGATCCCCAATACAGATACCGGGCTATGACCCCACGTGACCATCATCCGGGTGTTATTCTATCATGGACAATGTGGGGTGATCCATTCAGGTATCAGCACACTCACCTGCGCCTGGATGTAGGTGGAGACGCAGTCATGTGACAGCCGGTACCGCTCCAGTAACCGCACCCCCTTCACCAGGTGCTCCTCTCCCGCGGACATCTCCTCCGTCTCCGTGTGATTCACCCCCAGTCGGAATTCAATGACAGCCAGCCGTGCAGCCAGCAGCCGCCCCTCATCCCCATCGTCCTCCTGGGAGCCAGCCTGCCCCTCGCCGCTCTCCTCCTCGGCTCCCGGGCCCAGCAGCGCCCTCACCTCCCGCAGTAACTCCCGGGCACGGTACTTGGAGCGATACGGCTCAGTCTCCGGATCCGTCTTGGATTCGATGTCGGAGGCGGTGACCGCCCGCTGGTAGGCATCACACGCCAGCTGCAAGCTGTTCGCCATCTTACCACTCACAAGCCGTCCGCGGAATACGGCAGGGAGGCGGCTTTGCGACAGTAGAGAATGTAGACCGTTGATGTCCTATCTCGATTCTGTGAATAGCAACAGGCGTAGACGGGGAGCGTTCTCTACAGCGCTACAACCTCAGTAGTGTGCCCCCTACCGGTGGTCAGATCCCTGTGCTCTGCGCTGTCCTGCTAAACATTAGGGAGCTGCATACATGAAGGATTCTCCATATGTTAATCCCTTTAATAGGTTATACCAAGATTAAACGTATTCTATACCAGTGGTCATGAAGCTGTGGACCTCCAGATGTTGCAAAACTACAATTTCCAGCATGCTGGGAATTGTAGTTTTGCAACACCACGAGGTCCCCAGTTAGGCTGCTTTCCCACTGTGAAAAGTACACGTTATATAACGCCCGTTATAAAACAGCGGGTGATCGCGGGGTTAAACGGCCATTAGAAAATCCCTAACGGACGTTAGAAAATCCCATTATAGTCTATGGGATTTTTCTAATAGCCGTTTTAACCCGTTATTAATAACGGATGTTATTTTGTGATGGGCGATTGAACGTAAGAAATAGTGCTTGCACTATTTCTTCCGTTATTATCTTCCGTCACAAAATAACATCCGTTATTAATAACGGGTTAAAACGGCTATTAGAAAAATCCCATAGACTATAATGGGATTTTCTTTTTATTGAAATTTTCAAATACAGAAATGAGAAAACATAAAAGATGTGCAAATAACAACATCAGAAATTTCAAGCATTCCTAGAGATCATGAGCCGAAAGTATGGCAAATTAGGGAAATGAATTACTCCAGGATCATACCGTGCGAATAAGCAGTAGGCAGAGATGGGTAGTAAACTTAACACATAAGACAGACAAAACAAAGACGAACTATAGACAACAGAGTAAAGATACAACAGTCGGGGGGGGGGGGGGGGGTGGGGGGGTGGAGGGACAGGTAGGGTAGGCGGGGAGTCAGACAGCTAAGGAGGTTGTCGTCCACATAGCTATCCCAGGGCTCCCAGACCGCTAGGAAGAGGGGCATGGTATTATTAAGGAAGGCAGTAAGAGACTCTAGGGTATACATCTCCCGGATTCTAGCCAAAAGGTCAGCCTCGGAAGGGGGGATTTCCAATGCTTAGCCATGAGCGTCTTTTGGCCGCCGCCTCACCATTTCCCAGTAGGGCACAATCAGAGGGCAGGACCAGAAAATATGAAAGACCGTTCCCAGCCCAACTCCACAACGCCAACACTGAGGAGGAATATTAGGGTTCAGAGTGGTCAACAAAGCAGGCATGTGATACCAGCCCATTAACAGCTTAAATTGGGTTTCCTTATATGCCGCACAAATGGACGCCCTGGAGGCCCTCTCCCAGATGACCCTCCACTGTGGCAGAGCAATGGTGGTGTTTAAGACCTCCTCCCAACCAGTCATATATCTGTGAGAAGGGGCGTCACCATCCCGGGGGGCTATGATTGTAAAATAAATATCGGAGAGAAGGCCCTTCGTTTGGGGTCCCGCACGGCACAACCTCTCGAACGTAGAAGGTAGAGAGACCACACAGGTTTCCAGAGACAACATCATATAGTGCCGAAGCTGGGAGTAGTGGAATCGCTCAGAGATGGGGAGACCATAGCGGGATACTAGATCCTCAAATGGGAGAAGTGCACGTGTAAGGGGGCTAACCAAGTCCGCCCAACAGGATAGCCCTCTGCCCCCCCATTCCCTAACCATGGAGGAGGTGAGGCCTGGGGGGGAAGGAAAGGTGCTAGAGAAAAGATTGCAGAGGGGACGTACGAGAGGAAAAGTGGAATTTCCTGGAGCAATACCCCCAGACATAGTGGGAGAAGGATATAGGACCCTGTAGGGGACGCGGGGGGAGGTTGACTCCAAAGAAACGTATTAGGATGGACGGGGGCTAGCCAAAGTTTTTCCAGCTCCATCCAGTGGCTGTACGCACGGTATGTTGCCCAGGAAGCCAGATGACGCTGGTGAGCAGCCCAGTAATACTTAGTGACGTACGGTACAGATAGTCCCCCCATGTTCCCTCTCGCTAGCATTACCGACATTGGGAGGCGATGCCGTTTACCGTCCCAAATAAAGCGAAAAATAGCCGGTAGCGTCTCAAAAAAGTAGAGTAGTTTAGGAAGTATAGTCATCTTAACCGCTGCTATACGGCCGAAAAACAAGATATATTGAGGGCGCCATTATCCAATAGTGCACGCAATTGTTGGAACGGGGAGAAAGTTGACAGAGTAAAGAGTAGAGTAGCTAGAGGTAAGATGAACACCAAGGTAAGTGATAGCAGAGGGCGACCACCGAAAGGAGTAAGCTGACCTGAGTTGTTCAGAAAGGGAAGGTGGAAGGTTCAAGGGCAGAACCTCGGTTTTGGAAAGATTGACTTTATAGCCAGAGACAGTGCCAAAAGTGCGTAGCACCCTATAAAGGTTAGGGAGAGAGAGGACAGGCTTAGTAAGAGTGAGGGGGACATCATCCGAAAACAAGCAGATTTTGAATTCCCTGTCATGAAGAGCAACCCCAGAGATGTCTGCACACCCACGTATCATAGCGGCTAAAGGTTCAATGCACAAAGCAAAGATCAGAGGGGATAGCGGACATCCCTGCCTGGTCCCATTATGCAAGGGGAAGGATGTAGAAGAGGCATGAGGAAGCTTCAGAGAGGCCGTAGGGGAAGAATAGAGACCCCGCAGTGCAGTGAGGAAGAATCCGGAATTCCACATTTTTGGAGAGTGGCAAATCGGAATGGCCAACCCAGCCTATCAAAGGCCTTCTCGGCATCCAAACTAAGTACAACAGCTTGCTCAGAGCGTTTATTAATCAAGTCTATGAGATCAACCACGCTCCTCGTATTATCTCCCCCCTGCCTACCGGGAACAAAGCCCACTTGATCTTTATGGATAAGAGAGGGGAGGAGACAACCGAGTCGGGCGGCCAAAACTTTAGAGAAGTAGAAAGGGAAGAAGTAGAGCAGAGAAGGTCTTGTAGTACAGGTAAGTAAAGCCATCAGGTCCCGGGGAACGCCCCAAAGGTAAAGACTTAAGAACCTCCCCCAGTTCTTCCAGCATGATCTGAGCATTAAGAGTAGCCAGATCAGCAGAAGTAAGGGATGGGAGATGGCAGTCCGTTAGGAAAGAGTCTAGCAGGGCATCTCGCTCCCCGGGATCAGATGGGAGCTGGGAAGGAAGAGAGTAAAGTTTAGAATAGTAGTCAGTGAAAAGGCATGAAATATCATCAGGGTGATAATGAAGCGTGCCCGAGGAATCTTTTAGAGCTGAGGGCTTCTGTGCGGCAGCGTGGTCCCTCAAACGTCTAGCTAGTAGTGAGTGGGCCTTATTGCCCTTTTTGTAGAACCGTTGTTTGGCATAAAGAAGCTGCCGCTCCACCCTATGAAGGGCAAGCTCACCCAATTGCGCACGGGCTGCGACCAGATGCCTCAGAACCGAGAGAGAAGGGGCAGTGAGCGGGGGAAGAAGGAAAAAGGAGAAAAAGATATGAGCACTGGCCCATGATCAGACTATGAGATGGAGTCTAGGTAGGCTGAGGATAGCTGAGGCTGAGGAAAAAATTATCTATGCGAGTATGTAATTTATGCGGATGGGAATAAAACGAGAACGACCTATCAGTAGGGTGGTTGATCCTCCATAAATCATTCAAGGAGCAAGAATGAATCAGACGTCGAAATAAAGAAGCAAGACACAGTTGGACAGGGGGTACAGGGGTACCCTGCACAGAGTGCCGATCCATGGAGGGGGAGAAAATAAGGTTAAAATCTCCGCCAAAAAGCCAGGCCGACGGCGGGTATTTATGTAGCCGCGTGAGTACCCAACGCAAAAAGGGGGACCTGGGACGTATTGGGGGATGTACACATTACAGAGAAGAAGGGGATTACCACCTAGGGATCCCTCCACTACCACATATCGCCCATGGGGGTCAAGAAAGGAGGAGGTGATTTGAACAGGGCAGGACCTAGAGATAAGGATTGCCACTCCGGCCGTCTTCCTACACGAAGAGGTCGAAAAGGCAAGCGGATAGAGATGATGCAGGAATTGAAAGGAGCCAGAGTGGTAGAAATGTGTCTCCTGAAGAAAAACTATATCCGCCTTCTGCGTCATCAACTCTCGTTGCAGAAGGCAACGTTTAGGGGGGGGGAGTTAAGGCCCTTAACATTCAAAGAGACACATTTAGCCATGGTCACTGGGAAGAGGGGACCCAGAAGCTAACGTAGAGTTCCCACTCACCCAAATACAGCTAAGGGAGTCCTGAGACCATGTACCTTCTACCAAGATGCCAGAGGGGGGAAGCGTCCCAAACAGTTCCATGGGCCTGAAAGATAGGGAGGGGAAGGGAAGGAGAAGGGAAGCACACGAAGGGTAACAGGGAGACAGGACAAAAAACTAACAGATAATGCAAAATTACACTAAAACAACATATCAAAAAGTAAACCATTGACCGCAGGGTCAATGAGGAGGCCAAAACCAGATCCTCTACCGGAACACTGAGGCACACAGAGAGTACAACAGCATTTGGGAAGGCCTCGGTGGGGAAATGAGAGAACACCATTAAAGGAGTACTCTAGTGCAGAGTATTCCTGCTCCGTTCTGCCCGGGTTGCAAAATAAATGAAAATGAACCTTCACTCACCTCCCTGGGTTCCCGCGGAGCGCCACTACAGCTGTTCGGTCCTCTTCATACTTCCGGGTGTAACGAAGCGTCACATGGCGCTCAGCCTCGGCCGGCTATAGGCTGAGCGCCATGTGACGCTTCGTTACACCCGGAAGTATGAAGGAGATGCACCGGAGGACCGAACAGCTGTAGCGGCGCTCCGCGGGAATCCAGGGAGGTGAGTGATGGATCATTTTCATTTATTTTGCAGCCCGGGCAGAACGTAGCAGGAATACTCTGGACTAGAGTACTCCTTTAAGGAAGGTAACACTAACACAGAGAAACACCTTCCCACCAGGTCATGCCAAAGGCAGGCAATAAAAAGAAGAACCGCTGTAACTGTTTTTGTGGAAAAAGGAAAAATGCAGGAAAAAAAACCACAAGAAAAGCCACGAATGTCCATAAATCAGGGGAGTCCAGGAGGAGTTTACAAACAGCATAGCCAAAAAACCACAGTCCACAATCCGAGAATAAGTAGGAACAGGCAGCCAGCACATAGATCAAGGAGGCAAAGGAGGAGCCCCAGGCCTGGAAGAGGAAGTTAGCATCTTATTGCCCCCCGATCGTTGTCGGTGGACCGGCTGCCACACGGGGGAGGGGTGGGGGTGAAGGTGAGAGGCCCCAGTCCAACACTTGGGGAGCAGGGACATCCAGGGCTGAGCAAAAGGCTGGGATGTCAGAGTAGGAGCGTAGCACAGCAGAGCGTCCATCCCTGCGAGCTTGTAGGGCAAACGGGAAGCTCCAGCGGTAAGGGATGTGATGGTCACGGAGGACCGCCAGGAGCAGGTGAAGCATGCGTCTCTTCTGGAGGGTGATCCAGGAGAGGTCCTGAAACAGCTGGATGGGGGCCCCATCAAAATCGAAATTCTGCCGTGCATGTGCCTTAGCCATGATAGCTTCCTTGAGGCGGAAGTCATTAACATAACAAATGACATCCCGAGGGGGTCCGTTGGATGGTCTGGGTCGAAGGGCACGATGAGCTCTGTCCAGCTTAATTTGAGGGGGTGGGGATTCACCCAAGATGAGGTTGAAAATAGCTTCCAGCATGTCTGGGAGATCTTCATCCCTAGTAGCCTCAGGGAGGCCGCGGACCCGGATGTTATGGCGATGGCCACTGTTGTCCAAGTCCTCCAGGTGGTTATGCATGTCGCCGAGGAACTCAGATTGGGCGGCAACCGTGGACTGGAGTTGAGCAACATAATCCCTGGTAGAATCATGGGTCTCCTCCAGAGTCTCCACCCGGTCAGAGACATGTTGTAAATCCTGATGTATGGATGCAATCTCTGCCCGACAGGCTTCCTTAACTTCAGCAATTATGGAGCGGAAGTCCTCTTTAGAGGGGATAAGTGATAAAAGCTGTGAGAAGTCAATGGGCGTAGGTGCAGGGCGGCCAGAGGGCTCCAGGAGAACCCCAAAGAGGCTATCCCACTGCGGGGACCCCCCACCATCCGGGCGTGGGTTATCGCCAGACATCAGAGCGGGGTGCGTGGTAACCCCCTGGGAGGAGGACACTGGGGACTTAACAGGTGGTGCAGGTAGGCGTGGGGGTCTGGGCGGCCTGGGGGCCAGAGCTCCCTCAGGAGATACAGAAGCTGGACAGGCAGGGGGGACCCTGCCAGAGGGCCAAAGAGGCAGCAGACTGGGGCCGTTGCTTAGCAGGAGTTTGAGGCAGAGATGATGAGGGGAGAGTGGAAGCTGGGGGGCCCCCAACAATTGCCCAGGTGGGCTGGAGAGCGTCCAGGGGCCCTGTATGGAGAGGGTGCAGTGAGGATGGAGAGAGGCAGGTGAGACCAGAGAACCTTGCAGGTGTCTCAGGGCTGCAGGGGAGAGAGCACTGGTGTGCAGCCGGAGCAGAGAATGGTACCTCACTGTGAGCAGCAAGCCATGTAGGGGGAGGGATCCCCGTCTCTGCAACCAAGTCCTCAGGCTGAATATGTGGATCCTTCACTCCAGGACCGGAGAGCTCAGTTGCCGCTGGGACAGGTGAGAAGAGCGGCACAGCAGTCGGGCAGGGACACAGCCGCGTCCGCACGCGATCTTCAACCCGCCGGGGGGGGGATGCAGGAGGCCCCGGCCAGGAGCGCAGGCTATATGCAGGGCTCGCCCTGCAGGCTGGTTGAGAAGGCCCGGGGCAGGAGATGGGCAGAGGAAACCCCTGATACTGCGGGTCCCAGAGACCGGGGGCAGACGTGCAGCAGCAGGGGGTCTCTTAGATGGCTTCTTAGATGATTTCCCCATAAGCAGGTAGCGGCAAGAGGCGAATGGAGCAGGGCATCAGACCGCTATTTTATAATGGGCGTTTATATAACGGGTACTTTTCACAGTGGGAAAGCAGCCTTAGGAGACCACTGACATATATAAGTTTCTGATCTGTGAGTGTTTGGCTACTGGGACCTTATTAATCACAAGAAAGGGGGTCTCTTGTCCCCAAGTGAATGGAGCAGCAGTGAAAGCGCTTGGCCGCCACTATAGAAATTACCATCAAAGCCCATTTTATAGTTGGAGAAGGAGACCGAAGAAAAGAACCCTTTAATGCTGGCGCTGCGGATCCCTCAAATGAAGAGGATGGACAAGGAAATATTCTTAGAAAAGGTTCACAGTGGAACCACTTTTATTAAATAAATAAATAAAATAAAAAACAGGTGATGACATGTTTCGGGAGGTGCCCTCCCTTCAGGATGCTTACTGCCGCTCATACAGACATATAAATACACAAAAAGACCGCCAAAGTACAGGTAAAGGAGCGTGGCTTAATGACATCACAAAGTCAAAGTATTCCATAGTAATCAAAACAATATAATTTCATAATCCACAATTCACAAATAGTAATCAGAGCAATATTAGCAAGGTGTACATGGAGTTTGTTCCATGGACACCTTGCAAAGGATTATAGAATACAATATAGATGACGTGCAGGGACGGAAGTGCTCGCCTGCTAGAGAACGAGAGCAAGCGGCAGCTTCCGGCTGTGTCACAGCTTCTGGTTGCCACAGACGCGTTGCTATGCGCAGTGAGCTCATGACTGCGCATTGCCAATGAGGTGCCGGAGCGGGCCGCTGATGTAAACAGTGCGGACCACGCCGGCATCTCACAGTGCAGCTAGCGCTGTGGTAGCTGTCACTGGGGAGAAGAATCATAAAGCAATGTTGCTGTTGGTATAATAATTATAGGTGTGAGATTGAGACTTATAGATTTACCGCACTCTTGAGCAGAGGAACCATAGTAGTGACTGAATGAGACCAGAATGCCGGCATATGTGCATGACCATATTCCATATGGATACATAGAGTCCATCAAAACAAATAGGTATCCATAATGATAAATACAATAAAATAAATGTATATATATATATATATATATATATATATAAAACGGGGATAAAACAAGCACAGCTAATACAGGAGTAACCATAAGGGTATATAGATTTCCAATGGCATATGTGAGAAATAGTAAAAAGTAGTAAATAGATAATGAGGTAGTTAGTAATAAATACTGAGGTAATTAATAGTGGTAGGGTCGTTAGTGATAGTATCTAGGTTAATCAGAGATATTAGGGTAGTGGAGAGGTGCCACTGGCAGGAGTAAAAAATAGTGTATGTACGGTAAATTGACCTGTATTAAAAAATTGATAATACATATAAATAGATATATATATAAAAAATATATATATATATATATATATAAAAATATGTGTAAAAACCTGATTGCCATAAACATTCAGTGTAGAAAAAAAACAAAAATATATATATAGAGAGGAATGCTCATTAAACCTAAATAGATTTAATAAATATACATAAAACTATGAGAATAAAAATCTAATTATAATGAGCATTCAATGAGTTCATTAAGACCGGACGGAACCAAAGTATTCAGTTTATATATCTAATAATTCTCACGTCAATGGAGGGTGTTGAAACGCTGTGGGTTATCCTTAGGAATACATTCAATAGGGGTTACGGTAATGCAATTAAAATCCTGCTGATGATGTTGGGTCAGATGCCTGGATACACTATGCAGAGTGAAACACACAGGTACCGCAATGGGCTCTCGCGTAGCACCTAGCTTCGCTAATTTGTTTGTAGGCCTGTTTGAAACCACCACTGTCTATCCCCATCCTCTTTTTCATAACTGTATATTTTATAAACGTTTTATCGATGATATATTTTTTATTTGGAAGGGCTCACTGGTTTTACTTGAAGAATTTTTATTGTCTCTTAATAATAATACATGGGGTCTGAACTTCACACATAATGTGGATCAGAATGAGGCTGAATTTCTCGATGTGATTGTCTTCCACAATGGCTCAGGCAGACTTGTAACCAAAACGTTTTTTAAAAAGGTCAATAGCAACCTCGATTTTAATAGTTCACATTTTTAAAAGTGGCTGACCAATGTCCCATATGGACAATTTAAACGTATTAGACACAATTGCACATCGGACCTAGATTTTAATAATCAGAGTAAAATTTTAACAAAGCATTTTAAAGCCAAGGGTTATCCCAAATCCATTGTGGAGGCATCCTTTAAGAGAGCCAGCAGCCTGTCCCAAGCAAACTGCCTCAAGAAAAATTCTGCCCATACATCTGATAATAAGTGGACCACTAATTTCATCACCACTTATATTCGAGAACATAGACACATCCGGGAGATCCTACAGAAACATTGGCACATTGTGCTGAGTGATCCATTCCTACGAGACTCTCTCCCTATCAGACCGGCCATTACATTCAGGAGGGCGAAAACCTTACGTAATATTCTAGCACCTAGCCGACTAAAAACTAAATCCCCCGCAACTACCACCTTCCTATCAGTGAATGGGGTGTCTGGATGCGGACACGCAAGGTGCAAATGCTGCTCTAATGTCAATCACCGGGCTAAATCCTTTTCCTCTAGGAGCACCGGGGAATCCTTCCCTATCAATACTCTCCTCACATGCTCCACCCAATATGTAGTATATCTCTTGGATTGTTCCTGTGGCACCCAATATGTGGGCAGAACAGTCAGATGCCTGCGTGAAAGGATCACTAAACACAGGAATAACTCAGAGAACGGTTTCACTCTGCATAGTGTATCCACTGTGGGAGAAGAGGGTTGCATTGACAATCCAACACAATAGGCAGCACATTGAACAAATGTTATAAGTGGTCAGAAACTTGTAAATAACTCATGAAAGAATAAAGTTACGTTAAAACCAAGCACATCATTGTTTTTTCTTGTGAAATTCCCAATAAGTTTGATGTGTCACATGACCCTCTTCCTATTGAAAAAACAAAAGTTGGATTCAAAATGGCCAACTGCAAAATGGCCGCCATGGTCACCACCCCTCTTGAAAAGTTTCCCCTCTCGCATAAACTAATGTGCCACAAACAGGAAGTTAATATCACCAACCATTCCCATTTTATTAAGGTGTATCCATATAAATGGCCCACCCTGTAGTTCATACCTTGAAAAAGGTCTCCAGAAACGTGTCAATTTTTTAATACTTTTTATTCCTCTTGTTTTTAATGGTTCTAATAAAAGTTTGGATGTTTTAACTTAAAAGTCAGTCTGGAGTGCTGGGATCCTCTTCCCCAGTGGGAAAAATCTGTTATAACATGATGTATGTCTTAGAAACAAGAGAATTGTCCAGCACATAATGGTGCAATTGAGACAAATCTGGGGGAGGAGCATGTGAGCGGAGGCACGTAGCACGCCGCTCGCCTTCCACCTGACCACGCCACGAGAGGGATTGTGAGTAGCTGGGATGCACAGCTGAGGCGTTGAGGATACAGGCATATACAGGCGAGCATGCCGCTCATCACCCACCTGACTGCGAGGGGAGGACTGCTGGCAGTGGAGAGGAAGAGCTGAGGGGCCAAGGAGATCGGAGGGAGACGGAGCTGTGGTGAGGAGACCGGGCTGTGGGTGGAGGACAGAGGTGGCGAAGTGGAGAAAAGAAGGAGAGTCACGTGGGAAGCCACTGCAGATCAGGTGCTGCGGAGGAGCGCAGCTGAATGAGTTGGCGTAGTGGGACACTGAAAACAAAGTCAGATTGGGGCTATTAAGCACTCCGTTGCCCTATCGAACTTCCGTTGGTTACTTTGTTTTTGGTCCCGGATTTCCCTGGAACTGTTGGGGTCGTTTATTTTATATTTGCCTCCTGACTTTGCCTTCACTAGATATAGCAGCCCCAGGAGAGGAAAGAGTTAATATGTGTGTGAAGGAGGCATGGACTGACCGCAGTTGAGTTTAGAAGTGTTGTGACTTTTAAATATCCAGACTTCAAAGTTTCTGGAGGGGTTTTGATATTAGAGATTTCTCCCTTAAAGCTTTCTGTGACTGTTTTGGAAACTTGAGGGGCTCTGTGATACATGAACTGAAGTTAGCTGGGCACATATTCTGTTGAAGACACCAAATAAATAGATAAACTACTGCCGTAGGAGTTAATACAATTCCGTGCTGAAATACTATCTAGATTTATTTGGTATAAATATCAGACCGTGATAGATAATAATTGTAAAAATGTTAATTGTTAAACTGTTTGTAAAGCAATGATGGGGCGAAGAAATGTAGGGAAAGATAGAAAAGTAGATGTTGGCATAAAATCTGGTATGGGGATAACGGGACCTAAAGTTAAAGGGGTATTCCGCCCCTAGACATTTTATCCCCTATCCAAAGGATAGGGGATAAGATGTCAGATCGCCGCGGTGCCGCTGCTGGGGACCCCGGGGATCCCCGCTGCGGCACTGCGCTATCATTACAGCACAGAGCGAGTTCGCTCTGCACGTAATGATGGGCGGTACAGGGGCCGGAGCATCGTTATGTCACGGCTCCGCCCTTGTGATATCATGGCCCGCCCCTTTCAATACAAGTCTATGGGAGGGGGCGTGGCGGTCGTTACGCCCCCTCCCATAGACTTGCATTAAGGGGACGGGCCGTGATGTCACGAGGGGCGGCGCCATGACGTCACGCGGCTCCGTCCCCTGTATCACCCGTCATTACGCGAACTCGCTCTGTGCTGTAATGATAGCGCGGTGCCGCAGCGGGGATCCCAGGGTTCCCCAGCAACGGGACCGCGGCGATCTGACATCTTATCCCCTATCCTTTGGATAGGGGATAAAATGTCTAGGGGCGGAATACCCCTTTAAAGAGAAAGGCGAAGGTGTGGCAGGAGGAATAATGGATACATTTCTGTCCCCAACGGTCAAAAAGAATCAGCAAGAGAATAGACCTGAGTCAGAGGAGGAGGTAGAATATGAGGGAATAGCAAGGGAATCCCCGGAATTTCTGAACAAAATATTAGAAGGGGTGCAGAAATCTAACGAATCTCTTACTGATGTGCAGGAAAATTTAGGTGAGGTTAGGGTAGATATTGCCTTAATAAGGTAAGATATTAAAAAGATGAGAGAAAGAGTGGGAGAAGTGGAACAGAGAGTAGGAGTAGTGGAAAAAAAAAATCAGAAGAAGAGATCATCAAGCTAAAAAAAAAGTCTGCCAGCAGATGACAGATACGGTTAGAGACTTGGAGGATAGGAGTAGACGGGCGAACATCAGAGTTTTGGGTATGCCAGAAACAGCTGAAGGAGAAGATTGTAAGAAATTTATGATGCAGTGGTTGAAGGAAAATTTTGGAGAGGAAGGGATGTTGGAGACAATGGTGATAGAAAGAGCACATAGGGTTCGTTTCCAACTCCCTCCACCAGGATCTAGACCTCAAGCCATTTTGGTAAAAATTTTCTTCAGCTGATAGAGACTATATTATAAGAAAGGAAAGAAGAGATTTAGACATAGTTATAAATGGTAGTAAGGTGGCAGTATTTCCAGATTACTCCAAAGAAACTCAGCAGGCAAGGATGAACTTCCTACAGGTGAAAAAAAGATTGAGAGCAGCAGAGATAAAATACTCACGAATATTTCTGACTAAATTAAAAATAGCGTATAAAAGTCAGACTGTTTTTTTTTTTTTTACGGCACCAACAGAAGAAATGGAGTGGCTTGATAGAGAGGCGATCAAATAAGCGATTCCGTAAATAAAAATGTTTCTTTTAAGTTGGCATAATGTGGTTAGGTGGAAGCTAGGCTCAGTTAAGAGGAACACTGCCCACAACGGTAGAGCGGACCATGAGGGGATGGCATTGTTTTTTCTCTTCTTTTTCCTTTTAGTTGGTAAATATACTTGTATGGAATATTAGAGGACTGGCAGAAAGAGTAAAACAAGCAGCAGTGTTTAAAGTTATATCAAAGCATATACCAGGAGTTGTCTGCCTCATAGAAACACATTTGAGCAGAGAAAAAAAACAAATATGCTACATTGTAAATGGATAGCTGTGTCATACCATTCAACGTACTCTAATTATTCAAAGGGGGTAAGTGTGATGATACATAAAGAGGTACAAATAGAAGTATTAGGGAAAAAATTGATAGGGAAGTAAGATTCATATTTTTTATGATACAATGTGATGGGAAAAAGATGATTTGGGCTTTCATTTATATACCACCCCCTTTCAATCTATCGGTTCTATGGATCTTGTGTAAATTTATTAATGAGATGGGAAATATCCCCGTATTAATTATGGGTGACTATAATGCAGTATTACAAGAGCCCATAGATATGTGATGACGTAGAGAGATCAAGGGGGAAAATGGGCAATACGGGACTGAGTACATTTCTAGATGAAATGGGGTGGAAAGATTTATGGGGGACCCGAAATCCAGATAAGAGAATATATTCGTGCTACAACAAAACAAAACAAACCTTATCTAGAATAGATATGGTAATAGGATCCAATTATCTGATAAAGATAGTGAAAGAAGTTAAATACGAGCCAAGAAGTGTCTCAGATCACTCACCGATGCTAGTAAAGATGAATAATGGTAGGAAAGGGCAAAGGAGAAGGTTATGTGTAAGTCCATATTGGCTAGAGGTATGGGGAGAAGAACCGGATATAGTGGGTTAAATTCAAGAATTTTTTTAAACTTAATTAGGGCATGGTGTCGGTTAATGTGGTCTGGGACACTGCAAAAGCTTATATTAGAGGGGTAATGGTGGAAAGAATGACAAGGGTGAAGAAAAAGGCAAGAGAGGAAGAAGATGAAATAAAAGAACGGATAGAAGTAGTAGATAGAATATAGGCATTCAAGATCAAGGGAGGATAAAGATAGGTGGTAAAAGAGACCAAAAAAATATGAAGAACTTATTAACAATCAAGCTATCAAAATTTTTTGTAAAAATGATTGGAGAAAATACATCAAAAAAGGTAATAAAAGTTATAAAGGATAGACAGGGAAGTGTCAAAACTGATCAAAGGGAAATTAAAAAGATCTTCCTGGAATTCTACAGTGAATTATATAGGACACAAGGAGAAGTAAATATCCCCACTATAGAGAAATATGTTTCAGATTGCAAATTACCAAAAATAAAAGAAATGGGGGATGGGCTGGGAGCAGAAATTAGAGAAGAGGAGGTAAAGGCAATAATAAAGGAGGCCCCAAAGTCGAAGGCAGTGGGCCCACATGGGCTCCCCTTCGAGCTCTACAAAATATTTGGTAGAGTGTTAATTCCGAGAATGGTAGAACTATTCAATTAAATATTTAGATGCGGGCAAATGCCAGAGACTATGAACAAAGCAGTAATTGTGTTGATACTAAAGCCAGGAAAAGATGCACTGGAACCAGGGTCATATAGACCAATTTCGTTATTAAACACCAATATGAAGATTCTGGCCAGGCTGTTGGCAAATAGACTGGCAGGGGTCCTTTCAGGTTTGGTGGATAAAGATCAGTCCAGATTCAGACAAGGATTCAGCACCTCCGACAATATATGAAGGTTATTTGCAAATATTCAAGAGGTGTAGGAGGGACACTCCATCCTGTCACTTGACGCAGTCAAGGCCTTCGACAGGGAGGAATGGCCCTATTTATGAAAGGTGTTAGAGGGGTTTGGTTAGGGAAACAGGTTTATAAAATGGATAAAGATTCTATATGAAAGTCAAGTTGCTGGGATTCTGACCAATGAGGAAACAGAGTGTTTTCCACTTAGAAGAGGAGCGAGGCAGGGTTGTCCTCTCTCCCCCTACATCTTCTCCCTATATATAAAGCCTTTGGCAAAAAAGATCAGAATGATGGAAGAGATGGGGGGGTTTGGGTGTCGGGGTAGAGAGGACAAGATATCACTGTTTACCGATCACATTTTGCTGTACGTAGCTGATACCAAGAATGTAATAACAGTTGAAAACTTTGGTAGACTATCAGACCTTCAAGTTAACTGGGAAAAACCATACTCCTCCCACTATAGGGCAGAATGGAACATAGTAAAGTAAAGACTTTGGAAGAACAGGAATCCTTCCGTTATTTAGGTATTATTGTTGCAAAAGATGTGAAACAATATGCACATTTGAATTTGGATCCCTTATTGCAAAAGATGGGCACTAAATTCAAAATTTGGTGTGGACTTCCACTAAATATTGTAGACAGAATTAGTTTAATAAAAATGGTAACATTGCCTCAACTTCAGTATATTTTATCAAATAGTCCAATTTGGTTGGGAGAAAGTGTTTAAAAAAAATAGAATCTTCATTAAGAGATTTGATCTGGAAAGGGAGAAGGCCGAGAATCAAGTTAGAACATTTAATGAAAGACGAGAATAGTGGAGGATTGGCACTCCCAGATTTCTACATCGTATTTTGTGGCCTCACAGCTAACCCATGTATTATTTGAGGAAAGAGATGGAAAATATATGGAAATGGTTAGAAGGTGGGGTAATAGGCACTGGAGGGGGAGTAGGAGCAACTTTAATAGAATTAGCACACAAACTTTGGGAAGCAGTAAAAAAAACCAACATGATATACACCACTTATTGATAAAACATTTTGGGAAATCACCAAGTCAAGCAAGAGTTTTGGCATAAATATAATATAAGATTTGTGGCACAAATATTTGAGAGGGATAAAGGTAGTTTCAGAGTATATGTAGAGAATAAAATATGGATTTCATTAAGGGATTTTAAGGTAAGAGGAATATAATTGATGGTGTTTTCTTGGTTTTTCACTTTTTGATTATTCCTTTACTTTTTATTTTTAATGTTTAAAAAGATAAATAAAAATAGGTGCATTTAAAAATGGCAATTTTATTTTCGAAGTGCACAGAACATCACAGGTGTGTGGCTACAAGTAACAGTGACGGGTTTCAAGTACTCATGGTGCTCCTAATCATACCCATGTTACATACGTATTGACCATACTTAATTAGATCACATGATAGAACAAGCCAATCACAGGGCTTACCAAGTTGAACCATCCTTAGTAGCACCTGGGCACACAAGAAGAGAAATGTCTATCTAAGCAAATATATACATAAACGGATATAATGTAATGTGTGTGTGATGTGATATTATATATATATATATATACACACACACACACACACACACACACACACTTTATACATCTATTTGTTTTTATGTATGTATTCTTGGTGTGTGTTCAGGTGCTAATAAGGTTGCTTTAATTTGTAAGCCCTGTGATTTTCTTGTTCTATCATGTGATTTTTTCCATTTAAAGGGGTATTCCAGGAAAAAACATTTTTATATATCAACTAGCTCCAGAAAGTTAAACAGATTTGTAAATTATTATTTGTAAGTTATCAGCTACTGAAGTTGAGTTGTTCTTTTCTGTCTGACAAAAGTGCCCTCTGCTGACACCTCTGCTTGTCTCTAGAACTGTCCAGAGTAGGAGCAAATCCCCATAGCAAACCTCTAATGCTTCGGACAGTTCCTGAGACAAGTAGAGGTGTCAACAGAGAGCACTGTGGTCAGACAGCAGTGAACAACTCCACTTTAGCAGCTGACGACAGTACTCTCTGCTGAACTAGAGCATTAGAGGTTTGCTATGGGGATTTGCTCCTACTCTGGACAGTTCTTGAGACAAGCAGAGAGCACTGTCAGACAAAACAACAACTCAACTTCAGCAGCTAACTACTGGAAGGATTAAGATTTTTTCAATAGAAGTCATTTACAAATCTGTTTAAACTTTCTTGAGCCAGTTGATATAAAAAAGGTTTTTTCCTGGAATACCCCTTTAAGTATGGTCAATACAAATGCAACATAGGCATGATAAAGAGCACCATGAGCACTTGAAACGAGTCACTGTACATGTACTTGTGTTCTGCATGCTTGGCAAATGAAATTTGCATTTTTAAGTGCATCTTTCCATGCTGGACAATAGTTTCTCATTTTTAAGCTTTTCCAGGGAGGTTGGCTGAGTCGGAACTTCGCTGCAGTGGGTGTTTGGCTGAGTGCAGTATGACTCGCCGATCAACGGCAACCAGGAAGAGGATCGCAGCGGAGACCAGAGCAGGTTACCGGAGGAGCGAAGGAAGGTCTGTATTTTTTTTTTTTTTTTATTACTGCTGGCAGTATGGAGTACAATTTTCCTATTCTGGAGTACTCCTTTAAGTTCACCATGATCACTTACGCTGGCAGAGGAGTTCCACAGTCAGAACCCCCTGTCTGTGCTGGTGTAGAAACCTTCTTTCCTCTAGACGTAGAGGATGCCCCCTTGTTATAGATACAGTCCTGAGTATAAATAGATCATGGGAGAGATCTCTGTATGGCCCCCTGATATATTTATATCATATGTCTCCCCCTAAGCCTTCTTTTTCTAAACTAAATAACCCTAATTCTGAATCTTTCTGGGTACTGTAGTCCTTCCATTCCCTGTATTACCCTGGTTGCCCGTCTTTGAACCCTCACCAGCTCCACTATATGTTTCTTGTACACTGGTGCCCAGTACTGTACACAGTATTCTGTGTGTGGTCTGACTAGTGATTTGTACAGTGGTAGAATTATTTCCTTGTCGTGGGCATCTATGCCCCTATTGATGCACCCCATGATTTTATTAGCCTTGGCAGCAGCTGCCCGACACTGGTCACTACAGCTTAATTTACTGTTAACTAAGACTCCTAAGTCCTTTTCCACGTCAGTCGTCCCAAGTGTTCTCCCATTTAATATATAACCCCGTCCCGGATTTTTTTCTCCCCATGTGCGTAACTTATCAATGTTGAGCATCACCTGCCAATTCTTAGCCCAAACTTCCAACCTATCCAGATCTATTTGCAACAGTGCACTGTCCTCTGTTTTATCTACTATGTATTGTCCTGTTGTGTTAACCACGTTACAGAGCTTAGTATCATCTGCAAAGACAGATCCTCCAGCGCTTGTGAATATTTAAATCTAGCCAGCAGGCCTGCCACAGTGAGCGCTGGAAGAAGGGGGGACTTTGGAGGAACGGGCACCGGACTGCAGGTAGGTATAGCAGTCAGACCCTGCATTGGTCTCCTTTCACCCACACTATAATCCGGTGTATCTGGTTATAGTGTGGGTGAACGAGTGACTTTCTTTAAATGGAAAAGGGGGGGGGGGGGTGATTCAAACTTATAAGGGAAGGGGATAATATTTTTTTTTTAAAGTTCCCATATGGGACTATTACATGCAATCCTTGGATTGCATACACTGTTCAATGCTATGCCATAGATCAGTGTTATCTGTCTACCACGGCTTTTGGTCTGGGTGAAAAACTGTATTAAACCGTATACTTTTTTTTTTTTTTTTTTTAACATGGGAGTCAATGGGAACGGATTTTCACCCTACGGTTTTTTACTTTGCAGTGTTTTTTTTCTTGGAATCTCAAAACAAGTGAACCGGACATCATTTTTCAAACCGTATACGGGTTGAAATTTGTACATGTTTAGTCAGGTTTTGAGGAATCAGTTTTTCAGCAAAAACCTGATACGGGAACTGTATTGCAAAACGTGGTGTGCATGCAGCCTTATCGTGGTGGTCCCGATCAGCTCCCGGGACATTTTAGACACCGCGATTTACTTTGATCTAAGGGGTTAATGCCGGGCATCACTGATCAGTGATGTCTGGCATTAGACATGACACATGTCCCAGCGGCTGATAGCTGCAAGCACCACCCAGTTATGACGTGGGGTCAGCACCTGAGCCTGGGTAATAGAAGGGGAGCAGGGTGTACATGTGCATCCTTAAAGGGGTACCCCGGCGCTAAGACATCTTATCCCCTATCCAAAGGATAGGGGATAAGATGCCTGATCGGGAGGGGGGGGGGGGGGGATGTGGGGGGGTCTCGCCGCTGGGGACCCCCGTGATCTTCCACACCGCACCCTGTTAGAATCAGCCCCCGGAGCGTGCTCGCTCCGGGTCTGATTACTGGCGATCACGGTGACTGACCATAATGTCATCACGGCTCCGCCCCCCATGTGAAGTAACGCTCCGCCCCCTCAAAGCAAGCCTATGGAGGGGGCGTGACAGCTGTTACGCCCCCTCCCATAGGCTTGCATTGAGGGGGCGGGGCGTGACTTCACACGGGGTGGGGCCGTGATGTCACTATGCTCCGTCCCCGTGATCGCCAATATTCAGACCCGGAGTGAGCACGCTCCGGGGGCTGATTCTAACAGGGTGCGGTGTGGAAGATCACGGGGGGTCCCCAGCGGCGGGACCCCCACAATCAAGCATTTTATCCCCTATCCTTTGGATAGGGGATAAGATGTCTTAGCGCCGGAGTACCCCTTTAAAGGGTTTATATTAAGTCCAGTAGGGTGCCCCCTATGGTCGAGTCCTGCACCATTTGTTAAGATAATTATCATTTGATATCATTTTAATCTTTGAGTTTCACAGGTCTCAGTCTCCCAATATTAATACCACATTGTGATTTGCTTGTAGGCAAACCAGGGGAGGTAGAAAAGATTACCTCAATAGTCAATTACATATTTTTGACACTTATTCCATCAGTAAAGTGCTAAAAGGGAACTGGTCAGATCACTTGTTTCCCACAAAAGTGTGCCAGACAATATTCTGAATTGAGCTTGCACTGTATATGCTAGTTCTTTATGACTAGTCATTGGGTAGTAGATGCAGCCGCTTGTAGTCATGCCCTGTCCCCTCCCAGTGGGGCTTGTGTCACAACCTAAATGCAGAGGAAAAGGTTAGGTCTAATGCTGAATTATCTATATGGCTATCATTGCCTTTAAAACATCTATTACGGTAAACTTTTGAGCCACCCAGTGGCCCTAAGGAAGATCCTCGCCTGGTGATGGCACACTAAGTATTTCAGTTTCCTAGCAAGCAGCCGCACATACAAATATCTTTACTTAGCCTTTCTATGGTGCCAAAGTATACAACACTACCTGCAAACAACCCCCAGACATCCATCTTCTATACACACACCACATGCTCTTTAAAACGGCATAAGAGGATAGATCTAATATCCATCTACACACACCAAAACTGCCAGAACACTAATAGTGTTGCTCGCAATGCGAATTTTATTCGCGAATATCGCATATTCGCGAATATAGCACTATATATTCGCAATTACGAATATTCGTATTTTTTTTTCACAGTACACATCACAGTGTGTATGGCCTATGCCGCTCAACACTAAACACTAACAGAACTACTCAAATAAATGGTTTTTAATAAGGGCAGGGTTATACAGCTTTACATGGCATAAAATGAAGTGGCAGGTTTATGTTGTGTGAAACTCTTGTGCATTACTGGTCCTTGATAGAATAACTGAAATTTTTTTTTTTTTTTTATCAAATTCAGTCTATTAGCGTCTTCCAAAGCCTCCACGTCTGTTTCCTCCACCTCCTCCTCTTCTGTTGCCACCACCACCTCGTCTTCTGTCAAAAGATCGTCCTCCTCTTCCTCCAAAACCTCTGCCACGTGACCCATCCATGTCCCGCCTTGATTCCTGAAGTTCAGGCAACTCTGTTGCAACTGAAAGTTTCCACCGTCTTGAACTGGTCCAGGCATCCTGAAAGAAATTAACACTGAATTATCTAAAGTTAAGGACAATTATGTGCCATATTACATTAGTAATATTGCTGGGTCACACTGTATTTACATCTGCCTCTGTACCCCACCTGTACTGCAGCAGGCTCAGTGCAACTTCATGTTTGGCTCAGAGATGACTGGGCAGTCTTAGGGTGCATGCACACCACGTTTTTTGCAATACAGTTCCCGTATCAAGTTATTGATGAAAAACAGCTTCCTCAAAACCAGACTAAACTGTATCAAAACACGTGTTCAAATTTCAATCCGTATATGGTTTGAAAAATGATGTATACGTTTTTAACTTCACTTGTTTGATTGAAATTCCAAGAAAAAAAAAAAAAAAAAAGTCAAAAACCATATGTTGCAAACTGGATGTAACTGTACGCAGATATGGTTCTGTACAGTTCCCATTGACTCAAATATATAAAAAAAAAGTATACGGTTTCATATGTTTTTTCACCCTGACCAAAAAACATGGTAGTCTATGGTTTTGGGTACGGGGAAGAGAAAAACAAAAAAAGGACAAAACCGTATAAGACACAAAACGGACTAAACCGGATGATGAGTTTGACATACAGTTTACAATGTTAAGTCAATGTATACGTTTTCTATACGGTTCCGTACGTTTAACTTGAAACCGTATACGGGAACTGTATAGCAAAAACTTTGTGTGCCTGCACCCAAACAGAGTACAGACCAGGGAGAGAGAGACACACACAGGAACACGACAAAAGCCATCATCTTTGATAGGATCCTAAAAAGGTAATCACTGTTTGCAAGTTTATTTTTACATGCACTATAAGATTGAATACAATCTTCAAGATGGAAATATCCCTTTAACCTACACAGAGCACAGGCGAGACCAATTACGTTATTTGTAAGATCAGAACAGTGATCAAGGTAGACTAACTTGTGTCTGCTACATTCAGGACAGTGCTATTCGTGCTCTTCTCAAAAGGGGTAATCCCTAGATCAGTTTTCCCAAGCAGGGTGCCTCCAGCTGTTGCAAAACTACAACTCCCAGCATGCCCAGACAGCCTAAGGCTGTCTGGGCATGCTGGGAGTTGTAGTTTTGCAACAGCTGGAGGCACCCTGGTTGGGTAACCCTTCCCTAGATTATAATTTAACACCCCCCCCACAGGAGAGGTGGTAAATATGTGATTGATGGCGGGGGAGGATGCTTTTCTATCCACAGGGATGACTGCTGAGACCAGCATAAAATGCAAGAACAGGTACTTGTCCCAAGATTATAACAGAATGGAGGGAAAACATTAACATATAACATTTCATATCTTTGCATAAGAGGTGAAACGGTCACCACCACAGTATTTTACTAGTTTGCTTGTTTGAAAACATTCAGACATGCCAGTCTTTAAGATAGTTACCTGCATAGCTTTAAGAGTTTCTGGCTTAACATCAAAACACACCCCCTGTTGAAAAAGAGACAACAGCTTACAAAAATAGAAAGTTTCAAATGAATGCTATATATGCAAAGGGGTGGACGACAAGGACCCTTCTCTGGATCCTATTTTATCTCCAAAGAGGTACTCAAGCAATGACGTACTCAACCCTTTATATGGTCACAGATTAACTGAAATGTGTGCTGTGGAATACTAGTCCGCTACAAAACAGGAACACCCAACAGCATGTTCTCCAGAAGTATCACCAGGCAATTCAGCTAGTAGTATTTGATTATATTATAAACATAGTAACATAGTACGGTCGAAAAAAGACATGTCCATCAAGTTCAACCAGGGAATTGAAGGGTAGGGGTGTGGTGTATATGCCATTTACATTGTGGCCACTATATCTAATAAAACTAAAACTTCCTGTTCTGTAGAGAAGTCTATCACCGGACAGCATTACAGTAAAAGGTGACACCAGTATATAGATAAGACAAGTGATGCTCCGTTCTCAGCCCCCACATGTAAAGAGATCTCTGCATAACTCAGTAATGCTTAGGAACCTGCCCCATTCAAGTGAATAGGGTCAGCTCCAGTCTATTTTGTCTATGACCATGGAGATTGCTAAGGCCTCTCTCTAAATGCTATTAAAAAAACAGCTCAGGTAAGATGGCCCCATAATATACAGGAAATGTATTAATTAATAATAAATTAATAATAATAATCTGTATCTAATAAATTTCCTTCTAAAAGCATGGACTGTCAAAATCAGACCACCACATGAAGTATAAGACTCTCCCTAAACCAGACAAACATCTTTCATACTCCAAAACTTACCATGGAGTTCTTAAAAAGGCAAAGTCTCTGTATTTTGGAATCAATTTCTTCTCCCATTTGCTCCTTAATTGAACGCCAGACATAGGACAGGGTGTGGATGGCCACTGAACTTTCCAAAAGCAATGTAACATAGCCCTAAAAACAGGCATGTAGCAGAGTTAAGTATGTTTCAAAAGGAAATAAGGAGTACAGTTACTACAGTACACAAGCAATCCATGACATGAATGTCTGCACAAGTCCATGTTTACAGGCTTAGGATTCTGTCAGAACTTAGGCACAGATTTTTTGCTAAAAATAACTAAGTGACACGCAGGCAAAGCATGTGAAAAACCATGAATTAGCTGCCTTGAGTTACATTAGAGCTAATATGAGGCAGAAATCTGTTGTGTGAACATAGCCTAAAAGCCAAAACAGGGCAAAATTGAAAGTTAAATACAGTTTTTCCAAGTGAGAAAGCAGCACACATTTATGTATCTTCGTAACACAGGCTACATTTCCCCTTATAAAAAGAGGCATCTTACCGGCTCCATGTTAAGAAGTGATCGTTGTGTCAAGGACGAAGCCCCAGAAATATGAGCCAATGCTGCTGCCAATGCATTTACGGCTCCCTTCTTTTCAATGAGCTCTTCAGCATAGGTTTTAAAATGTTCAATGGCATCAGCTGAGATCGAGTCCAATGACCTGGAGGAAGCACATCCCTTTTATTCACATGAAATAGCAGCTAGATCTGACATATTGGAACAGCAATAAAATAATCTGCTCAAAATGTATCCCCCTTAAGTCATTTCTCCTAGCACACCGGTTACTTCACATACATCTGTCAAGTGTGACCCTATTTTTCACAGAGAACCCCCAAAATATTGTTTTGTATAAACTAGTGACCTCAACTATAACTTTTACTCCCCTTAGATGATATTTAACAGAAGGGGGGGGGGGGGGGGCGGAACTATATATATATATTTACTTGATGGCATCAGCACTAGATGACTTGGCGACATTCATTACGGATGGGATTCCAACTTTCTTGAATGTGATTCCCTAAAGGAAGATAAATAAAATATTGTTATTTTGTATATCACTGCAAAACATTTAACACATGCACAACATATGCAAATTAAGGCATCTGCAGCACAGATGCATCTTCAATGCAACAGTTTACAGCTACTTTTATTCCCCCCTCCTTCACTTCTGCACTTCCATGGGTACAGAAATATGTTTTAAGACAGTTGTACCAAGTATCATTTCTGCAAATTGCTGACAACTTGTGTTGTGCAACAAAAGTCATTGTGTAGACCAGTGGTGTCAAACTGTCTCTCCCAGTTTGGCTGTTCGGGCATGCTCGGAGTTGAAGTTTTGCAACATCTGGAGGGCCAGTTTCACACCAGTGGTGTAGACCTTGTCTAAGCATTAACGGTACCTGTCAGATCCCACACACAAAAAATAAATAAAAAAAGCAAATCAAAGTTGCTCAATGTCTTCCATCTTGTCATAGGGAGGGGGCTTGTGCTTTTCTTGCCTTCACTGTAATGACCCCTCCCTACAACTTTTGCAAAACTACAACTCTGGGCATGCCCAGACCTCCTTCATGCATGGCATGCTTGGAGTTAGTTTTGTAACAGCTAGAGGCACATGATCACTAAAACTGTGTTCCAGTAGCCTTGTCAGCAAGCCATCTTGTGTCCATGACCCTTGGACACGCTTATGCTGCTGTGGGACTCCGTGTCCCAGGAGGTATGGGGAACCCTAGTGGTGGTATTTCCAAAGGCAGTTTTCTTTAAAGGGGTTCTCCGCTGCCCTGCCTCCGGAGCTCTGCTTGCCAGCGTCCAGAAGTTCCTTATTCCGAACGCTGTGTGCGGGGGCTTCAGTGTTCGAGGCCTCCCCCTCGTTACGTCATGCCCACACACTCAAAGAAAGTCTATGGGAAGGGGGCGCGACGGCTGTCATGCTCCCTTACCATAGACTTTCGTTGATGGGGAGCGTGACGTCTCGAGGGGGGCCGCCTCAAACACGGAAGCCCGAACACAGCGTTCGGAATAATAAACTTCCGGACACTGGCGAGCGGAGCTCCGGAGGCAGGGCAGTGGTGAAACCCCTTTAATAAAATGTGAATTTTTTTTAAAGCGGTATATTAGAAAAACGTTTTTTTTTTTGCCAAGATGTACAAAATCTAAAAAGTTTTCATATCCGACAGGATCCATTGAAATATTTTTTTCCTAACTACAATTAACTGGAATTTAATAAGTCTACAATTTTATTTAGAAGACAGTCTGGCATCCTTTGCCCACACTTTGCAGAGTTTTTTATTTTACATACCGTACTCCTCTCAACATTTTGTAAGTAATATCTGTCTCTGGGTTCATAAAAAGAAATGCAGATTCCAGTGCGTCCTGCTCTTCCTGTGCGTCCTGAACGGTGAACATATGAATCGGCTTCCTGAAGGGACAACATATACATTAACACCATACTAGTGTCAGTATAGGACAAAGGTCACAGTCACTCTTTTCTAGCTGCCCCTACCTAGATTATAAATATGTATTAAAACAAGCCCCTCACCTTTGGTGCAGAGTAGAGTACAACAAGATCAACTTCTGGAATGTCTAAACCACGGGCAGCCACATTGGTTGCAATAAGAACATTAAAAGATCCACTTCTAAAGCCTTTCAAGATGACTTCACGCTCCTTTTGTTGAAGATCTCCATGTAATGCTTTGGCAGTCTGGGGAAGTAAAAAATGAGAATGAAGTCCAGTAAGCACATTAGCAAGCCTTATGTTCTGAAGACATTGACACCTCAGGCTAGCTCACCTGTTTCAATGAGGGACAAGTTGTTGACAGCTCATGAGCTTCCAACTTGGAGTCACAGAAGACAATTGCTTTTCCATGGCTTCCACTGTATACTTGAATAACATCACCAAGGACGACTGGTTTCTGGTATCTGTTACACTCAATGGCCAAATGCTGCAATAAATAAATAACAATCATCTATGCATAAACAGAGGAGCAGAAGAGAAAAATTGCACCATAGCATATATTTATTTTCTCTGTTCAACACCACAACAAGATAAAAGTCCCAACTAAACCCTTATATGACTGCAATCAAATCGCTGCCCAGTGTTCTTGCGCCTTCAACAGCTGAGTTGGTGTGTATTGGGTCAAATTTAAGCCTAACAGTTACTTATTACTGTTCATAAGGGTCATCCCAACCGGACAAGTTCTGTTCATGTCCCATTTGAAAAACCCCATTCTATTAAACGTCATTCACATAACCGATTACAATGCTATACAAGTTCAGATCTGACACTATACTTTCAGATGCTTCAGGTTTTTTTTTCCCCTTATTGGAAGCATATAGAGGTTTATTCACACAAACCAAACAAGAGGAGGGTAGTTATTAGATATTTCATAGCATGTCATATTATGAGGGCACTATACAGGGGTGTACAAGAGTGCCTGTAGCTCTGTAGTACAAAACATTTGGTACTGACTCCTTGTACAGGTTCTCATTTAGAAAAGTGGCTGTATTAAAAAGGGGTTGTCCAGGATTGGAAAAACATGGCTGCTTTCTTGAGGCAATGGGGATATTCTTGTCAGTTTGTGTGTGGTATTGCAGTTCAATTCTATTAAAGGAGTACTTTGGTTCACTAAATTTTATCCCCAAGCCAGAGGATAGGGGATAAGTGTCCAATCGCTGGGGTCCGAAAAGAGCTGTGTTGACCACAGTACGAAGCTCTGGCAGACATGCATCTCTATCTCCGGTTCCCCCATACAGATACATGGAGGGGTGTGTTGACCACCGCTTAATCCCGAGAGCCAGGGCGCTGTGCAGGAGATAGTGGAGGGTCCTTTGGATAGGGGATGAAATTTAGTAAACAGGAGTACTCCTTTGAAGTGAATGGAGCCGATTTGTATTACCAAACAACCTGAAGACTGTGGTGCTGTTTCTGTAAGAAAACAACTATGTTTTTCTAACCTTGGATAACCCCCTTTATCCCCCTCAAGGACACAGTCATTTTTTCCTCCTCACCTCTTAGGAGCCATAACTCTTAATTTTTCACCTACAGACCCATATGAGAGCTTGTTTTATGAAGGACCAATTGTACTTTGTTAAAACATTTTACTACAAAATCTTTGCAAAGCCACAAAAAAAAAAAAATAATAAAAAAAAAATTATTTCTGTGCAGTACACTTTAACATTTAAAATTACATTTTCTCTTTATTCTGTAGGTCAATACAATTACAATACCTAGTTTATGGATTTTGTTTTATTTTACTACTTTTGAAAAAAATTTTTACTACTTTTTTAAGAAAATTTGTATGCTTAAAATTGTCCTCTTTTAAACCATACAACACTTATTTCGTATACACGGCTGTATGAATGAGGGCTCATTTTTGCGTTGTGATCTGTAGTTTTTATCAGTACCTTTTTGTTTAGAGCAGACTGATCAGTTTTTGTCTGGTATAGGTAGTTTCCAAAAATCTGCAATTCATGTGGCACTACCAAATATGTTTCCCCCTCTCCCCTTACAATCGGGGACTATAACATGCTATGTTTCGACTGCAAACACAGTTCAATGCTTCCCTATAGCACTGACCAGTATTATCAGTGCTCTGGTAAGTAGAGAATCTCCAGACCAGCGTCTCAGCTGATCAGGTCCCCGCGATTTCACTGTGTCTCTCTATCAGCCACCACAACCAGTGCACGTATTTTACATCCTGCGATCGACTTTAATCGCAGGATCCAAAAGGATAAACATCAAAATAAGTGATGAGTCCTGGCCGCCTATAGCAACCAATTTTCCCCAGCTTTGAAGCAAGTCCTGTATCAGATGCAGGGCATACATATACACCCTGTGTACACTCGGGGTTAATGGGTAACTTAACTTCTAAAGAAAACAATCCTTTTCTCTCTCCACCCCCCTTCAATATATTATTGTCCTTAATGATTTAAAAAAATAATAATAATAAAAAAATAAAAATAAAAGTACATGTGATCACATATACAAGTAGTGTCAATGGCATTGCAGAACTCACCTCAACAGTAATGGCAGCCCTCTGACTACGGTGTCCTACAAGGTCGATTTTTTCATATGCTCGCTTCATGTACTTCTTAGCAACATTATAGATCCAATCAGGGCAGGTTGCAGAGAAGAGAAGGGTCTGTGGATTTTCACTTGGATCTTCAAAACAGAAATAAATAATACACCTTAAAGAGGTATTTCCATCACATGGTTAACCTTTCTGGCTCTGAACTCTGTTTTGTGGGCAGACAGATTTTGTTAATTGACATATCAGGCTCTAGTGAGGTCATAGGCATCAGGTGCCTGAACATGCACCCTCCCAATACTGTATTGACCCTCCATTGGCCATATGAGACATTCCCTGTTTCCCTTACGTCCTAACCAGTAGCACAGATGGGGTATTCCACCCCCTGCGAACTGGTAGGACAGATGGAATTTTTATTGATTAATAAACTAATTAGCAAACCACACCCACAATACCCTGTATAAAGGAGGGGTCACCCTCTGTCCCCTTGTGTTTTTTTCTGTCCTCCCGGACAGTGGGACAGATGGTGACCCTCCGTGCTTAGGAGGTGTTCTCTCTTTTTTTCACTGCCAGTTACTGGCTCCCCTTGAACAGCCTTCTGCGGCTGTGGGGAATAAATCTATAGTTAGCTCTGCTCACCTTCGGGCAGGCTCTCTCCTTGGCTATCCCTCTGATGCCGACCTGGCTCTGAGGTTCCGCCCACCGGCCCGGCTCTCTATGTGCGGCTAAGCCCCGCATCTCGGGCCGGCGGAAGTGACGTCAGCGGCGTCTTACATCACTTCCCCTCCTTTTTTCTTTTCAAAAAAAAAAAAAAAAAAAAAAGTAAAAAGGGGGGCATGAGAGGAAAGAACAACTTTTTCCTATGTAGAGATTGTTTCCCCAGGCGGGGGGTTTTCTCTCTTCCAGTCACTCTTTAGAATAGACTATTTTCAGGTTACTCCGCCCTAGTGGGCGGAGCTTCCTTTAGGCGCCAATTTTGAAGGGTATTTAATCCCTTCCAGAGTGCAGCTCAGTCTCTTTGAGTCCAGATGCTTTGGCTTGTCCACGTATCTGTCTTTGAGATTGTGACCTTAGGCCTGTACTGTCCCTGCGGAAAGTACTGTGACTTATTTTTTCACTCGCGCTTTTGCTGCTTTTTGGTAGTCTTCTTTGCTTTAGATTTTTTGAATCTTTTTTTCTCTGAGCTTGCTTAATAATTAGTAATATCAATATCTTCCTCAGATTATGTCTACGGAAGGCTCCGCTGACCGTGAAGGTCCTGGAAAAAGGACCTCCAAGCGGAAACACCTCGCTTGCCATGATTGTAGTGTTCCGCTAGAAGATTCTTATGAATTTTCTAGATGTCCACCTTGTAGGGCCAAGACTCTACCCTCCCATCTGGCGGAACCTACTGTGCAAGATATGTATGTGTGGGTTTCCACGAATATGTCTGCTATGCATGCATCCATTGAGGAATTAAAGCAAGCTGTTGCTCAGAAACGTCCCAGACCAGCCTCTCCTCCTAGAATGGATGTATCTATGGGACCGGATAAAGAAGATCCTACATCATCCTCTTCCGATGAGGAAGAGACCATCCCTTATTTTTTTCCGCTGGAAAAAACCCAGCGACTTTTGAGATCCATCAGGTCGGGGGACCAGGATGTTGATCCCGGGGAAGCTTCCTCCTCCGCCTCTAAGGGGCCTAGGGCCTTTAAAGCGGACGAGACCCTATTGTCTGTACTTAAGACAGAATGGAAAAAGCCTGAAAAAGGCCCGGTCTTGTCCAAACGTTTCAAGACCATGTTTCCCATTAGGGAAGATCAGCTGGCCTCATGGGGCTCTGTTCCCAAAGTGGACATTGCTGTTGCTAAAATGTCCAAGAGAACCTTGGTTCCTTCAGAGGATGGGTCTTCCCTCCAGGATCCAATGGACAGAAAAGCTGATTGCGCTTTTAGGCGCTCATACTCGACAGCAGCTGCCTCAGCTTCAGTCTCTATTGCCAGTTCAGAAGTGGCAAACTTCCTGAAGACTCGCCTCTCCTCCATTCAGGCGGATTAGACCAGGGGGTCCCTAGAGACGAGATTTTGGCCTCCTTCAAAACGGCCAATCTGGCCATGGATTTTCTTTGCGATGCTGCTATACAGCAGCTAAAACTGGCTTCTAAAACTATGGCCTTGTCTTCCGCCGGACGTCGTCCTCTCTGGTTAAAGCCGTGGAAGGCTGACAACTCCTCCAAGCATACTCTTTGTAGTATGCCTTATGAACCCGGCATTTTGTTTGGTAAAGAGTTGGACCGCATAATGGAGGGCCTGTCTGACAAAAAGGGAAAGTCCCTTCCTCAGCAGTCCTTTCGCGGTCGGGGCAGGCGTTTTGGGGACAGATCAACTGCCCAACCTAGACCCCAGAAGGAGTGGGGTAATCAACGCCGGGGCGGTAAGCGCTTCCGTGGTCCCAAGGAGAGAAGACTCTGACTATGGGCTTCTAGGAAGCTCTGGGTTCCCTGCCGGGTTGACCTCTCCAGTTTCCCATCCTGCCCCCCATATTCCTGTAGGCGGCCGCCTACATCATTTTTTAGATGCTTGGACTCTACTTATTCAGGATCCTTGGGTCCTGAGAATAATTTCAGTTGGTTATTTAATAGATCTTGTATCAATTCCTCCTTCCCGGTATGTGCAAACAAGAGTTCTTCCCCCAGTCAAGCAGTCGGTTCTAGAGTCTTACATTCTGGAGTATATCCAGAAAGGTGCCCTGGAGGAAGTTCCTACACCGGATTGGGGGGCAGGGATCTATTCCCCAGTCTTCCTTGTTCCCAAGCTAACGGGAGACTGGCGGATGATTATAGATCTAAGATTTTTCAATCAGTTTGTAAAGCACAAACGCTTTCGCATGGAAACCATTCAGTCTGTGGTCAACCTTATCTCGCCAGGAGATTACCTGGCCACCCTGGACTTAAAGGATGCTTACCTCCATATCCCTATTCATCCTGCATCCAGGAAGTATTTAAGGATCGCTGTTCAGGTAGGGGGAGTTCTAAAACACCTCCAGTTTGTAGCCCTCCCGTTTGGGATCTCTTCTGCCCCTCACACTTTTACCAAGGTTGTGGTGGCTGTGGTAGCTGCTCTAAGGCTCCAGGGGCTCAGCATTGTTCCCTACCTAGACGATTGGCTCCTCAGAGCTCCATCTCAAACGATCCTGTCCCAACATCTCCAGCTAACCGTATCCTTCCTTCATCAGTTGGGTTGGATAGTCAATTGGGCCAAGTCCAATTTCCTCCCGACAACATCAGTGAGGTTCCTTGGTTTCATAGTCGATACAATCTCAATGACACTCTACCTCACTCCCGAGAGAAAACTCCGGGTTCAAGAATCGGCTCAACATCTTTTAATATCCCGGAAAGTGTCTATTCGCACTCTCATGCGGATGTTGGGACTTATGTCCGCTACCGCAGACGCGGTACCTTGGGCTCTTTGGCACCTTCGCCCTCTCCAAGCAGAGGTTCTTGCCATTTGGAATCACCGGCCATCCGGCCTGAACAGGTGTCACTCCCTGTCTTGCGCAACCCGTTCTTCTCTGAGGTGGTGGTCTCACCTAGAGGACGGCCGGTCCCTGATCCAACCCTCTTGGATCATACTTACTACCGATGCGTCCCTTGTAGGTTGGGGAGCGCATCTTCAGGATCTGACAGTGCAAGGTGCATGGTCTCCTCAGGACAAACTATTAACCTCCAATCTCCTGGAGATTCGTGCAATCAGGCTAGCATTGCTGCACTTTGCTTCTGTCCTCCAAGGGAAAGCTGTCAAGATCCAATCCGACAGCATGACGGCTGTGATGTACATCAACAAGCAGGGAGGCACTCGGTCACAAAACCTCCTCAGAGAGGTGGGTCTGATCTTGGATTGGGCAGAAAGGAACCTCACCCACCTGTCCGCGGTTCATATTCGAGGTTCCCTCAATATGATAGCCGACCGCCTGAGCAGAGGACTCCTAACCGCAGAATGGTCTCTCCACCCAGTCATATTCAGAGAGATAACGCTCAGGTGGGGTGTGCCAGAGATAGACCTCATGGCAACGAGGTTCAACTCCAAGTTGGAGAGGTTCTGTTCCCTTTACAGGGAAGACAACCCGGTGGCAATAGATGCTTTCTCAATCCCGTGGAGGTTCAGGCTGGCCTACATCTACCCTCCAATTTCCTTGATCCCAAGGGTATTGATGAAGATCAGGCAAGACCAAGCATCCGTCATAGCCATAATCCCATTTTGGCCCAAGAGAGCTTGGTTCACCCAACTCTTTCAGATGAGTCGGGGACAATTTTGGAGGCTTCCCCCAGAGCAAGCATTAGTGTCGGGGGACACGCACAGCTGCTCGAATCTTCAGATGTTCAACCTGACAGCCTGGAGGTTGATCAGTCCCTTCCACATTTAGAAGGGCTTTCCAGTGCGGTCTTGAAAACACTCTCACACTCCAGAGCGGAGTCAACCAATAAGACATACAAAAGAATCTGGACAATTTTCCAATCTTGGTGCTCCAAGAAGCAAGTTGGAAGAGATATAGCTGCTCCTACCATTCTCAGCTTTCTCCAGGATGGACTAGACAAGAATTTGTCTCCTTCTACTCTCAAGGTCCAAGTTTCGGCCATTTCGGCTTACATTAATAAGCCTTTATTTCAAGACCCACTGATCAAAACATTCTTGAGAGGGGCCTCAAGGTTGAAACCTACAATTATACAACCAGTTCCCACTTGGGATTTATCAGTCGTACTCAAGGGACTGTCATCTCCTCCCTTTGAGCCTATGGAGGACGTGGACATAAAGTTTGTTACCATTAAAACAACTTTTTTACTGGCTATAACATCTGCCAAGAGAATTGGTGAATTACAAGCGCTCTCTGCGTTTGAACCCTATACAAGATTCTTGCCAGATAGGGTACTTTTGAGATTTATTCCATCTTTTATCCCTAAAGTACCATCCTTCCAGAACATAAATCAAATAATTTCTCTTCCAGTCCTAGCTCCACGTCCATCCACTGACGAAGAAAGAGGCCTGCATTGCCTCGATATTTCTAGATGTCTCCGGATCTACTTAGAAAGATCTAAGCTGTTTAGGAAGGATGAAAATCTACTAATCCTTTTTGCAGGGGCCCGGAAGGGTCACAAAGCCTCTAAACCTTCCATCAGTAGATGGGTAAAAAATGCCATTTGTGAAGCAATGGTATCTCAGAACATGGAGCCTCCTGAGTTCGTAAGAGCTCATTCTACCAGGTCTGTATCTACTTCCTTTGCGGAAAGGAATTTAGTTCCCTTGGAACACATATGCAAGGCTGCATCCTGGAGTTCACTCTCCACCTTTATCACCCACTACAGGCTTGATAGTAGAGTTGCCGATTACTCTTCCTTTGGACGGTCAGTATTATCTGCCGCCAGGCATGGGAGCCCTCCCTCATAGGGTATTCTGCTTGCCATATCCCCATCTGTGCTACTGGTTAGGACGTAAGGGAATCGTTAATTTCTAACGATAATTTGTTTTCCCTTAGTCCTAACAGTAGCACAACTTTCCCTCCCTAGTATTATTATTATTATTATTAGTTCTTCTTGTTACAACACAAGGGGACAGAGGGTGACCCCTCCTTTATACAGGGTATTGTGGGTGTGGTTTGCTAATTAGTTTATTAATCAATAAAAATTCCATCTGTCCTACCAGTTCGCGGGGGGTGGAATACCCCATCTGTGCTACTGTTAGGACTAAGGGAAAACAAATTATCGTTAGAAATTAACGAATTTAGTGCCTTGAGAGTACAACTCTGATAACAGCTTAGCAGCTAGGAGCACTCCGAAGCTTACAGGCTGCAGAAGAGAACAGTCTGCTAACCACAGACAGTCTCCTACTGACCAGTTATCAGGGCTGTGCTGAAAAGCAATAAATCCCTGCTGCTAGACTGCAGTGGTGGATGCAACCATAGGATATGAGAAGCAAACAAAAAGGAGACAGGAGGATTACAGCAGAATAGTACACCTTTTAAAATAAAGTATTTTGTTTAGTAAGTTTAATGTCTGAATTTGCTGTAATTCTAGGATGGATTACTGAAATAGGAATACCCCTTTAACTTTATAGTTGAATGCAAGTACAGTATATCTTGCTACGTACTTACATTAATCTTCCTGTGCATCCCTATGTAACATACATTTATTGTAGTATACGGCTAACCTAAAGTTTTATTTAACATGTCAATATATTTTACTTACCAGGTTTATATCGGACAGATAATATTTCTTCAACTTGTTCAGCAAATCCCATGTCAAGCATCATGTCCACCTCATCCAACACCACATGTTTCAGAACAGTGAGATCCAGCTTATAGTTCTGGATGAGATCTCTTACACGACCAGGAGTCCCAACTAGGATATCAATTCCAGTTTTTATAGCATATACTAGAAGAGGTGGGGAAAGAAATATTATTATTAGTATGTGTGCGACAGCTGTTTGTTGTCCTACACAAGGATAATGTACTGTGATTTTAGTGGCCTGTAGAAATAATTTACAAAACAAAATTTTATTTGGGGATGGAGTCTGCAACAGACAAAGACCCTATTAAAATAACAGCTTCAAAGCTCAAGCCAGCAGTAAAATGGGCTTTAGGCTAAGTTTGCACTTTTTTTTCCTCCCCCGTTTTTTTTTGTGTGTGAAAAATCACCAAAAAAAAAAAAAATACGTTTTTTGCATTTGAGTGGAAATTGAATGTTTTGGCCCCTTTGGTGTTTTTCTTTCAAAATTTGTTGGGGGAAAAAAAATAAAAATAATGCAGTAGTGAAGGGAAAAAGAATGTATTTAACGAATTTTTTAGAACGAAATTTATATTTTTAAACAGGGATCAATTTATGTGGGCGGGCAGGGCACTAAAAATGTAGCCGACAAAAATGTAGTGCATGTATCACTTTTTTCCCCCCTTTATTTATTTATTATTATTATTTTTTTTTTTTTTTACTACTCCCAACAAGGAACACTGTTCCATGACGGGAGTAGTAGTTCCTGTACCAATAGATCGCCTCAGGTGTCACTCCTGATACCCGATGCAATCGTCCATAATATAGCAGAGATGTGGAGCGGCTCTATACAGCGCTCACATCTCTGCATTATAATCCGGGCCGGCCAGTGATTTGAATAGAAATTCACATCTCATATATATTTTCCACCCAGAGTGGGGATTGGCCAGATGGTGGCAGCCAATCCCTGCTCTCAGAGTGAAATATGAATGGCGAGTGGCCAGCCAGAGTACAGAGCAGAGATGCAAGCACAGGAAAAAGCGGTTCCGCATCTCAGGGATGATCTCAGCGGATGTCAGGAGTGACACCCGCTGTGATCTGTTCTTAACTGCAGGTACTACTGCTCCCAACATACAGTGCACACTGCTCCATGCCGGGAGCTGTAGTATCTGCATTAAATAGACAGATCACAGCAAGTGTCACTCCTGACACCTGCTGTGATCCTCCTGCATAATGTATAGATGCGGGCGGCCGCTCTTCTATGGTCCCCTGCACTGACATATATATACACACATTCATTTTTCCCACAGAGTTGTGATTGGCTGGAACCACCTGGCATGTATACATTATACAGGAGGATCGCAAAGGGTATCAGACGTGACACGGGCTGTCAATTAGTACAGGTACTACTACTCCCAACATGGAACAGTGTGTTCCATGCTGGGAGTAGTAGTACTACCTAAAAATGACACTTATTGTCTGCTACATTTTTTGTGCCCTGCCTGCCCACATAAATTGATCCCTGTTTAAAAATGAATAAACATTGTTATACTAAAGATACATTTAGTTAACTACAATTTTTTCCATCACTACTGTATCTTTTAATGGTACCCTATGAAATTTTATTAATAAAAAAGGTATCTCCATCACTTTTTGGATCACTAAAGTAAAAAATAGAATTAAAAACCGCCTGCAAAAACACCAAAGAGAAAAACCCACATGTCGTTTTTCTAGGAGAAAAGTGCCACGGTTTCAGGGAAAAAAAAATAAACACAGCCATAGGCTCAACATGCTGCGACTTTGCAAAACCAGGAGCCAAGGAGCTGAAACACGCAAAAAATAAATAAATAAATCTTAGCCTAAGCACTCCACAACACCTGAACATCTAACCGCATTTAAACATAAAGGAGCAATAGCAAATACATAACTGCTTACCTTGCTGCTGGTAAGGAGACCCTCCATAGAAACAACAGGTCTTCAGCTTTTTAGAGATGCAACGGATTTCATTTGTTATCTGAATTGCAAGCTCTCTAGTGGGTGTAAGAATAAGCACCTAAGAGAAAAGTAGTGATCATATATTAGTCAATCACTTACTGTAACCACATAAGATATGCTATTTGAAAGTCTAAGATTTTAGAAGATTCTAGAGTATTTTTTATATAATTCATAGAAAAGCATCCAAATGTACAGGACTAACAAGGAACACAGCAAAAGTCTTACCCTGGGTTGTCGTCCTTGCACCAGTGGGCTTTTGTCTTCGATAAGTTTCTCAATCACAGGAATTGCAAATGATAAGGTTTTGCCGGTACCAGTGCGAGACTGCACTACAACATCATGGCCACTGTAGGCAGTAGTGAAGGTTTTAGCTTGAATAGGGAATAGGTAAGTGATTCCTTTAGCTGTAACAAGACAAATTGAATGAGATCACTCCTTTGTTTAATGTATCACCAAGTAGCAAGTAAAGTTTCCATGTACATTATTCTAGAGAAAGAGGATTTAACATTAATTTGTATTAAACACTAATGAAAACACATTGATAAGCTCCACCAGTACTTTTAAACGCTGCAACCAAAAAGGACAATGTCCCCCACAGCTATCGAGTTATATGCAAGTCCTACATAAGAGACTTTAGCTGCATTACGAAAGTCTGGGATTTAGCAGGTACAATATATATTAAAAGGGGTTAATAAACATTTTTTATGTTTCCATTTTGTGTGTTTTGGGCCTCAGAATGCAAAAAAAAAAAAAAAAAAAATATATAAAAAAAAGACCACGGTTGAAGGACAGGAGACATATCGGTGCAAGGTAAGTGAAGGTTTGTTATTTTTCTTTGTGCAGCCCAGGCAAAATGCGGGAAAAAAAAAAAAAAAAAAATCACTGGATTTATTAGTTGGGCACTTAGATTCAAAAAGCTTATTATATGTTGTACATTTTGGCAAAACAAACTTTCTAATACACTTAAAATTTTAACTTTTTATAGAAATTTTGGCTTATAGAAACAACCACTAGGGGTCCTCATACCATCCAGAACATTATCCTGTCTGGCTGTAGCATCATCTTTGTCCAAACCGAAACACAGGCATGGAAAAAGTCCATTAAGTGAGGACGGGACTATCAATCCTCTGTGCTCACTCCTGTCCTACCAGACTGCAGCATGAAAACAGAGAGGAAGGGGTTACAGAGCAGCCTATAGTGATTGGATGAAGAGACCCAGCACAGTGCACTCAGGGAGTGAGGACATGCCCCCTCCAGGATGAAAAAACAAACAAATTATACATACATACATGATCAGGAGTAGGTATTGAGTGACATTTTTTGTGGGATATGACAGGTATGTTATAATTGTGATGTCCAAGCAACCTATTTTGGTACTTTCATAATGTTTGCACACCACAGGTTTTCATTTACACCAACACTCCTTTTGGTGTCCACACAGATGTTGGAAACCTGCTTCATTGACAAAACATTAAGTGTGTCATAGAAGTTTACAAGTGAAATGCTCATTGAGAACCACATAGACGTGTCTGAATCAGTGCTATTACCCTGTGTGCATCACATACTCCCTAATATAGTTAATGCAGCTATTAAGAATGAGAGCGTTACCTTTCAGATTTTTAACAGTTTCCTCACTGATAGGAAATTTAGAGAAGTCACCTTGAGATTTCTCTAATGCAGTCTCCTACAACAAATAAAATAAATCATAATGCATACATTTTGAATGCCATATAGAACAGTCTTTACCTAGACTCACCAAATAAACTTTTCTAAAATAACTCAGGCTATTTTCCCTAAAAGCTCTGTATTATACCTTTATTCTTGCTCACATAGTGCAATCTCATAGCAGGAGAAAGTGGGCATTTCCCAGCAGGCATGATGTCACTGAAGCTTGCTGGGGGACCACTTCTGCCCTCAAATAGTTGCTGTGATGAATGGAAGACCTCAGGTTCTGTGCAGCTTTCAATGAGGCTCTATGCATGTTTCAGAGAGGCTCTTTGCAGCTTTCAGTGAGGCTCTGTGCTGCTGTCAATGAGGCACAGTACAGAGAAATACTTCCTGAGTTTGGACTCCTGCCAGACTGGGAGGAGGCCAAACTAACTGTATTAATTGCCTCAGAGAACAGAACAGAGCCATTTAGTGGCCGTTTTTTCTATTACATTTGAAATATATTTATGTTGATAATTTTAAAAGCAAGTGAATGGGAAAGTGTCTGCTAATGAGACAATGAACACTATATTAAATGTTTTATTTGGTGACAGATGATACTCTTCAAAGAGTATCAATAGCCATGTTTCCTATAACCAAGTGTATACTCTAGATTCCTTAGGTAAAACAAGTCAGTGTTCCCACACATATTGAGTGGCGTACAAAAACGAATGACGTATGCGAAATGAACACAATGCTTAATATGTGGCTGCAACTACGATTCATATCTAACTTAAGTGCCCAAAATGTGGCATCTATGCACAAGTGGTGTTCTATTAAGGAAAAAAAATAAAAAACAAAAAGCATATGCCAATAGCAGCTACAAGTAACTTCCATTTTTCATTGATATTCATTCTGACAAAAACAAACTTCAAACCTGGCAAATAGATTTGCCCAATGCATTATAAAATGTATTCTCCATTTTAGATAATTTGTATAGCCTATTAGAGATTACTTAGGAGGCATCCTACAGACTCACCTTAAAGTGGTTAACATCTCACTTTGGAGGACCTGACCCGTATTACACAACTAACATTGATTTGAATGATTGTCAGGGTAGCGCCTTGGGCTGACAAACTGTAAACTGCTCACTAACTGGTTTCTAGCATCCTGCACCAAGCACCAGTATGCCAAAACATAAGGACCAAATTATCTTGCTGTAGTTTCTGGACAGACATACCGCATCATCCAATTTGGATTCCTCCTCTTTCACTTCTTCTGTCTCTGGGTCCAATTTCCTTTTTTTTGCCTGTGGGGCACTGTCTGGAGGTTTTATTTCTTCATTCTCCGTATTTGTGGTTTTCTTTGCTTTGCCTTTTTTACCACTCTATAAAAATACAAATTGTGGGGAAAAACTATCTAGTCAATGGGAAATCCTGCAAACCGTATGTAACATGACACAAGCATAAAGTAATGACAAAAATACACAAGAAGCTTATGAGCCAAGAATTCTACCGTAACTACCTGTTTGCCATTAATCTTTGGTTCAGATTCTGCTGTATCTTGCTGTTCTTTTTCTTGCTGTTCTGTTTCTTCCTGCTCAGTTTTTTGCTTTTTCTTCTTTGATTTCTTTACTTTAGGAGCTTCAGTATCTTGCTCCTCATCTATTTCCTCAGCTGCTTCAGGAGAACTCTCTTTTTTCTTTTCCTTTTTTTTCTTCAGTTTTGGTGTCTAAGATAAAAACGTAAGACAATAAGAGTTTATTAGATTAAGGTTAATGAAGGCAACAGAATGGGGCATGTGATCCTCACAGTGTACTGGTACCTGTATATTGTTATTACTGTCTTCAGTCACCTCTTCGTTAATACTTGAATCTTGCTCAAAATAGAGTTCTTCTGATTCCCCATTCTGGATTTTTCTTTTCATCTTCTTGGATGTGGGAGTTTTAGATATTTTCTGGAAAACAACAACAATTGTTCATGTAATGGACTGAAAGAGGATCAGTGGGTCCCTAGCACAATGCTGAGTTGTACTACTAATTTCCAATTGGAGTGTAACAGGAGCAGCTGGGGGCTACTTCTCATAACCTCAGACTTACAAACATGCAGTTTGAGGTACTTAACGGGGTAAACATTTTTATTCACATCAACTGGTGCCAGAATGTTGTACAGATTTGTAAAGTATTTATATTTAATAATCTTAAGCCTTCCAGTACTTAGCTGCAGTATGCTCTAGAGAAAGTTGTGTAGTTCTTTCCAGTCTGCCCACAGTGTTCTCTGCTGACACCTCTGTCTGTGTCAGGAATTGTCTACAGCAGGAGAGGTTTGCTCCTGCTCTGGACAGTTCCCGACACGAACAGAGGTGGCAGCAGAGAGCACTGTGATCAGAGTGAAAAAAAAAAAAAAAAAACTACTAGCATACAGCTGCCGATGAGTACTGATAGTAAAAAAGATTTTTAAATACAAGCAATTAACAGATCTTCTGTAACTTTTTGGGACCCATAGATTTGAAAACTACCCCCCCCCCCCCCCACCGGTGAGTGGATGTCACACTGTTCATTGTCTAAAGCATTGGTGCAAATAAACCCATTACCCCCTCTTGGACTAAGCCAATTTTTATCTTCATTTAAGGGGGGGGGGGGGGGGGAGAAATACACACACACTATAGCAACACTAGAAAAAAAAATTATATATGTACACACACACACACACACACACACACGTGTATCACTAGAAATTTATGGGAAATAAATATATCAATATATATTATACAGACAGCACAATTTCTCTTCACACCACATCTGGCATATTGAACAAGTTTACTGGCAAACTAGAGAGGGTAGCGGGGATGGTGATAACTGCTGTATCCCGCTGTAAAGAAGAAAACTGTTCCTGTAGCCAAGGGTGTGCAGACACCTCAGCCAATCACTGCCCAGGTCACAGTTAATTTTGGAACACTGCCTCCCCACCTCCAATGCACACTGGAGCACAATATGAAAACATAACATACATAAGTCTGCACAGAAGGCACCAATAAGACTGACTTCACATTTTACTGAAGAAAAGAATGGAAGTCCAGAGCAATTTGTGCAATTTATTTACATAAAGCACTGCGTGCTTTATGTAAATAGCAAGAATACCGCGCTGGACTTCCATTCTTTTCTGCAATCATACTTCTGTCTGCGCTGCGGTGGGTCATACTGGGTGAGCTGACCACAACGCTCTGCCTACTATTCCCATTTTATTGGGTGTAGTGCGGGTGCACCCGTTTCCAGGTTTTCTTAAAGGGGTTCTCCCTTGTTTATACTGTTTGTGTGTTATGTGTGTATAACTGTGTTTTTTTATGTGTGTTGTGATGTATATATGTGTTTTCTTACCTTTTGTGAAGATCCGGAAGCTGGCCCCTTTTTCTTCCAGCGGCTTGCTGTGTAACCTCGGCCTCCGCCATGTTGTGTTTGGTAAGTGGGATGTCGGGGGGTGTGTTCTTGCTTATGTCCTTCCTATCTTCTGACGTCCGTGGTGAATCTTTTCTTCCTGTTTCTTCCGTGGCTCAGTGACGAATCTGCGGCCTCTTCCGGCGCATGCGCAGGTAGTTTTTTTTTTTTTTTTACCAATTAAGTTTTTTTTGTCTAATTGACAAACTGAAACTGTCTGCGCATGCGCGAGTACGCAAGTGCTACGCTAACAGCGTAGCGTGCGTTAGGTCTACGATAATAGCGTAATTGGTAAAAAATAAATAAACTACCTGCGCATGCGCCAGAAGAGGCCGCAGATTCGTCGCTGAACCACGGAAGAAAAGATTTGCCTCGGATGTCAGAAGATAGGAAGGACAGAAGCAAAAGCAAGAACCCCCCCCCCCCCCCGACATCCCACTTACCCAACACAACATGGCGGAGGCCGAGGTTACACAGCAAGCCGCTGGAAGAAAAAGGGGCCAGCTTCCGGATCTTCACAAAAGGTAAGAAAATACATATATACATAATCACAACACACATTAAAAAAAAAAAAACACTTATACACACATAACACAAAACTATTAAAACAAAGTTGATTTGATGATACCACATAGCAAATGGTGTAAAACAATAAAATAAAGCCGTAATTGCTGATTTTAGGGTATTCTATGAAAATTGCAAAGTGATCAAAAAGTCCCATCTAAACAAGTCACCAAAAAAAGATCAAAGTGTACTGCATAAAAATAAAAACACCCCAAACTGTCAAAAATGTGTTTTCCCCAAAAATATTGAAGTTTAACATTTTATGGTTAAAAAAATAAAATAAAAATAAAAAGTTATCACAAAAGTACACAAGAAAAAAAAAAAAAAAAAAACTAAAAATCAAGCCCTCACATAGATCTGTGGAAGAGCAGAATAAAAATGATATGGCTTGAAGAATGGGGAAAAAAAAATAAAAACTTCAAAAAATATACACAATTTAAGATGTAGTAGTCACTATTAAGATGTGCCCACGGGATCACTGACAGTTGTATATATGGAGAATTCACCACATGGCGGAGAACTACAAATCCCAGCAGTTTCCCCTGGACAAATGTATAATGTAATGATGGGAGTAGTAGTCCCCTGTAGTGAAAGCTAAGCCTATTATTTTCCAGTACGGGTGTGTGTCCGTACACACCACCACATGGCGACGCCAGGTGTGAACATGTGTTTTGATGGGGCCGTCAGCTGATTATAGATAAACCCCAGACAGATGTCGCAGACGCGTCTCCCGGCGCCGCCGTACCCAGCCCTCACCTTCTTCTTGCCGACTCCGTTCTCCATTTCTTCCATGTGAAGTATTCCAGGCATTAAATATCGTCTCTAAAGGTCCCGCACCCAAGAGAGAGGGGAAAGAGCTGCGGCCACGCTACAGTAGGAAGCGTGGAAAAGGAAGGAGGAAGTGACGTCATCCCCAGTCGCCGCCGAGTATGGTGACGTACAATGCCGGCGACAGGTGTGAGGCCGCACGCGGCCTGCGGAGCGGCGCGTGCTTCCTTGTTTCGGAAGTTGTGCGGCTGTATTTTGGGCGGTTACAGTTCAGACTACAACGCCTCGTTACTGTACCGCACCTAGTTATATTAACCACTCCCCCATTCAGACCACACCCACTTCATAAAAGACCACTTGGTCCATCTATTCTGGACTTACTCCGGTTTTTCCCCAACCAGGGTGCCTCCAGCTGTTGAAAAACTACAACTCCCAGCATGTCCGGACAGCCTTTGGCTGTCCGGGCATGCTGGGAGTTGTAGTTTTTCAACAGCTGAAGGCACCCTGGTTGCGAAACACTGCCTTACACTATTGACCATGCCTTTGCTGCACAGCCATGGTGCTCCTTCACAGTTGTTGCGAATTCACCTTTCAGGCATTAAAAAGTAAATTTGTGTTGCGCAGAAATTTGCGACCTGCTCGCCCAAATATGGGTGGAGCGCAACGTAAAAGGATAAAAAACATACGGTGTGTTTTAGGGGGGGGTAAAGAAATGGGATGGGGGGGGTAAAGAAATGGCATGGGGGATGGGGGGGGGTAAAGAAATGGCATGGGGGATGGGGGGGGGGTAAAGAAATGGCATGGGGGGGGTAAAGAAATGGCATGGGGGGGGGTAAAGAAATGGCATGGGGGATGGGGGGGGTAAAGAAATGGCATGGGGGATGGGGGGGGTAAAGAAATGGCCATGGGGGGGGGGGGGTAAAGAAATGGCATGGGGGATGGGGGGTAAAGAAATGGCATGGGGGATGGGGGGGTAAAGAAATGGCATGGGGGATGGGGGGGAGGTAAAGAAATGGCATGGGGGATGGGGGGGGTAAAGAAATGGCATGGGGGATGGGGGGGGTAAAGA